>NC_035438.2:110443613-110767759 GCF_002127325.2 Helianthus annuus | reverse complement strand
CACCAAACCATCCAAAACTCATTTCTAAGTTATGTGGAGGTTATTTAAGGTATGTTAAGCCTATGTCACTATTCCGGAGTGTTTGTTGCATTAAACTGGTTATATTTACGCATCGGTGCCCATGTAACCTTCCAGAAAGCGATTTAGAGCTTGAAATCGGAATCGAATCGAATTGAAAACTTACCAAACATAAATACACACATAATAACACAAAAACATATATAATAACACCAAAGCACATTGTTTTATTAATAATCAACATTGTTTTACATTGAACCACGACTACTAAACACAGTTGTCACAGTCTCCCCTACTTCAAGAAATTTCGTCCCGAAATTTAACTAGAGGAAGCTTGTGAAAACAAATGCGGATATTTCGCCTTCATGGTCCTCACGTTCCCAAATAAACTCTGGGCCACGTTTGGACTCCCAACAAACTTTGACTAATCGAATCCGTTTGTTCTTCAACTGTTTGAAAGCACGGTCCACAATCTCCACGGGTTTCTCGACAAAGTGCATCGTTTCATCGAATCGGATCTCGTTGAGAGGAATGTGAAGATCAGCTTCAACTAAACACTTTCACAGATTGGACACGTGAAAAGTCGGGTGAATATTACCAAGCTCTGGAGGCAGCTCTAGCCGATAGGCAACCTTCCCAATTCTTTCCACAATCTTGAATGGTCCCACATATCGAGGTGCAAGTTTTCCTTTCTTTCCAAATCTCACGACTCCGTTCCAAGGTGAAACCTTGAGTAGGACACGATCTCCGACTTGAAATTCTAAGGGCTTGCGTCGCATATCCGCATAACTCTTTTGACGGCTTCGAGCTGTCACAAGATTATCGCGAATTTTCTTGATTTTGTCTGTTGTTTCCAGAACATGCTCAGGTCCAGTAAGCTGAGCTTCACCGGTCTCGTTCCAACAGACAGGTGAACGACATTTTCGACCGTAGAGAGCTTTGAATGGTGCCATATTAATGCTAGCATGATAGTTATTGCTGTAAGAGAATTCTATCAATGGCAGATGAGAATCCCAATTAACACCAAAGTCTATCACGCATGCTCTAAGCATATCCTCCAAAGTTTGAATCGTTCTCTCAGATTGACCATCTGTTTGGGGATGATAAGCAGTGCTTAGATTTAGTTGGGTTCCCATAGCAGATTGCATGGTCTTCCAGAAATGAGATGAAAATCGGGCATCACGATCAGAGATGATATCCAAAGGAACACCATGTCATGTCACAATCTCATCAACATAAATATTTGCAAGTTTATCAGCAGATAGGTTCTCGCAAATTGGAATAAAATGAGCTGATTTCGTTAATTGATTGATAACAACCCAAATAGCATCATGACCTTTAGACGTACGCGGTAACTTAGTGATGAGATCCGTCGCAATGTTCTCCCACTTCCAAACCGGTATCTCTGGTTGTACAAGCAACCCAAAAGGTCGTTGATGTTCAGCCTTAACTTTGAGACAAGTTAGGCATTTCGATACGTACAAGGCAACATCCTTCTTCATACCAGGCCACCAGCACTGAGTACGAAGATCCTTATACATTTTATCAGCACCAAGATGGATAGAATATCCAGACTTGTGAGATTCGTCCATCACCAAAGTGCGAAGATCGTCTTGTTTCGAGATCCACAAACGATCTTTAAATAGAGAAGACCATCGTCTTTCGCTTCGAGTTTAAGCTCAAGCTGACGTGGTAATTCCTTACCCATCAAATTTTGTGAAACACAAAATTGCTGAGCTTGAAGAACATGAGTTTGAAGATCAGATAGAGTTCGAACAGAATGAAGCTTGACTCGCTCCTTTCGACTAAGTGCATCGGCTACGACATTCGCCTTACTAGGGTGGTAGCGAATTTCGAAATCGTAATCACTTAAGAGTTCAACCCAACGTCGTTGCCTCATGTTGAGCTCCTTCTGATTGAGAATATGCTGGAGACTTTTGTGGTCTGTGAAAACCAAACACTTCGTTCCATAGAGGTAGTGTCTCCAGATCTCAAGCGCGAAAACCACAGCTCCTAACTACAGATCATGAGTCGTGTAGTTCTTCTCGTGAATTTTCAGCTGTCTAGATGTATATGCAATAACTTTACCTCGTTGCATGAGGATGCAACCAAGGCCTAAGTTGGACGCATCGCAATAGACAACGAAATCATCGCTTCCCTCGGGCAGAGATAGAACAGGAGCATTACATAGCTTCTGCTTCAGTGTTTGAAACGCTTCTTCTTGCTTGGGTCCCCACTCAAAAGGCTTATTCTTCTGAGTCAAAGCAGTGAGTGGAACCGCAATCTTCGAGAAATTTGAAATGAATCGACGATAATAACCAGCAAGACCAAGAAAAGATCGAATCTCTGTAGGCGTCGTCGGTGTACTCCACTCCTTAATAGCAGCAATCTTGGATGGATCCACATGAATATCTTGCTTGTTGACTATATGACCCAAAAACGAAACTTATTTGAGCCAGAATTCACACTTGGAGAATTTAGCAAAAAGTTGTTCCTTATTCAGGAGTTCCAATGTTAAGCGAAGGTGTTGCTCGTGCTTGGCTCGAGAGTTCGAATAAACGAGAATATCGTCGATGAACACTATAATGAACTTGTCTAAATAAGGTTTACAGACCCTATTCATTAAGTCCATGAAGATGGCTGGAGCATTTGTCAAACCAAAAGGCATGACTGTAAACTCGTAATGGCCATATCTTGTGCAGAAAGCAGTTTTGGGAATATCTTCTTCGAGAACACGAAGTTGATGATACCCAGAACGCAGATCGATCTTGGAAAAGCATGAAGCACCTTGCAGCTGGTCGAAGATATCATCAATTCGAGGTAGGGGATATCGATTCTTGATGGTAAGCTTATTCAGCTCACGATAATCGATACACATTCAAAAAGACCCATCTTTCTTTTTCACAAAGAGGACAGGAGCTCCCCAAGGTGAAAAGCTCGGTCGGATGAATCCTTTATTAGATAACTCTTGAAGCTGCTTCGATAATTTTTGCATCTCAGACGGTGAAAGTCGATAAGGCGCTTTTGCAATTGGGTTGGCATTGGATACGAGGTCAATATGAAACTCGACTTAACGAACTGGAGGCAAACCAGGCAGTTCATCAGGAACACCTCTGGATAATCCCGAACAATCGGAATATCCTGAATACTCTTGCTCTTGCTTTTCTCCTCGGTGACATCTGCTAGAAAAGCAACATATACTTTTCTCGAATAACTTTGGGTCTTTGTACATGACATAAGCTTCAAACCGCCAGATGGCTTCTCACCACGTATCTCCAGAACATCGCCAGAAGACAAAGGAATACGAGCAATCTTATCGAAACTAACTACCTCAGCGTGGTGTTTGGTTAACCATGTTGATGCACAATGTCTAAAGCCTGCGTCTTTGTAATGCTAGTTTAATGTATAGGGTCCAGATAGGTCATTTTGTATAAGTTCAGGGGATTAGATTGTAAATTTATGATGTTAATGTTGTAGGTCCGCTTTTGTGGCATGTGTCCACAAAAGCGAACCAGCTTTGTTGTCTGGACCGCTCTTATGGACATTTCACATGAGCGGACCGCGTGGCCTATAAATACCCCCGGTTGTCATTTTATTTGTAACGTTGTCTGGAACTCCACGTCGAACTGCTGTCCGTACGGCAAGCGTTATCAAGTGAAGAAAAAGTATTTTAAGTGTGAATTCTCTGTTTCTACTCCATTCTTTTACGGTTTTCTTTATATCATGCTGAAAATGTGTTTCCGCCACATTCTCAGTAAGCACTAGCTCTGATTGACTCACTCGAGAGGTCAAAACTGATCCTACAATTGGTATCAGAGCTAGTTGCGAGTTAGTTTGCTAGATACGAAGCTTTTTACACGGACTTTTGTAGATTTGGACTGTTTGAACGATGGAAATGGACTGAAATTTGGACAACAGGTGTAAAATACACTAATAACAAACCCTTGAAAGATTCGGATCAAAATACGGCCTAAAAGTGACATAAAAGCCCTCGTGAAGTAGGTCCGCGTATTTGTCAGTATTGTGGTTCGCTTTTCTGGTCCGCTCCAACGTACAAGTTATGCTAGTTCGCTCCTGATTTTTGTTCTGGTTCGCTCGAAATGTCTATTTTGGTTGCTGGTTCGCTCGTCTGGTTCGCTTGAAGAGCAGTATTTCAGGTCCGCTCCAAAGAACATTTGTTGGTTCGCTCGAAGTGCAAATTCTGGTCCGCTCCAGTGTACATTTCCTGGTTCGCTCGAAAGTCAGTTGCCTGGTCCGCTCCAAGTGCAACATTCTGGTTCGCTTTTAGTGCACTTTCTGGTTCGCTCAAAGTTCATTTGGTGGGTTCGCTCATTGTTACCTGATTCGGTTCGCTCATAAGACCAGTGTGGTTCGCTTATTCAGACTGTTTGAAAATTTCTTTGTTACGACTGAAAATGGAAAGCCAAGATTTTTACAACATGTTTGCGGGTAGTGGTGGAGTTACTCAGAGTCCTGCTAGCATCATGCAGAATGTAAATCTGGAAAACGAGCTTGGAACGATGCAGAAACCTCCCAAATTGATGAGTTTGGATGAATATTCAGGATGGTCTGGGAGATTTAAAAATTGGGTGCAGGCCAACCATCTAGAGTGATGGATAAAAATCGAAAGAAAGTATGTTCCTCCGGTAGATGGGTTGAATATGTTGAAGACCATTGCCAGTCTTACAGATGCGGAACAGGTCGAGTTCAAAGCAGAAAAGAAGATGGTTAGCATCCTGCAGCAAGCGATAAAAGAGGATATTCTAGTTCTGCTACAGCACGATGATAGTGCACAGTCGATATGGCAAGCTTTGGAACAGAAATTCAAAGGCAGTGCGTCGATGATTAAGAGTAAAAAGGCACTGATAAAGAAAGAATTTGATATATTCACGGGAATTAAAGGTGAATCGACAAAGCAGCTTATCGAGAGGTATTGTCATCTGGTGGTGGAGATGAGAAGGTTGAACATCGAGAAGACGAATGAGGAGTGGATAGACAAGTTATGTGATGCACTTCCCTATGAGGAATGGGGAACGTACTTGATGATGTTGAAAAATAGTTCAGATTTCGTGAACTATAGTTTAAGCGTGTTTATAGAGAAAATTGAAGCTCATGAGTTGGAGTTGGTAAAAATCAAGAAGATGAATTCAGCGAATATGCCACAGGATGTGTCTTTGTATTACAAGAATAGTCCGGCAGCTACTAATGTTCAGAGTCCGAAGATTCAAACCGGGTTTAGTGCAGACAACACTTCATCTGCTGCTCCAAATGCTTATCAGTCGAGTCAGTCGACTCCATTTGCTAACTACGAGCCAAATGTCAAAGTCTCAGAGCAGAATTCTCCTCAAAGTTCTACAGGGTCAAATCAACAGACGTTTGTGTCTGGTGTGCAGTGTAACATTGCGGTTAACATCAAGAATGGGAATGAAATCACCGAGAATGCAACCAAGCAGCACATTGCGTTACTGGCATCAGTTCTGGAAGCTTGTGAAGGTTTGGTCGCTGGTAGGATCGGTAATCCCGATATGACTAAAGAGGATTATGATCAGATCGATCCGGAAGAACTGGAACTGATAGATATAAAGTGGTGCATGGCGAGTCTGGTTAGAAGAGCTCAACGCTTTATGGAGATCACGGGTAGAAGCAGTCTGTCAGGTCCTGATCAGAAATTGGGGTTCGATAAGACAAAGGTTACCTGTTTTAAGTGCAAAGAACGAGGTCATTTCAAGCGTGAGTGTCCGAATCGTGAAGTGCAGAATCATCAGAATCTGTTTACAAACGATTATTACAGACAAGCTATATATCATCGACCAAATCAACAATCTGCTGTTCAGAGACCTCAGATTGAGAACAAACCAGAGAAGGCACTTATCGTAAACCAAGATGATGAAAAAGTTGCGTCTGGGTTTAGTTGGGACAAGTATGTTCCAGGAAAGGATGATCGAGCAATGATGGCTGAGGTAGTTGAGAATACTGAGATATTTGCAGAGTCGAAGGTTGCCGATGAGGTAGTTACTGAGAATGTTGGTGAAGTAGTTTCTGAGAGTGTTGTTGAGTCTGATTCTGAGGTGGTTGAGGAAGTAGTTACTAAGATAGTTGATTCTGTTACTGAAATTGTGGTCGAAGAGGTTATGGAAGTTGCTGATCAGGTGGTTCCGGAGGTTGTTAAAGAGGTTTCTACAGATAGTTCTGCAAAAGCTGAGGAATCAGTGACTGAAGTTCTCAACTTTCAATCATGACAGGAGGAATTTGTTTATACAATGAAATCTATTTTGCCTCCTAACGTTTTTGATTCTTTTGCAGATTATTTTGAAGAGCCAAGAACTGGAACGTGTCCAAGATTTGAAGCAGCGAAAGAAGAAGTCGAAGAGGTGATCGACGTTTCCAAAGAGATGACTGAAGAAGCTCTAAAGGAAATTGCAGATAAAGCGCTGATGAGCAAGTTAAAAGAGGTAGATTCAGACATCCAGGAGTCAGTTGATAAGGTGTCAGGTCTAGGAGAGGAAACTGGAGTCATAGAGGTCATCGTGGTCAAGTCGTCTGAGTCGGAGGCAAATCTTGTTGGTAAAATTGTTTGTGAGGATGAGATTATAGTTGAAAAAGTTTCAATCCCCGATACACCGTGTCTAAGTTGTTCACAACCATGCACGGGGTGTCTTGAAAAAGACACCAAGTATCAGGAACTGAAACAACATGCAGATTTGGTGAAGTTTGACTTAGAGCAAGTAAAAGAGGCATACGACACATTGTGTAGGTCAATAAAAATGATCCAAAAAGAAAGTCTTGAAAATGATAAAGCAACAAAGTTGGCTCAATCCACATTGTTTGATAAACAAAGAGAAGTCAATTTTCATTTAGATACAATCGCATCTTTGAGAAAAGAGCTTGAGTTGACTAAAATTGAAAATGATAGAATTGATCAGAAATTGATGAGTTATGTGGCGTCATCATATGTGTTAGAGCAAATAGTGCCACAACAGCCACATGCTTCACCTGCCTTCAATAGTGTTCCACCCCCAATGTGGAATCATTATACACAGAAATATCCAGATGGGGTGGAAGCTGCATTAAACATCAAACTGAAAACACTTGAGAATGATTTACCTAATAACATTGATATCACTTTCACTACGTCTGACACTGATAACGAATCCCATGTTATCAAAAATGTTATTGATCAGGTGTTGGACGATGAGAGTGAGAAATCTGAGAAGGCAAAATCAGTGGAGTTCGGTAGTGATTTTGAGGAGGACGGAAACTTTTTAGATCGTTATTTGTCAAAAACGGATAAAAGTGCGGATGATGATTCGATTATGGTGGCTTACACTATGGTTGGGTCTGACAAACTTTACTCCAACACTGAGTTTCCGCTTCAGAACGTCAAATTCGAGAATGTTGAGAAAGTTTTTAAGTTGGTTGAACTGAGTGTTAACGAAATCAAGAAAAATGATTTCTTTTCGAAACTGAAAAAATCAGTTGGTTCTTCACGTCCCACTAGTTCAAAACAGATAGATGGGGTGGGTAAAAGCCAAAACAAGAAAAATCAGTTAAAGAATAAAGGTATTGGTTTTGAGAAGAAAATGACTATGCAGGGAGTCAAACCGAAAGATAGAATTGATGATGTGTTTGTCGCTGGTCCTAGCACTGATGCTGAAAAAGATTATATCTTTAGTCAAAAGGCCGTGGATGACTTCAATGCAGCGCAAAAGCTAAAAGTGGAAACTGTCACAACCACTTTTGTAGAATATGATAAGCGTGTGTGTTATCGCTGCAATGAAGTCGGCCACATGGCGAAGCAGTGTAAGAAAGTGATTGAAAAACCGGTTGTCGTAAAAGCTGTTAATAAACAAGTGGTTGAGAAAACGAAGGTTGAAAAACCTAAGGTTGAAAACAAAAATGTTTCAAAACAAATCATTCAAAAACCTCGACCAAAATCACCGGTCGTTGCAAAAGATAAACAAGTGATGGTTTCGCCGACCCGAATTCTTAAACGAGGTGAAAAGTTGAAGTCGGAGGATAAGCCAAAATCGACTTTCGAGATTGGCGAGTCTTCTAAGTCTCCCAAGACTTCGAAATTTTACCCTAAAGCAAAAACTTTTGAAAATTAGTCATGGGTCGCGAAATCTAAACCATCTGGTGAGATCAAAAAGATGGAAAGTGTGTTGAAAAATGAGTCACAGTTTGTGAAAGATGATGTTGCTGTGTTTTGAGTCTGAAATTGATCAGTTTTTGTCGGAATTTCCCAAACTTCAAAACAATGTGAAATAAGAATAAAAGGAAATTGAGTCAAATGTCACATTTAACTTTCCGAAAGCAACTGAGAAATGAAATGTAGTTTTTGGTTCAGTGTCGGAAGCCAAAAAGTCGTGCGCATCATTGTTTAACTGATGTGTTTGTGTGCTGATTGCAGGAGCTGCCCAAGTCTGTGCTATCCATGTGGATAATGGACAGCGGAGCGTCGAGACATATGACGGGATCCTTAGCTCTATTATATGATGTCAAAGCAATTAATGGGAGCTACGTTGGATTTGCTGGTAACCAAGGTGGCAGGATTGTTGGTCAGGGAAAGCTCACAAACGGCATCATATCTTTTGACAAAGTGAATTATATTGTTGAACTGACGAACAATTTGTTAAGTATTTCACAAATTTGCGACAAAGACTTTAGCGTACATTTTACAAAAACAGAGTGTTTGGTTTTAAAACAAGGGTTTAAAGTCCCTGATGAGTTGGTGCTGTTGCGCGCTCCTAGGGTTAATGATCTTTACATTTTAGACATGAGCACTGCAACAACAACTCCTCAAAAACAATGTTTTGTGACAAAGTCTAAAGCAACTGAGAAAGAGTCGATTATGTGGCACAGAAAAATGGGTCATATACACGTTCGTAAAATGAATTTTCTTGTGCACAACGATTTGGTAGAAGGTGTGAATGTTAAGAATTTTCATTTACCTGACGATTGTGTTGCATGTAAGAAAGGTAAACAGGTACGGAAGTCTCATCCGCCAAAGATGCTCAACACCATCCGGTTACCTCTTGAGAGATTGCATATGGATCTCTTCGGGCCGGTCAATGTCAAAAGCATCAGTGGAGATTCTTATTGTTTGGTGGTTACGGATGATTATACAAGGTTTTCATGGGTTGTTTGTTTGGAGAAAAAGGACGAAACCTTCGATGCTTTGATGGTTTTATTCAAAAAGATGGAAACGGTGTACAAGCTACCGATCAGAAGAATTCAGAGTGATAACGGAACGGAGTTCAAGAATAACAAAATGTACGAGTTCTGAAACGAGAAGGGGATACTACATGAATTCAGTGCGCCGTACACACCACAACAGAAGCGTAGCTGAACGAAAGAATAGAACCCTGATCGAGACCGCATATACTATGTTGGCCGATTCAAAACTTCCGATTTTCTTCTGGAGTGAAGCAGTGTCAGCGGCTTGCTATACATTGAATAGAGTTCTGACAGTGAAGAAATATAAAAAGACTTGTTTCGAGCTGCTGCATCGCTATAAGCCAAATCTTGAGTTCCTAGAACCTTTTGGCTCTCCGTGTACTTTCATAGATGCTGATGGTAAATTCGGAGCGAAAGCGAATGAAGGATTTTTCGTAGGTTACGCCAGCCCGTTAAAAAGGGTGTTTGTACCGTGTCTGGGGAAGGTGATTCAGGTCCATCATGTGGATAGTCAGAAGCACACGCCGTCGCAACAACTTCCCGGACAAAGATTCCTTTTCGACTACGACAAACTCTGGGAATCGTTTCATCTGCCGTCCGAGCCGAGTGAGGAGGAACTTGCTCTCATGTACTTGTATCAGCAAAGTCAGTTGCAAGAGCCGGAATCTAGACCGCTAGATGTTCCTACGCCCACTGTGGGTACTCACGATGATGAAGCTGGACCAAGTGGAACCGTTCATATACCGCCAGAGGAACCAGAGGAACCAGCTCCGTCATTTGACGTTTCTGACGACTCAGAGGAGGAACCCGCTCCTACCTTTGACGAGGAACCAAATGAGACATCAGAGGAGGCTGTTGATCAAATCGTTGATCTCGACATTTCAAATCTAGAATCGGAAGTTGTGGTGCCTGATACTGTGATGCCACAGACACTATCTTACCACCCTTCAGAACAAATTATCGGCGATCTACAGAGTGGTGTCAAGACGAGACATCAGATAGACCAAGCTTTTACATGTTTTTATTCAGATATTGCTGATATGTAGAAAGAAGTCTCACTCAAATGTTTTATTTCGCAGATAGAGCCCAGGACCTACAAAGAAGCATTGACCGAAGACAGTTGGGTGAATGCTATGCAGGAGGAACTGCAACAGTTTGAGAAATTGGGCGTCTGGAGACTTGTTGATCTGCCAAAGAATCAGAAGTTGATAAAGACGAAATGGGTGTTCAAATGTAAAAGAGATGACAGAGGAGTTGTGGTGAGGAACAAAGCACGTTTAGTGGTTCAAGGCTTCAGCCAGCAGGAGGGTATAGATTATGATGAGGTCTACGCGCCGGTTGCAAGGCTTGAAGCAATTCGCATCTTTTTAGCCTTTGCATCTTGGAAAGATTTCAAAGTCTATCAACTCGACGTTAAATCCGCATTCCTGTATGGCAAGATTCGAGAAGAAGTTTACGTGGGGCAACCACCGGGGTTTGCAGATCCACTAAACAAAGACAAGGTGTACTTACTGGATAAAGCATTATACGGTTTACACCAGGCCCCGAGAGCCTGGTACGAGACTCTCTCGACCTACTTGCTGGACAACGGGTTCACAAGAGGAACAGTAGACAGCACCTTGTTCACAAAAGAAGAAGCAGGCCACTTGCTGATCGTGCAGATCTACGTTGATGATATAATTTTCGGTTCCACCAACGACGATTTGTGTAAAGAGTGTGAGAGAGTAATGAAGAAGAAGTTCGAAATGAGTTCGATGGGGGAGATGAAGTTCTTCCTCGGGCTGCAGGTAGAACAAATGCCTGACGGAATCTTCATTCACCAGTCAAAGTATGTAAAGGAAGTGCTAGACAAGTTTGATATGACAGATTGCAGTCCTGCATCAACCCCCCTCGCACAGAACCATGGTATTTGTCCGGATGAACAGGGAGTGAAGATGGATGAAACGTTATACCGATCGATCATTGGTTCTTTAATGTATCTCATAGCTTCCCATCCCGACATCATGTATCCGACATGCCTGTGTGCACGATATCAGTCGAATCCGAAGCAATCACACCTGACAATCGTCAAACGCATCTTACGGTATTTGAAGGGTTGCCCAAGCATCGGCTTGTGGTAACCTCGTTCGGGTGACTTTACTTTATCCGGTTTCGCTGATTCAGATTTTGGTAGCTGTAAGCAGAACGCAAAGTCCACCACTGCTGGGTGCCAGTTCTTCGGAACTCGGCTCGTTACCTGGCAGTGCAAGAAGCAAACTGCAGTTGCGCTCTCCACGTGTGAGGCTGAGTACGTCTCAGCCTCTAGCTGTTGCTCGCAGATCCTCTGGATCCAACAGCAGATGCGCGACTTCGGTCTGCAATTCTTGGACACTCTGATATTTGTGGACAATGAAGCGGCCATAAATGTTACTAAAAATCCGGTTCACCATTCGAAAACAAAACACATTGAAATCCGTCACCATCTTATTCGAGATTGTCACGAAAAGAAATTAATACGGATTGAACATGTGGGCACCGATGTTCAGAAAGCTGATTTTTACACAAAACCGTTTGATAAAAAGAGATTTTGTTATCTTTTATGGTTAAATGGGATGAAAAATCTGCAATCTGGGAGGGTTATCGAGTGTGAAGCCGAATTGGGTGGCGATCTGACTTGAACCGTATCGAGTTGTCAACTTTTGTTTGTACAGTTGTATTCTTCTGCTTTTCGTTAAAAACAAAAAACACAAAAATATGTTTTAGTTTTAGGGGGAGATATTTGCAGAAAAATACAAAAACATGATAAAATCATAAAAATCCAAAAACATTAAAAAATACAAAAAGAGCTTTGTAGTATAGGGGAAATGATAGTACATCAGCTAGACGGGCACAGTATGCTAAAGAATTGTAATGAAAAAATGCAATTAAGCAGTCTCGCTAAAGATGTGCCGGTAGGTTCTTACAGAATTAGTAGATCAGTTTGTGATATAAACTAAATTTAACTTGCGTTTTCGTGGGGAACATCTCCATGATATATAGGTAACCCCTGAAATCCTGTTTGAAAGGTCCCGTATTCTGAGATACTAGGTCTTTATGCTCGGTGATATCTGGGGTATTATCCCGGGACTTCTGCTGTATGGAAATACTGACCTAGTCCCCGGATAATACTTTTCGTAAAAAGCTTTGAAACATAAGCTTCACCCTCAGCATGCTGATGAAACAATAAAATTGATAGTCGCTGCTATTGAAATGCAAAAGATCCTCTAAAGGGGACCCACCTTAAAGTCGAACTGTCATCTCTCTGCTGAACGGAAGTTCTGACCTGAGCTCTCACGGTTTCGCATCTACCCCCAACAGATATCAGCTGTGGTATATTCACCTGTAAGACTGAATACTGGGATCCGGATACGGGAGTATATACTGAGGTGGGAACACACGTTAATGTTTAAGTCTCTAAAACACTAATCACGTATCCTGAACAGATTGAAAGTTTTGTGAGAATTTAAAATGGATCAATATACCGATAATCAACACGAATTGCTTAATGCTTAAAATGAAATAAGCTTAACGGTACTTGTGTTCTGTCGGCAGCTGATATGATCCCCTAACACGCTCGAAAAAATATTGTGTGTATATATTTCAGTTTGTACAGCTTTAAACCCAAAAAGATTTTCTTTTCTCATTTTATTTTCGACAACTGATACTGGGAATTGGAAGATCAAAGGCCGTGTGTAGATCATGTCAGTGTCTGATGAGGGTTGGGTAAGCTGTGATTGCAAACAAAGATCTGGTATGATGTTTGAAAGATAAAATGTGAAATTGTTTGAAACATTGAAAAGTTCATTAATTTGAACTGTTTTTGAAACAAAAAGACAGAGTACTTCATAAAACTGATCATCCAGGGCCATTAACTTGGACTTGGTAGGTCAAACAGTTGTCCAGGGTCATTAACTTGGATTTGGTCAACTGGGTGTCAGCGTGTGAAATCGAAAAAATGAAAAAATGAATAAAAAAATAAATTTCTTAAAAAATTAATGTTGGTTCGCTTTTATGAAAATATTGAGGTCCGCTCTTCTGTCAATGTAACATGTTTGGTCCGCTCACATGGTTGGTGTCAAATAAGCGGTCCAGACCCCATATAAAAAGGTACAGGGGTCCACTTTTCTTGACATAACCCAGTCCGCTTATACGTCATTCTCTCTGGGTGATTACGAGCAATCTTCGTGTTCATCGTGATTTCTTGCTGTTTGAGCCTGTTTTTCTTCGATTCTTGATAGATCCTTATTCGTTACATCATGGGCAAGGTAAGTATGCTTTCAATTTCATCTATTTCATGTTATTTTGTGTCTGTCGGTATGTTTGCATGAACGGATCGCGTTTTGAGCTTTTAACTGTCATATTTGGTTGAATAGAATAGTGTAATCATGTCGTCTGATGTTATATAAGGTAGTATTGTGTGTTAATTGCTGAAATTTGAGTGTTTGATGTGTGTTGTCGGCAATGAGTGGTTTCAGTTTCAGATCTAGGGAGTTTTAGGCATATTTGTAGGAATCAAAAGACACCTCTAGACTCGGATTGTTGTGTAGATTGTGATTTTGGAATCAATTTTAGGTTTTAAGCAGTTTTTACATGTTTTAGTATTAGGACCGCTTTTACTGTCATGTAATTCAGGACGGCTTTTATGTCATCTGTAGGACCGCTCATAGTTACCATTTTAGGTCCTCCTTTAGGAACACTTTCAGGTCCGCTCATCTATACCATAGCAGGATCGCTTTTAAGGCAGTAATTTTAGGGCATCGCTTATTGGTACCAGGGACGGTTCGTTTTTTATGTTTTTTTGAAGGTTCGCTTTTTAGTCATCTTATTGGTCCGCTTTTAGGGATGCATAGTGATTGGTTCGCTTGTATGGTTATACACTTCATGGTTCGCTTTTTGATCATTATTTGGACCGCTTATATGGTTCGCTTTTTGGTCAGTGTTCAAAATGTAAAAATTTTTCTAAGTCTTTGATTGTCTTGTTGTTTTGCAGGCGTCACCAAACATGTTATTCGATCCAGTACACAACAGCTGCATTGATTTAGATCTGGAGAAGTGTCCTTTATTGTCAGAATTTAGCAGTATTTTGGACTACATGAATCGTATTCCTGTGAAGAAAGCGATGACTGACCAGAGGCCGTTGTACAGATCACATATTAGTCGATTTTGGATGAACGCAAAGTATGACGAGGCAAGCAAGGTGATATCGTCAGTGGTGGAAGTGGATGGAAAGTTGGAGACTATTCTGGTGACTGAAGCATTAGTTCGAGAAGTTATGAACTTTCCTGATGAGGCCAACTACCCCACAAGATTTCCGGAACGTATGGTGAAGGGTTGTATGCTACGTTTGGGATACAGAAATACTTTGAACACCGGGAACTACTTGAAGTCGAAGTTTCAAAAATCTTTTAAGTTCCTAATTCATTGTATTCTTATTACATTGAGCCACACAAAGGGCAGTTTCGACCAGATGAGGGATTACCAAATGAACATGTTGACAGCGTTGGTGTTGAATAAGAAATACAACTTCTCGCACATAGTTTTTCATTATATGGTGGAGAATCTCACGTCGGATGTTAGAACCTGGAGGTATCCGCGTTTTGTACAAATGATGATTGATCGTGCATACCCTGGAATTGATAGAAACATTCAGGGAGATCTTCTTGTTCAATCTCACATGTCTAATAACCCTTTGAAGAACCTGGTCAAGTATCATCCTAATCATCCAAAGCCTGATTTATTGATTGAAAACTTCGGATTGCTTAGAGATGCGAATTATGTGGATCCTGATCTGGAAAATCATCAAAATTGGAGAAATCAAGAGGAAATGAAAGAGGCGTTGTATGCTGTAGAGTTGAAAATACTTCAGAGTTTCAAATCAACCAAGAACGAGTGGTATGTAAAGGAGTCAGGACGCAGACGTAGATTTGCAACTCCTGTAGCTGAAGGTGAAGGTTCTTCTTCAAAACCAAAGAAGAAACAAAAGAAGAAAAAGCAAACAATGTTAATTGATGAATCTGATGAAGATATTTCTGAGATGAATGTTGAAAAAGAACAAGAGATGACTGGTGCTGAAAACATTGAAATTGAGACAGATTTGTTTACGACAGAAGCATATTTTGTTGATAATGTTATGGAAACGGTTACTTCTGATGTTCAAAAAGAAAAAGAGAAGGTGTTAGATGATGTTGAAGGTGACGACGTTGATAAAGACACTACTAGTTCTTCTAGTTCGTCTGAATATGAAGTGATTGATGCAAAAGAACGTGAAAGACGAATGAGAGAAGAGGTAGAATAGGAGAAGTTGATTAGAAAGAGGAAGAGGGAAGAGAAAGAAGATGCACCTTATGTACCTTCTCTAGAGCACGTTTCAGCGTCACAATCTACTCCGAGGGGTAAAAAGAAAGTTGCTGGTCGAAAGAGAACTACACCAAAGATTAAAATGTCGAAGCGCCCTCAGAAGATCATGCAAACGCATCCTACACCTCCACGTCAACCAACACCTCCACGTCAACCAACACCTCCACAATCTCCAATACATCAATCTCCTCCTAGACAACCAACACCACAACAATCACCAAGACAACTTACTCCTCCATCACACTCAACACCACCCAGACAACCTACACCGCAACGACAACCATCTCCTATTTTTCAATCAACACCACCACCACAACAATCATATTATACTTCGCAAGATCTTTTTGGCACACCTCCACTCACTCAAGTACAACCTGGTTCTTCGGGTAAAGGTCTTCCGATACCACAAGATAATTTACTAGACGTTGATTTCGACTTTGCAAACAATTCGCAAGTGTTGAAATTGGAAAAGAGAATTGAGGATTTGATAGCAGAGAATAAAAAGTTGGCGGCTGAAAGCAAAAAGATTGCTGATAGAGAAAAGACTATTGCTGGTAGGGTGCAGAAGTTGGAAGGTGAAAACAAAGTGTTGACACAGAAAGTTGAAGCTGATCAGATGGAAATCGACATTCTGAAAGTTCGAGTGTCTGAATTAGAAGAAGAGAAGAATCGTAGAGAGATTGAAAATGAATACTATAAGTTGAAAAATAAAGAACTTACGGCTGCTAAAGCGCTACATGAACATAAGTTCTACATGCTGAATAGAGTTGTGGAAAGCATGTTAGAGACATCAGTGGAACAGAAATATGAAGAGTTGAAGCTAGAAGACCTTCGTGCAGAACGTCAAGCAGAATTAGAAAAGCAGATGAAAGATAAGGGTAAAGGGGTGGAAGGAAGTTCTGAAATGTTTATTGTACCTTCGATGGTGATAGATAATCTTGAGCCTATATCTGCAGTTCCTGGCTTAGTCGAAGAAGAAACTCCAACGCCTAAGTTAATTGGTGGCGAAGATGAAGAGGATGATGAAGATGATGATGAGGATGAGTTTGTATATTCTACTAGCAGTCACAGTTCTAAAGGTGATGATGATGATGACGCTGCAGGAGGTTCAGGTGTTAGAGTGACTAAAGCCTCAAATGAAAAAGTCGTTGAAGATCTGTTGAACGACACAATCAATGAAGAAAGTGGTGAAACTGAAGGTAAGGGGGAGTCGAGTAAGACTCAGATTGTTGAGCATCATGAGCCGTTGTTCATGCGTCTAGAGGAGTATAAAGAAATGCTTAAAAATGTAAACCCTGACATTCCCTTCGACTTAGAAGAGGACTTAGAATCGTTTGATATCAATAAACAGCAAGATTATAAATATGATTATGTTAAAGATGCTGATATCTACGATAGAGTTGAGGTTGAAGAATGTTCAGATAATGAAGAGGTTCCTGAAGATACTTCGAAACTTCCAACGTTAATGGAATTCTTTGCTGCTGAGAATAGAGATGAATTACGTCAAAAGGTGACTGAAGCGGTGAATGATAATGTATTTGAATGTTTGAGGAAAGAAGTTGAGCAGGAAGGCCAATCTAATGTTGATAAAGAAGGTCAATCGAATGCTGAAGAAATTGATCGTTCTAAATGGTTTAAAGATTCTCATGAAAGAAAATTCAAGAGGCCGCTGAAGTTCTTCCAACGAGATCGAAATGTTTCGCTTGGCGATATTATTAGTTGGGGTTTTCTTCCGCAAGTTAACGCTTATGCTATTCGAAGAGAATATGGCGTCCAATATTTTGCACGTTTATATGACATAATGTCATTACCGTGGTGGGACGTTGATGAATTAGCAAAGGTGAGAGTCTTGGAGTACAAGGTGAGAAAGAATGATACCGCGATGTGGGGCTACAGCAAGTACGAACAATTGAAGCCATTTCGAAAGTGGAAGCCTCATCGTCCAAGGCGTGTTCAGAGAATTGATCCGGAAACTGGGGCTGTAGAAATTATTCTGAATGTGAAGCCTCCGCGTACAATGAAGACAATTCCGATGCCATAAATGGAGCAGGAATTTTATAAAGGCTTTATTGATTGGGTTTGCAGTTGCAGGACGACTGAAGCAATAATCACGTACAGAGCTGGTGGAGAGCTGAGAGATATTCATGTTTACGACCCGATCTGGTTAGTTAATTGCTCAGCGAAAGACATCAAATGTCTATTCATTCACAAGATTTGCTACTCGCCAGCAGATAAAGAGCAAGCTCTTCAGTTCCAACGTGTTGTATCACTGTGTGTTCAGAAAGGAATCAACTCTGAAAACAAGTGGAAATCTTCGTGGTGGTCTTTAGAAGAGAAGATGAAAAAGAAAGCGAAGCGTGAGCGTGATCGTGAAAATCAAAAGATGGAAGAAAATAGAGGAAAGTTTATGAAGCAACAAGAAAAGGAAGAGAAAGCGAGGAAGAAAGAGAATGAAAAGATCAGAGTTGCGCTGGGTAAAAAGTCAAAACTGAAGGAAGAGAAATTTAAAGCTATCTGAAGACCAACTTTCAAGACAAAGACTGCGGCTTCATCCAAGGGGGAGTTTGTTGATGCACAATGTCTAAAGCCTGCGTCTTTGTAATGCTAGTTTAATGTACAAGGTCCAGATAGGTCATTTTGTATAAGTTCAGGGGGTTAGATTGTAAATTTATGATGCTAATATTGTAGGTCCGCTTTTGTGGCATGTGTCCACAAAAGCGAACCAGCTTTGTTGTCTGGACCGCTCTTGTGGACATGTCACATGAGCGGACCGCGTGGCCTATAAATACCCCCGGTTGTCATTTCATTTGTAACGTTGTCTGGAACTCCACGTCGAACTGCTGTCCGTACGGTAAGCGTTATCAAGTGAAGAAAAAGTATTTTAAGTGTGAATTCTCTGTTTCTACTCCATTCTTTTACGGTTTTCTTTGTTTCATGCTGAAAATGTGTTTCCGCCACATTCTCAGTAAGCACTAGCTCTGATTGACTCACTCGAGAGGTCAAAACTGATCCTACAAACCAATCCATTCCAACGATAATGTCGAAGCTCCCAAGTTGCATTGGCGTGAGGTCAATAGGCAAAAGATGGTTATCAAGGTTCAACTGACAATCATGAATAACAGAGTCGAGGACAAGAGGTTTACCAGTAGCAACTTCGACAGATAAGGGTTTCCTCAATTTAGTTCTAGGTATCGCAAGCAAAGGTTCAAAAGATAACGAAACAAAACTTCTATCGGCACCAGAATCAAAAAGAATAGATGCGGGTCGATTGTTAACAAGAAACGTACCATAGACAACAAAGGTACCATTGACAATGAGGTTGTCAACTCGAGCCTCGTTTGCATTCAGATTGAATGCTCGTCCACGAGCGGGATCGATCATTGGAAAAACAAAAGAGGCATTGAAAACATTGACAAAACACAAGAAAGGTGATCATTTGTTCGTTACCTCGAACAAACAAACGACACGCAGTGACTAATCAAAGTAAATGGGTCAATATACTGTATCGCGAAGACATGCTCGCCTATAAGTGGACACTCACCCCAAGAGTTCCCAGGTAAGAGTGACTGGTCCGACACTGCGGATTTGTACGAACTCTCTAGCCTTAGACAGAAGACCCAGGGTACAGGCACCCACTCTTCCAGTTTGCACGTGTTCACACTATTTAGACCCAAACTTTGACGAGATTTTGAAAACTTAAAGGGTTCGAAACCTTATAACGAAGGGTTCAAAACCTAGTAATCAATCATCCTAGAACAGATGATTACTTTTCAAAGCGGATTCGAATTTTGTGTTCACGTTGTGGTTATCACCTAAGGATAGGTGACGGTATTGTTTTAAAAATCTAAACGCAAAGAAACTTGCGTTAGGGTCCTAAAAGTTATAGTCTAGGTCAAAGCATTACTAATAACCTAGTTCCCTATAACCATTGGCTCTGATACCAACTTCTTCTGTCACACCCCGACCACGTAGGACAACAAACCGTGGAGGAAACGTCGGGGAGTGTTGTAACAGAAGCTATTGTTTCATAACCATGGATACAAAAAGTGTTTCGTTTTATTGATAACATTAAATATTAACATTGTCTTATCACATAACAAACAAGTTTCTTATTGAATATCATAGTTATTATGTCACTAAGGCCTTATCCAGATCCTACGTGACGCATGCATCCTAGAAATCAATCAAGCATCAACACCTGAAACATATGTAAAAACTTAGTCAGCAAAGAAATGCTGGCGAGTACATAGGTTTTATAAGAGTATCAGAATCATGGCTCATTTATATGTTGCAGTACTTTATTAGACTAGAAGAGTCAAAATACAAACCTTGTTTTGAAAAGTATATTGCAACATAATTAACCAACTCAAATCAAGTGGGTTATAGTTTATAAAACCTCGTTGCCATGCTTCTTAACCCCAAAAACATTTGTTTTAGAAAACCAACTTGTAAAACATCTTGTAAAAACTTGTATGGTTTATATTATTTCGAAAACCTCGTTTGTGTGATATCGTTCCAAAATCGTTTACCCAAGTGAACTAAATAACGCCACGGTATGTAATATGTTGAAAACACTTATATATAGGAAGTACCACCGGCGTATCCACCATGTTTTCAGCATATCACACCCGTCCCGTTATCTAAACACTAACCAAAAACCAATCGTTTACCCAAATCGTTTAACTTGTTAAAATCGTTTTCCAAATCGTTAACTCGCTCAGATCGTTTAAATCATCCTCGTTTTAATTGTGAAAAACTATTTGTGGTTGCCTCGCTAATAACATTCAAACCTTCGTGACTCGATCACCTCGCTTCTCGTTTCTCGAATTAACAAACCACCAAAGGGTAAGTTAACAAACATCAGATTCAGTCGCTACCCACAACCCCCACACATAACCATGGGTGTAGTAAAGTAACGGGATTTGTCAGATCCTATGGTACCATAACCTAATACTGGTCGGTTGGGCCAAAATTAATGAATGTCATTTGTTTTGTAACTACAACCATCAAGTTTTGTTCACATTATTGAAATCGTTATTAGTTTAGTAAAAATCATTTTAATCGTTTTTGAAATCATCGTTTAAACCTTGAAAACATTTCGTACATATGAATCACCCCAAAACATTTAAAAACAGTAAAATAGGGGAACTATGTACTCACATGGAGTGCAAAGTATCCTCAATCAATAGAACTTCAACAAACTCGAGCAAACCAGAGAAATCAAACAACACCTAGTAATCGAATCACTAGTCAACAATAGACACCCAAATCGGAAGATCGGATAGAATGAGGCATTGTAAACCAATTGAGTGTTGGAACTCATGTGATATGGTTTAACAAAGCCTACATCCTAAATCGGAACCTAGCCTAAGTGCTTTCGACCCATTGCGACCCATTAGGGTAGCTTACGCTACTTTAACGCGTCGTGCGCGCAATGCGCATTCGAGACGTCTAATTAGTACTATGACAAGTATTATATGCCCATACATGTTTAGTTATGTTACATAATCAGTTACGTGATCAAAGTTTAGGTTACATATGCTTAATTACCAATTATGTATGAAAAGGGTATTTTGGTAATTTACCAAGGGCATATAAACTACCTATCATGCGACTAATTAAACCTAGGTGACCATAAGGCATAACCTCGGAAGGTTATTCCCTATGCTATTATGGTCACTAAACAGGTTTGGTCGGATCCTAACGATCGACCAAGCGGGTCGTGTTCGAAAGTCTAAGCGGGTGTTTAGTCCGCTTGACTTACGACTCTACACAAGCACTAAACTAAAAAGTGACGAGCTAAACATGTTAAAACATGCTTAACTAAATTAGAAAACAAGTTTGGTATCAAAACAAACGGTTTTGATACCTAAGAGTAGTTTGGTTACAAAATACGCGTAAATGCGTATTTTGGCCGAAACTACGACTCGTCACTGAGCCTAGATAACGTGGTAATCAGTAGGTATAGTCACTAGGGGCTATAACCATCGTGATTACACTCACGTTATGAAGTTTAAACGAACTTCACATTGACCATAAATTGGTCAATGCAGAAAGTCAAACGCAGTTTGACTTTAACGCTAAAACGAATGAAAAGAACGAAAGAAGACTTACAGAAGGTCCCCGCAAGATTTGATTCTGATTTTTCTCTCAGGTAGGAAGCATATACTTCCACTTAGAGAGCATAATTCAGATTTCAAATTGTGGGTTTTGAAGTGAAATGGATGGGGTATATATAGGATTTCTAGAACCGTTAAGATCGTTCCTCGAAAACTGAGCTATGATCTGGACCTTACATGTGTGCCCATGGTTTTCTAAAACCATGGGAGCCCCTAATATGGACTATGTTCATTGAATACCAGCCTGAGGTTTTGCAAAACCATGGGTGAAAACCATCACACTTCAAAATGGACTAGGTTCATTGAATCTGCCAAAAATTTCAAAACTGGTCCTTGCACTTGTAAAACTTGATTTTTTTTGGCACTTTTAAGCCCCGTTAACCCCATTTCAAGGCTCTAAAATAAATTTATAGTATAGGGAACTTAAAATATGCTCAAAAACATCTCGGATGTCGGTTCGTTTGGTCATACGATTGCGTTATTCGCTTAATTACGACGGAAGTCGTAACGAACGCAAAAACGATCCAATTTAAGCGACGAATGGAATTTTATAATGCCAAACACTAAAATAAAATATTTTAATGCTTACATAATTTTTTTTGGATGTCCGGATGTATTCAGGACGTAAGTTATGCACGAAAATGCAAACTTATGCACTTTTTGACGCTTTTAGTCCCTGAATGAGCATAAAGTTTATTTTAGCATACCGAACCCCTCAAAGCCTATTTCTAAGCTATGTAAAGGTTATTTAGGGTATGTTTAACTTATGATCAAGTTCCGGAATGTTCGTTACTATACAAATCGGCATAGTTTCACAGTTTGACACAAATAGTCCCTGCGATCGAACAAAGTTGATTTTAACACACCAAACCATCTAAAACTCATTTCTAAGTTATGTGGAGGTTATTTAAGGTATGTTAAGCCTATGTCACTATTCCGGAGTGTTTGTTGCATTAAACTGGTTATATTTACGCATCGGTGCCCATGTAACCTTCCAGAAAGCGATTTAGAGCTTGAAATCGGAATCGAATCGAATTGAAAACTTACCAAACATAAATACACACATAATAACACAAAAACATATATAATAAAACCAAAGCACATTGTTTTATTAATAATCAACATTGTTTTACATTGAACCATGACTACTAAACAAAGTTGCCACAGTCTCCCCTACTTTAGGAAATTTCGTCCCGAAATTTAACTAGAGGAAGCTTGTGAAAACAAATGCGGATATTTTGCCTTCATGGTCCTCACGTTCCCAAATAAACTCTGGGGTACGTTTGGACTCCCAACGAACTTTGACTAATCGAATCCGTTTGTTCTTCAACTGTTTGAAAGCACGGTCCACAATCTCCACGGGTTTCTCGACAAAGTGCATCGTTTCATCGATTCGGATCTCGTTGAGAGGAATGTGAAGATCAGCTTCAACTAAACACTTTCACAGATTGGACACGTGAAAAGTCGGGTGAATATTACCAAGCTCTGGAGGCAGCTCTAGCCGATAGGCAACCTTCCCAATTCTTTCCACAATCTTGAATGGTCCCACATATCGAGGTGCAAGTTTTCCTTTCTTTCCAAATCTCACGACTCCTTTCCAAGGTGAAACCTTGAGTAGGACACGATCTCCGACTTGAAATTCTAAGGGCTTGCGTCGCATATCCGCATAACTCTTTTGACGGCTTCGAGCTGTCACAAGATTATCGCGAATTTTCTTGATTTTGTCTGTTGTTTCCAGAACAAGCTCAGGTCCAGTAAGCTGAGCTTCACCGGTCTCGTTCCAATAGACAGGTGAACGACATTTTCGACCGTAGAGAGCTTTGAATGGTGCCATATTAATGCTAGCATGATAGCTATTGCTGTAAGAGAATTCTATCAATGGCAGATGAGAATCCCAATTACCACCAAAGTCTATCACGCATGCTCTAAGCATATCCTCCAAAGTTTGAATCGTTCTCTCAGATTGACCATCTGTTTGGGGATGATAAGCAGTGCTTAGATTTAGTTGGGTTCCCATAGCAGATTGCATGGTCTTCCAGAAATGAGATGAAAATCGGGCATCACGATCAGAGATGATATCCAAAGGAACACCATGTCATGTCACAATCTCATCAACATAAATATTTGCAAGTTTATCAGCAGATAGGTCCTCGCGAATTGGAATAAAATGAGCTGATTTCGTTAATCGATTGATAACAACCCAAATAGCATCATGACCTTTAGACGTACGCGGTAACTTAGTGATGAGATCCATCGCAATGTTCTCCCACTTCCAAACCGGTATCTCTGGTTGTACAAGCAACCCAGAAGGTCGTTGATGTTCAGCCTTAACTTTGAGACAAGTTAGGCATTTCGATACGTACAAGGTAACATCCTTCTTCATACCAGGCCACCAGCACTGAGTACGAAGATCCTTATACATTTTATCAGCACCAAGATGGATAGAATATCCAGACTTATGAGATTCGTCCATCACCAAAGTGCGAAGATCGTCTTGTTTCGAGATCCACAAACGATCCTTAAAATAGAGAAGACCATCGTCTTTCGCTTCGAGTTTAAGCTCAAGCTGACGTGGTAATTCCTTACCCATCAAATTTTGTGAAACACAAAATTGCTGAGCTTGAAGAACATGAGTTTGAAGATCAGATAGAGTTCGAACAGAATGAAGCTTGACTCGCTCCTTTCGACTAAGTGCATCGGCTACGACATTCGCCTTACTAGGGTGGTAGCGAATTTCGAAATCGTAATCACTTAAGAGTTCAACCCAACGTCGTTGCCTCATGTTGAGCTCCTTCTGATTGAGAATATGCTGGAGACTTTGGTGGTCTGTGAAAACCACACACTTCGTCCCATAGAGGTAGTGTCTCCAGATCTCAAGCGCGAAAACCACAGCTCCTAACTACAGATCATGAGTCGTGTAGTTCTTCTCGTGAATTTTCAGCTGTCTAGATGTATATGCAATAACTTTACCTCGTTGCATGAGGATGCAACCAAGGCCTTAGTTGGACGCATCGCAATAGACAACGAAATCATCGCTTCCCTCGGGCAGAGATAGAACAGGAGCATTACATAGCTTCTGCTTCAGTGTTTGAAACGCTTCTTCTTGCTTGGGTCCCCACTCAAAAGGCGTATTCTTCTGAGTCAAAGCAGTGAGTGGAACCGCAATCTTTGAGAAATTTGAAATGAATCGACGATAATAACCAGCAAGACCAAGAAAAGATCGAATCTCTGTAGGCGTCGTCGGTGTACTCCACTCCTTAATAGCAGCAATCTTGGATGGATCCACATGAATATCTTTCTTGTTGACTATATGACCCAAAAACGAAACTTATTTGAGCCAGAATTCACACTTGGAAAATTTAGCAAAAAGTTGTTCCTTATTCAGGAGTTCCAATGTTAAGCGAAGGTGTTGCTCGTGCTTGGCTCGAGAGTTCGAATAAACGAGAATATCGTCGATGAACACTATAATGAACTTGTCTAAATAAGGTTTACAGACCCTATTCATTAAGTCCATGAAGATGGCGAGCATTTGTCAAACCAAAAGGCATGACTGTAAACTCGTAATGGCCATATCTTGTGCGGAAAGCAGTTTTGGGAATATCTTCTTCGAGAACAAGAAGTTGATGATACCCAGAACGCAGATCGATCTTGGAAAAGCATGAAGCACCTTGCAGCTGGTCGAAGAGATCATCAATTCGAGGTAGGGGATATCGATTCTTGATGGTAAGCTTATTTAGCTCACAATAATCGATACACATTCAAAAAGACCCATCTTTCTTTTTCACAAAGAGGACAGGAGCTCCCCAAGGTGAAAAGCTCGGTCGGATGAATCCTTTATTAGATAACTCTTGAAGCTGCTTCGATAATTTTTGCATCTCCGACGGTGAAAGTCGATAAGGCGCTTTTGCAATTGGGTTGGCATTGGATACGAGGTCAATATGAAACTCGACTTGACGAACTGGAGGCAAACCAGGCAGTTCATCAGGAAACACCTCTGGATAATCCCGAACAATCGGAATATCCTGAATACTCTTGCTCTTGCTTTTCTCCTCGGTGACATGTGCTAGAAAAGCAACATATCCTTTTCTCGAATAACTTTGGGCCTTTGTACATGACATAAGCTTCAAACCGCCAGATGGCTTCTCACCACGTATCTCCAGAACATCGCCAGAATACAAAGGAATACGAGCAATCTTATCGAAACAAACTAACTCAGCGTGGTGTTTGGTTAACCAATCCATTCCAACGATAATGTCGAAGCTCCCAAGTTGCATTGGCGTGAGGTCAATAGGAAAAAGATGGTTATCGAGGTTCAACTGACAATCATGAATAACAGAGTCGAGGACAAGAGGTTTACCAGTAGCAACTTCGACAGATAAGGGTTTCCTCAATTTAGATCTAGGTATCGCAAGCAAAGGTTCAAAAGATAACGAAACAAAACTTCTATCGGCACCAGAATCAAAAAGAATAGATGCGGGTCGATTGTTAACAAGAAACGTACCATTGACAACAAAGGTACCATTGACAATGAGGTTGTCAACTCGAGCCTCGTTTGCATTCAGATTGAATGCTCGTCCACGAGCGGGATCGATCATTGGAAAAACAAAAGAGGCATTGAAAACATTGACAAAACACAAGAAAGGTGATCATTTGTTCGTTACCTCAAACAAACAAACGACACGCAGTGACTAATCAAAGTAAATGGGTCAATATAATGTATCGCGAAGACATGCTCGCCTATAAGTGGACACTCACCCCAAGAGTTCCCAGGTAAGAGTGACTGGTCCGACATTGCGGATTTGTACGAACTCTCTAGCCTTAGACAGAAGACCCAGGGTACATGCACCCACTCTTCCAGTTTGCACGTGTTCACACTATTTAGACCCAAACTTTGACGTGATTTTGAAAACTTGAAGGGTTCGAAACCTTATAACGAAGGGTTCAAAACCTAGTAATCAATCATCCTAGAACAGATGATTACTTTTCAAAGCGGATTCGAATTTTGTGTTCACGTTGTGGTTATCACCTAAGGATAGGTGACGGTATTGTTTTAAAAATCTAAACGCAAAGAAACTTGCGTTAGGGTACTAAAAGTTATAGTCTAGGTCAAAGCATTACTAATAACCTAGTTCCCTATAACCATTGGCTCTGATACCAACTTCTTCTGTCACACCCCGACCACGTAGGACAACAAACCGTGGCGGAAACGTCGGGGAGTGTTGTAACAGAAGCTATTGTTTCATAACCATGGATACAAAAAGTGTTTCGTTTTATTTATAACATTAGATATTAACATTGTCTTATCACATAACAAACAAGTTTCTTATTGACTATCATAGTTATTATGTCACTAAGGCCTTATCCAGATCCTACGTGACGCATGCATCCTAGAAATCAATCAAGCATCAACACCTGAAACATATGTAAAAACTTAGTCAGCAAAGAAATGCTGGCGAGTACATAGGTTTTATAAGAGTATCGGAATCATGGCTCATTTATATGTTGCAGTACTTTATTAGACTTGAAGAGTCAAAATACAAACCTTGTTTTGAAAAGTATATTGCAACATAATTAACCAACTCAAATCAAGTGGGTTATAGTTTATAAAACCTCGTTGCCATGCTTCTTAACCCCAAAAACATTTGTTTTAGAAAACTAACTTGTAAAATATCTTGTAAAAACTTGTATGGTTTATATTATTTCGAAAACCTCGTTTGTGTGATATCGTTCCAAAATCGTTTACCCAAGTGAACTAAATAACGCCACGGTATGTAATATGTTGAAAACACTTATATATAGGAAGTACCACCGGCGTATCCACCATGTTTTTAGCATATCACACCCGTCCCGTTATCTAAACACTAACCAAAAACCAATCGTTTACCCAAATCGTTTAACTTGTTAAAATCGTTTTCCAAATCGTTAACTCGTTCAGATCGTTTAAATCATCCTCGTTTTAATTGTGAAAAACTATTTGTGGTTGCCTCGCTAATAACATTCAAACCTTCGTGACTCGATCACCTCGCTTCTCGTTTCTCGAATTAACAAACCACCAAAGGGTAAGTTAACAAACATCAGATTCAGTCGCTACCCACAACCCCCACACATAACCATGGGTGTAGTAAAGTAACGGGATTTGTCAGATCCTATGGTACCATAACCTAATACTGGTCGGTTGGGCCAAAATTAATGAATGTCATTTGTTTTGTAACTACAACCATCAAGTTTTGTTCACATTATTGAAATCGTTATTAGTTTAGTAAAAATCATTTTAATCGTTTTTGAAATCATCGTTTAAACCTTGAAAACATTTCGTACATATGAATCACCCCAAAACATTTAAAAACAGTAAAATAGGGGAACTATTTACTCACATGGAGTGCAAAGTATCCTCAATCAATAGAACTTCAACAAACTCGAGCAAACCAGGGAAATCAAACAACACCTAGTAATCGAATCACTAGTCAACAATAGACACCTAAATCGGAAGATCGGATAGAATGAGGCATTGTAAACCAATTGAGTGTTGGAACTCATGTGATATGGTTTAACAAAGCCTATATCCTAAATCGGAACCTAACCTAAGTGCTTTCGACCCATTGCGACCCATAGGGTAGCTTACGCTACTTTAACGCGTCGTGCGCGCAATGCGCATTCGAGACGTCTAATTAGTACTATGACAAGTATTATATGCCCATACATGTTTAATTATGTTACATAATCAGTTACGTGATCAAAGTTTAGGTTACATATGCTTAATTACAAATTATGTATGAAAAGGGTATTTTGGTAATTTACCAAGGGCATATAAACTACCTATCATGCGACTAATTAAACCTAGGTGACCATAAGGCATAACCTCAGAAGGTTATTCCCTATGCTATTATGGTCACTAAACAGGTTTGGTCGGATCCTAGCGATCGACCAAACGGGTCGTGTTCGAAAGTCTAAGCGGGTGTTTAGTCCGCTTGACTTACGACTCTACACAAGCACTAAACTAAAAAGTGACGAGCTAAACATGTTAAAACATGCTTAACTAAATTAGAAAACAAGTTTGGTATCAAAACAAATGGTTTTGATACCTAAGAGTAGTTTGGTTACAAAATACGCGTAAATGCGTATTTTGGCCGAAACTACGACTCGTCACTAAGCCTAGATAACGTGGTAATCAGTAGGTATAGTCACTAGGGGCTATAACCATCGTGATTACACTCACGTTATGAAGTTTAAATGAACTTCACATTGACCATAAATTGGTCAATGCAGAAAGTCAAACGCAGTTTGACTTTAACGCTAAAACGAATGAAAAGAACGAAAGAACACTTACAGAAGGTCCCCGCAAGATTTGATTCTGATTTTTCTCTCAGGTAGGAAGCATATACTTCCACTTAGAGAGCATAAATCAGATTTCAAATTGTGGGTTTTGAAGTGAAATGGATGGGGTATATATAGGATTTCTAGAACCGTTAAGATCGTTCCTCGAAAACTGAGCTATGATCTGGACCTTACATGTGTGCCCATGGTTTTCTAAAACCATGGGAGCCCCTAATATGGACTATGTTCATTAAATACCAGCCCAAGGTTTTGCAAAACCATGGGTGAAAACCATCACACTTCAAAATGGACTAGGTTCATTGAATCTGCCAAAAATTTCAAAAATGGACCTTGCACTTGTAAAACTTGATTTTTTTGGCACTTTTAAGCCCCGTTAACCCCATTTCAAGGCTCTAAAATAAATTTAAAGTATAGGGAACTTAAAATATGCTCAAAAAAATCTCGGATGTCGGTTCGTTTGGTCATACGGTTGCGTTATTCGCTTAATTACGACGGAAGTCGTAACGAACGCAAAAACGATCCAATTTAAGCGACAAATGTAATTTTATCATGCCAAACACTAAAATAAAATATTTTAATGCTTACAAATTTTTTTTTGGATGTCCGGATGTATTCAGAACGTAAGTTATGCACGAAAATGCAAACTTATGCACTTTTTGACGCTTTTAGTCCCTGAATGAGCATAAAGTTTATTTTAGCATACCGAAATCCTCAAAGCCTATTTCTAAGCTATGTAAAGGTTATTTAGGGTATGTTTAACTTATGATCAAGTTCCGGAATGTTCGTTACTATACATCGGCATAGTTTCACAGTTTGACACAAATAGTCCCTATGATCGAACAAAGTTGATTTTAACACACCAAACCATCCAAAACTCATTTCTAAGTTATGTGGAGGTTATTTAAGGTATGTTAAGCCTATGTCACTATTCCGGAGTGTTTGTTGCATTAAACTGGTTATATTTACGCATTGGTGCCCATGTAACCTTCTAGAAAGCGATTTAGAGCTTGAAATCGGAATCGAATCGAATTGAAAACTTACCAAACATAAATACACACATAATAACACAAAAACACATATAATAACACCAAAGCACATTGTTTTATTAATAATCAACATTGTTTTACATTGAACCACGACTACTAAACACAGTTGTCACAGGTGCCAACCTATAAGGTGCTCTCGCAATAGGTGCGGCTCCTGGAATGATGTCGATACTGAATTCCACTTGTCTGTCTGGTGGCAAACCAGGCAGTTCTTCTGGGAAAACTTCAGGATAGTCAGAGATGACTGGAATGTCTTCAATCTTAGGCCTCTCCTCCCCAATAGTCACATGTGCCATATAAATGACACATCCTTTCTTCAAACATCTGGATGCCTTTAGCATAGATACTTGTGCAGGCAATCCATGTCGAGTATCTCCCTGAATGGTGAGCGGTTCTCCAGACGGAGTCTTGATTACCACTTGTTTCTGGTTGCACACGATTTGGGCTTGGTTATGCGATAACCAATCCATACCCAACACTACGTCGAAACCAGCGAGTTTAAAGGGTAATAGGGATAAAGGAAATGAGTGATTCCTAATGGATATAACACATCCATCTAAAACAGTTGAGACTGTTCCCATAGTACCATCAGCTAGTTCTACTTAATATTTCACATTCAAGGCTTTAACAGGCAATTTTAACAATTCACAGAACTTATCATCCACAAAGGATTTATCTGCTCCAGAATCAAACAATACTCTTGCGAATACATCGTTCATAAGAAACGTACCGGTTATGACGTTGTCGTTCTGGATAGCCTCTTTAACATCCATCTGAAAGACCCTCGCATTGGTCTTTTTCCCATCTTCAGCCTTCTTCACTATCCTCGGGCAGTTAGTCTTGATGTGCCCTTTCTTGTTGCAACTATAGCAAGTTGCATCCTTGAGTTTCTTGCACTCAAGAGTCCTATGCTCAGAGGACTTGCATATCCCACAGGCCTTCAGCTGGGATTTCTTTTCAAATCTGCACCTTCCGAAGTGGTGCTTCTGACAAACCTTGCACAAGGGCTTATCGCCCGCCTGTCGGTCATTCTTCTAGTTCTCTGACCCCTTCTTGTGGTCACGATTGCCCCGATGCTTCTTGTTAGATCTACGTGAATCATCATCTTCTCGTTTCCTCTTCTCATTATTAGCATTTCTCAACGATCTCTGCCTCACTGCATCCAGCGTGAGAGACAGAGATATATCTGCCACGGATCTGAAGGTAGCAGGCCTAGAAGCCTTCACGCTAGCTTTTATCTCTAGGGCCAAACCCCCAATGAAGCACGCGATCCGTTTGGGTCCCAGTGTTACAAGATACAGAACCAATCTCGACAGAGTGTTGAAAGTCGTGAGATATGCCTGGCAATCCAGGTTCTTCATGACCAACGATAAGAAGTCAGACTCTATCTTCTCAACCTTGTGCTGAGGGCAGTAGTTTTCTTTGATGAGAGCAATAAATTACTCCCATGTCATGCTATACAAAACAGCCTTGCCAGAGGCTTGAACCAGAGATCTCCACCACGCTAGGGTTTCACCCTTGAACGACTGGGATACAAACTTCACCACGTCTCTCTCAGCACAACCACTGATGTCCACAACAGTGTCCATTTCGTCTAACCAGGTCATACAATCCACCGCGCCCTTTTCCCCAGTAAAATATCAGGGTTTGCAAGAAACGAAATACTTATACGTGCAACCCCTGGCGCGAGGTGCATCATTGACCACTTTCTTCTTAGGGTGGACACTATTCTCATTGGATGAGTGCCTATCGTCGTCCTTCTTAGGCTTAGACGGTGTCGAGGGTGGTTTGCTGTGAGATTTAGAGTGGGTTTTTGGCTTTGAGTGTGGTGTAGATAAGGTCCTGCTTCGAGACTCGCTGTATTCTTCGTACTGTCGATCCAAGGCTGCCTTAACAGCGCCGTCTACTAGAGCTTTCAATTCCGCGCCCGTTATATGAATTTGGGCGTTATCATTGTCATCTTCCTTCGAATGACTATTAACTTCATTTGGGTCAGCCATTGCAAACTTGAATCTGCTACAGAAGATAATGACAAAGTTTTATTTAGGAGTTTATTATGGAATTGTCTTTTATGGCAATTCATTAACCATGGTAAACATAGACCATATCTGGTTAATTTGTTACTCACTTTCACTTAGGATTTGAATATAACTTATCCTAATTACAAATAATATGGTTAGTGGCACATAAGCCTAGTCACAAGGACATTTTTATAATATAAGCCGGGACTACAGAGAATCAAGGCATGAAGGTTTGAACCGTAGTCCTTTTACCTTTTCTGACAGGGAGTCATAGACTATAACTGCCTTTTGTCTTATATGTCAATAAGTATGGCCCGTAGGCACTATATCACTTATGGATGATTTAACCCTTGATTTACAAATCATCAATTTGGGTTTTGGAATCCTTTGAAGGATTCTTATATAGGAATGACGCGTGCGATTTTAACGAATCACATCTGCCAAGAACGTTAACATGTTTACAGAGGTTAACAGGAATCTGAACCTTTTAATCAGGTCTTACCATCTTGGCCGGGTCTTATAATGACACCAGGCTAGGTTTCACCATTAAGATTCTTTATTTAAGCAGATTAATTTAAAAGGAATGATTTTTGATTTATTTATTTCATATTCAATGACAAAAATGAAATTTATAAGCTTAACATTCCATTAATCATAATAATGATTACACACTGCCCTAAACGGGACTTTTAAATAGACCAAATACCTACGCAGAGGTTTACAGAAAACAAGTCCACGCAGGGACCCAATACAAGGATAAATGTCCGCACAGGGACTGAAATGCAATTGTCCACGCAGGGACTAAACACGATAAATGTCCACGCAGGGACTAAAATACTCAAAACAAATGTCCTCGCAGGGACTTGATTGTACTAGTAAATACTATAGTACATAAAGAGACTAATGATCTCGTTTCTTCCTCCCTTTTAGTAGGTTTGATAGGCCTTTGAGGAATCCATGATTACTTTTACGTTCTTGCTCGAAGTCTCGTTCCACTCGGTTTAGACGGTGGAGGATTTCTTCTTGCTCCGGTGGAGAAAAACGTGGCTGCTGCGGCGGCTGCTGAACCGGAGGTCTAGGAGGTGCTGGATACCCATGAGCTGCGTATCCTAATCCCCAAGGATCCCCATAAGGTCTGTCGGGATGGAGGGCATTGTAATTAGCCGCTACCACGTATGGGTCGGCATCATAATTATAGTTGTAGTGTGTGTGAGTCGGCTGCTCAAACGGGTTGTACGCGGTGGAACCGGCGTACGATGGTATCGGATTGTCATAGCCGAATGGTGGCGGAGGTGGTGCAACTGGTGTAGAATTCACCTCTGCAGGGTGACTAGAAGGTTCCCCTAACTGTGGTTCTTCAGGCACTGGCGGAAAGTGGCTTGCACTCGAGTGGCGAGGGGTGCTAAAGTGGAATTCCCCTCCTCGGGTAGACATCCGCGCGCCTGATCTCCTACGCCTTGGCAGATCAGGAGGTGCTGGTTGAACTGGTGGCGGTGGAGGCGGTGGCGTAACTGCCACGAAGCGCGAATCCTCGGAAGGATCCTGCTGCTGTTGCTGCTCATGAGGCGAGAAGTGGTGAGAAGGTGTGAAGTACCAATCACACTGGTTAAACCTCGCCTGGTAACTGTCGGGACCTTGATATGGTGTTCCATGAAAGGATGACCCATCAGAGATCTCGATAGGGTGGTTGGGAGTACCTCGTGCAGGTTCTATGGGATCCGTGTCTTCATCTATATCTACCGCATTATCTTCGGAGAAATGGTCTTCAGGTCCTAAAGGGTTATAACCTATTGGTTCTTGGACATAATCAGCCGGGTTGAACTGGCCCTGAAAGAAAGCAGTAGGATCTCCATAGGAACGGTGCGAAACAGAACGCTGGAGGGGTATAAACGAAGGTTGAGGGTTACTGGGATCGTTCTCCGAATCTGGTCCAAAAGAGTGACGGTATGAAGGTGTCGAACTGTGTGAGGTAGACCGTCTTGCTGGCTCAAAGAGGTTCCTTCTACGCCTCTGAGGTTCTTCACTCCTTGTACTCGAAGGAGCTCGCATGTTTGAAGGTCCGGCCTCGTGATCATTATGAGTAGTGATCGGCCCTTTGCCTCTTCCTCCTCTTCTAATTGCTGGTGGCATATTTCCTGCTTAACAAATCTTTAAATCACAATAAACAATAAAAGACAAACTGAAATAACAAATTCGAATTTGTCCTATGTTCTTGTCTAGACTCAATTATGTGCAATTGTGTCATTGAGATTAAACACATAAGGATAGTGTTTAATTCACTCAACGTTGGCTCTGATACCAACCTGTCACAACCCGATTTCCACGTGTTTCACCGGTGGGCCCGGTGGGGGATTACCGTGACGTAGTTGGCAACAATATAGTCAAACCACAATATTTAAATGCACAGCGGAAGCATAACGATAAATTATATTTCAACCACTGATTGTAATATCCAAGTATCACGAGTAGTCGAAACAAATTCATAGGGGATCAAAATAAAATATAAAATATTGTTCAACAGATATTGGCATCCCAAGCTTGCGAGACTCTAACGATGCTAAGGAGTGGCAAGCCTATTACGAGTAGAACCTGCATTAATCTTTTTGGGGAAAATACGTCAGTTTACACTGGTAAATACATTCAACCGACACTTTTGTAAAATGTTTAACAAAATTGATTTGAATGCACATGGCACAAACTCTTATAACTTGGGATAATTTATAATTAAATCTTATAAAAGAATTACATGTTCACTATGCGTTCGGTCGCCCCGATCGTGCCGAGTTTAAGGTAAATAGACACGCCACAAAGCATAAAGCCGTGGCGGGAAAACCAACGGTTATACCTTTAATTAATATAGACACATTGCCGGGTGTACGCCTACACCCGCGTGTCGGGGTCGTGGCCATTTCGTAAAATGATGCCAAGGATATCCGGGACATGGTCATTAAGCTCCCAAAGGCGTAAAGCCAACAAATCCAATTTTTAAACGGGTCACATTGAAATCACCCGACTACTAATGAGTTGGGGTCAATTGCCTGACCAAGCGGTATTTTAAATACCGTAACCCAGGCCCGTATAACGGAAAATAAGTTAAAAGTATTTAGCTGAGCAAGTAATATCCTTAATAAACAAATGCAAGTTTCTTTTACTGGTCTCCTATTCTGGAACGAAGGTTTAAACAACCTATTAGAATCCTAACGGGTCTTTAATTTAGCCTTAGCTTAAACCGGTCAGTTTCAAAGGATATATATGGTTTAGTCACGTGAAAGGCGAAAACCGGGAATGGAATGTGGTTTGGACCCAACAAGTTTGAAGACCTGTTTTATATGGGTATAATAACCACACTTTGGATTTTGAAGTGAAAACGATAAAGTTTGACCCATTTCGGCTAGTTTATGTAAACTAGTTACATAAACCGAATCGTGCGCACAAAAAGGCGTAACGGGTAACCGCGAGAGTCCTACACATGTTTCCTAAGTTAATATGCTCTAAAGAGGTTGTGGTATCAGTAGGATACCTTCCATAATGCCCGTAATGAGTTTAAATCCAATAAATGCCCCGTAGGGGTATTTCGGTCAGTTTAAAGATTATAAAAGAGGTTTCTGAGTTCTACAGGAAATCTGAGTTTTCCGAACAGTTTATAAAGTCCAAAATACTCTATTTATTATTTAAAATCAGTAGCAACTGGAATCGGGTCAAAATACCTTGTAGAACTCAAGTTATGTCCAAAAAGGGTATATTCGGTATTTACCGAACCGATGCCATAACCGCAGGTTATGAGCAGGCTAAAAATGATTAAAAATCTTTAAAAATCTCAAAATATTATTTTACATCAGTGTGTAAAAGGTGTTGGTGCAGTCATCTGTTGTCTTCGTCTTATGTCGAGTCTCGGGTTCATTGCAAATCAGATTGGGCAAGAAATCAAGAGATTTGAAGGCTGGCCGTTTGAGAGGAAAGGTGGCCATTTGAAGAGAAGCTGTCCGTTTGAAGACTGCTCGTTTGAATGTTATGCTGACCGTTTGAGCATGTTCAAACGGTCATGCATCTCCTATAAATACCTTTCAAGCGGTTGTCATTAGTAATGATTTGGATATTTGATACCGAGGTGTTGCCGGTATTTTCTTATACTGTAATCACTGTCATATCAATAGAAAAGAGGTTTAATGTGTATTCAAGCTGTTTATGTTGGTGCACTACATCTGCTGATTACGTCTTGTATCGAGTCATAAGTCTTAGATGTTAGATTTGGGCACAATATACGAGAAAATGTGAAAATGTATAGAGTTTAGATAGTTGGATCGCTCATTAGTCCATTAGGATAGTGGATCGCTCGAACGGTTGTATGTGGACCGCTCGAGTGGCAACATATGTGGATCGCTCGTATGACATGTGTGGGCCGCTTATTGGGCCTGTCCAATAAGCGGTTCCAGATCCTTATATATACCCTTGGGGCGATCTCAGTTAAAACGGTTGGTTGAATCTCGTACCGAAGTGCTGCCGGATCGAGAACTCGTTGTATTTACCGTCAAATCAATACAGAAAGTGTTTAAAGTGTATTGCAAGCTATTCCTACGTTGATTACTTGTTATTCCGCACCTGTAATTGACGAAAACGCCTCTGATTGACTCATTCGGGTCGCCAAACGATCCTACAATTGGTATCAGAGCTTCGGGAGGAGGAGTTCTACAGGAAATAGCTGGAAATCGTCAAAAATTCTGTCTTCTACTCATTCTTTTTCAGATTCAGACATTTTCAACGGTTGAAATTTGCTGAAAAACTCTGGGATTGTGCACGATAGTATAAAGACAAACCCTTGAAAGTTTGGTGTCAAAATTCGAAGAAATAGTGTGCCAAAATGATGTCCGAAAATGGATCGCCTATTTGAACTGTTCTGGACCGCTCGAAACTAGTTGTGTGGACCGCTTATTCGGTCGGATTGTCCTTGAATCGCTCCAAATCTTCTCTGTGAACCGCTCGAACAACAGTTGTGAACCGCTCGTTCGGACTTAATTGAACCGCTCCAAATCTTTGGATCGCTTTTCCGGACTTGGTGTGAACCGCTCGAATAGCATTTTGTCTGGACCGCTCTTGTGTCCATTCACTTATTGGACCATTCATTTGAACACTGCTTATTTGGTCTCACCCGGTCCACTTATTTGAACAATTAAACCGCTTTTGTGTACTATTGATATTCTGGATCACTTTTAAGGGCTGTTTGAAATATTTTTTGAAAATTTGAAAATGGACGAGGATTTCTATAACGCGTTCGCTACTCCAAGTACCCTGATCACCGCTATTCAAACCACAATGCTCGAAAACGAAACTGGAACGATGCAAAAACCTCCCAAGTTAATGAACATCGAAGAATACAAAGGTTGGGAAGGTCGGTTTGAGAATTGGGTGCAAGCGAATTATCTTGACGCTTGGGAATGCGTGGAAACAAAGTATATTCGACCATTGAATAGTGATGAAGAGCCAGTTCCAATCAAAGATCTCAGAGATGATGAGAGGAAGAAGTACAAAAATGAGAAAATGATGCTAAGTCTTCTTCAACAGGCAGTGAAAGAAGATATCATGGTTCTGCTACAGCATAATGGAACGTCTTACTCAATCTGGAAAGCGTTACGTTCGAAGTTTAGGGGAAGTGAAGAGATGGTTAAAAGCAAGAAGTCGCTTCTAAAGAAAGAATTTGATCTTTTTCGTGGGTTGAAAAATGAGAGTACGAGAGAGATTATTAAACGTTATTGTAATCTGCTTGCAAATATGAAAAGATTAAGTATTGAAAAGAGTAATGAAGAATTGTTCGACAAACTTGCTGATGTGTTGCCATATGAGAGTTGGGGCACATACCTGATGATGCTCAGAAACAAGAAAGGTTTTAGCAATCTAACGCTCAGTAAGTTCATCGAAAAGATCGAAGCTCAAGAAATGGAACAGAGAAAAGTGATTAGAATGAAAGATTTCGATGGTGAACAAGATATCGGATTATATTATAAAGCTGAGGTAAATGAGAAATCGTCGAATTCATCTCCAAAGATTGTGACTGGTATGAGTGCCAAGAGCTTCTCTGAAAGCCCATCATCTGGATCAAGCAGCAAGACCAGTTTTACTTCATTTCCATCATTTGATCCGAACATCTCTGCAACTAAAAACGGGAGAAAATTACAGTGCAACATTGTATTGAATCTTGAAAATGATCAAGATTATTCTGAGGATATTGCAAAAAACCAAATGTCTTTATTAGGAATGGTTTTGGAATCTTACACTTGTTTTATTGCAGGTCGTATCGGCAATCCAATGCTAACCAAAGAAGACTACGACCAGATAGATGCTGAAGAGATGGAGTTGATGGATATAAAGTGGTGTTTGGCTAGTGTTTTACGGAGAGCTGAGAAGTTCAAACAAATCACGGGGAGAGATGATCTTCGTGATGCGAATGTTTCTACTTTAGGTTTTGACAAATCTAAAGTCACTTGTTTTCGGTGCAGGGAAAAAGGACACTTCAAGAGGGAGTGCAAAAACCGAGAAGCAAGTGGAGCTCAAAATCCGTTCAACAACAACAACGATTACTATCGCAAAGCCATTTATCACCAAGTTGGTCAATCATCTCAACAACAAAAACATCAAGCTCAGACTGCACATGGAACAGATGTGATTGAAGATACCGGAAAAAGAGCTTGTGTGGTTAATCCAAATCAAAAGCAATCATTTACCTGGGATAACTACATACCAGAAAATGGAAAAGCTTGTTTGATTGATCAAGAAGATGAAAAGCTTGCAGAAGGTTTTAGCTGGGCAAAGTTCACTTGCGATGATTATGTTCCTGATCAAACTACAGCTTACACTGCATTTACAGCAAAGATTGTAGATGATAGTGATGATGATACAGAGTATTGGGCGAGAAAATACAGAGAAGATATGAAGCTGCTTGCTGAGAGTGATAGCGAAGACGAAAAAGTCAAGAAGGAAAAGAAAAAGAAGAAGATTAAGACACCGGTGAGTAGTGAAGATGAAGAGGTGCCGGTGGTAAGAAGGCAAAAGATGACAGAAGTGCCTAAGTTTAAAGTTGAAGAACAAGTTGATGCAAAAGAAGTTCCGGTAAAGTGTGAAAATTGTGAGATTGTGAAAAAGCAGAACAGCACGTTGATTAACAACTTAAACAGACTACCAGAAAATGGAAAAGCTTGTTTGATTGATCAAGAAGATGAAAAGCTTGCAGAAGGTTTTAGCTGGGCAAAGTTCACTTGGGATGATTATGTTCCTGATCAAACTACAGCTTACACTGCATTTACAGCAAAGATTGTAGATGATAGTGATGATGATACAGAGTATTGGGCGAGAAAATACAAAGAAGATATGAAGCTTCTTGCTGAGAGTGATAGCGAAGACGAAAAAGTCAAGAAGGAAAAGAAAAAGAAGAAGATAAGACACCGGTGAGTAGTGATGATGAAGAGGTGCCGGTGGTAAGAAGGCAAAAGATGACAGAAGTGCCTAAGTTTAAAGTTGAAGAACAAGTTGATGCAAAAGAAGTTCCGGTAAAGTGTGAAAATTGTGAGATTGTGAAAAAGCAGAACAGCACGTTGATTAACAACTTAAACAGACTAAAGGAGTCTTATGATGTGCTGAACAAGGCAATGAATCAGTACAATCAAACTAGTGAAGAGCAAGCTGTAGCAATGAAGACTCTTCAGGGAGCATTTATGACAAAACAAAAAGTTGTAAACAATTACATTGAAAAATGTGCTGCTTTAGAACAGAAGCTTGAGCTGCAACGAATAGAAACTGAAAGAGTAAATCGTTTATTGAAAAGTTACTCATGTACTTCCTATGTGATTGACAGGATTTATCCGACTGTTGAGAGCATGAAGGCCTGGGAAGAGGATGAGGTAACTGAAGAAAAAGCAGCTGAAGTCAGTATTGAAGAAAAGATTGCTGACAAGAGGAAGAGTGACAAGAAAAAGGATACTGAAAAGGCGTCATCTGGTAAGAAGAAAGGTGTCAGTTATAACAGATGTCCACCTCCACTGGAAAACGGATATTTGCCTAGACATCCTAACGATGAAAGAGTCAAAAAGGCTACAAATTTTCAGTGGGAGTCAGAGTCATCGGTCAATCTTCCAGAAAGTATTGATGTTGTGTTCACATCATCTGACACTGATCAACAGTCTCAATTGATGAAGAAAGTCGTGGATCATGTGTTAGATAGTGATGACAGTGAAGAGTCAAAGTCGGAGTCAGCGTCAGAGTCGAAATCTGAGTCAAAAACTCTGGGGCAAACAGTAAAACAGGGAAAATTAGTCTATGATAGAAAATTCTTGTTATCAAAATCTAATTTGGATGATGGGTTGTTTAAAGTTGCTTATACTTTGAATAATTCAGACAAATTATATTCTGATGAGGAATTTCCATTAAGAGGTGTCAAAACTGAACTGATTAAAAAGGTTTTTATACTCTCGGAAATCAATATTTCTGAAATCAAAGGCTTATGTTTTAATGATAAATCTAAAAAATACACCTCAAGAGTACAACAGAGATTAAACAAGAAAAAGAATTACAGTTCCGGTTCTGGTTTCCAAAAGAGATCAAACCATAGCGGTAATTTCAAAAAGAAAGGATTAGGTTTTACTTCGACAGAAAAACAGAAAAATGAAAAATATGTTCGTGATTTTAAATCCAAAATGTCCTTTGTTTCAGGTACATCAACAGATGAAGAAGAAAAAACATGTTTCTGGAGGGAAAAGAACAGTGAGTTTTTGAAAAAGAAACAAGCTGAACTAAAGAAAGACTCGAGAATCTGTTTCAAGTGCAACAACGTTGGACATATCGCCAAAGATTGTTCTCAGGCGATACAATCAAAACAGGGAGTGTTTCGAAAATTTTCAGAAAAGGTGTTTGCGTTCGAATCACCACTTGATAGAACAAAATTGTTCAAAGATTCTATTTTTGAAATTGGTGAGAGTTCGAACAAGTTTTACAAAAAGAAAGCCAAATCTAAAAACCAGAAATGGGTTGTGAAGAAGGTTGGTGAAAGCTCTAGCGATGATTCTGATAGGTCGAAATCAGAGGAGCTATCTTCAGGCGATGAAACTGATTCCACAAAGTCAGTGGAGCCACATGTTATTTCAAAATGTGAAGCTGATGAAAAAGTTGAGAACTCAGTTCCGAGTGTTAGTGATGATGAGTTTCCATCACTTAGTGCTGAAAATTATAAAACGAAAATTGGTAAAGTTGAAATTTCTAACCAATTTTATCATGATGAACAGGAATTTGATGCTGAGAAGGTCTTTAACCCCAGGGTAAAACACATTTTTGGCAAGATGATTGATCGAAAAGTCAAAGGGGTTAAGGAATTTTATGAGAAGAAAACAAAGAAGGAAAAAGTTGAACCATCCCTGGTTTGTGACTGGGATGGTACATATTTTGAACAGTAAGTCTCAGGACTTGCCGGAGCTCCCAGGTTGGTAAGCGTGGAGCATGAATCGGCATCTTTCTTAGAGTTGTATTCGGTAACGTCATTCAAACGGTAAAGAGGTTTGTTTGTGTATTTTTTACAATTGGTACAGAGGTTTCTGAACTGAAAATGGTAAATCAAGGACATTAAGTTGTACTTGTATTTTCCTACATTGGTCGAAAGACAAGATGATGAACCACAACCCCGAACATTTGTTGGATATTTCTACAAATGATAATCTACAATTGGTAAAATCAATCAAACTTATTTTCCAGAAAAACCATTTTGATTAAAACAAACTTAAGTGTTTTGAAATCTAAATGGGAAAATAGTTTGTTGATAGGGGGAGTTCTGATTGTTTATGCCTAGTGAATGGCGAATTGAGGAGATTCGATATCAGTTGTCATGTTCTGTATAGTTTGTTTTCAATTTTCATTAGATGTATTTGAATTTTAGGGGGAGTAAGAATTTTTAGAGAAAATCCAAAAACATCAGAAAATTTGAAAAAGTCAAAAACATGATAAAATCAAAAATGAGTTTTTGTTGCATAAAAGAGGAAATGATAGTACATCAGTGGACTATCACAACACGCTAAAGAATTGGAAAGTCAAAATGTGATAAACGATCTTACTGCGGATGTGTCAGTAGATTTTTGCACATTTAGTAAATTGAAACGAGATATAAACCTAAATCAAACTTGCTTGATTCGTGGGTAACTATTCTTGGATATATGGGTAACCCCCGAAATCTTGTTTGAAAGGTCCCGTATTCTGAGATACTAGGTCTTTAAGCTCAGTGATATCTGGGGTATTATCCCGGGACTTCTGCTGTATGGAAGTACTGACCTAGTCCCCGGATAATACTTTCTGCAAATGCTTGAAAAAGCGCCGCCCTCAGCATGCTAATGAAACAATAAAATTGATAGTCGCTGCTGTTGAAATGCAAAAAGATCCTCTAAAGGGGACTCACCAAAAGTCGAGCCGTCATCTCTCTGCTGAACGGAAGTTCTGACCTGAGCTCTCACGGTTTCGCATTTAACCCCTTTACAAATATCATCTGTGGTATACTCACCTGTAAGACTGAATTTTTGGGATCTGGATACGGGAGTATATTCAAGTGGAGTGACACACAATTAAGTTTAAGTCTCTAAAACATTAATATCGTATCTCGAATCGATTGAAATTTGTGTGAAGATTTAAGTGGACAAACATACTGACAATCTAGGTAAATTGTTTATAACTGAGTATGTTTAAAGCTTAACGGTGTTGGTGATTTGTCTCAAAACTGATATGATCCTCTTACACGAGCTCACAAAAAAATATTGTTTGTAAATAGTTTATTTCTGCATTTTAGTTTCTTTATTTCAAAATCCAAAAGGATTTTTAGTGTGTTTTAGCATAAATTTTGAAAAAAAATCAAAAAGATTTTCGACAACTGATGTTGAATAGCTGATTTTCAAAATTCCGAGTGCTAAACATGATGAGCAATACTTGAGGGGGAGTGTGTGTGTGAAATTAATTGATTTCATAATCTAACCTTTTCAAGTGGTTCGTCACAATCTGTGTTTGTTTTGAATGAGAATCTGAATTGGTGCAGGGTTATATGTTTGATATATATATGTGAAAGAAATTTACTTTGAGGTAGAGTTTATACAGGAAAGCCAGACAATGATCCTGAAGATGTTGCTGAAGATCAAAGGAATGCCAGCAAATCGAGAGGGGGAGTCTGAAGCTAGAAAGCTAGAAGCTCAAAGACTGATCAAGACTGAAGATGTGAAGACACAGCAATGGTGTGACTCAATAGTCGACTCCATCAACATCTGAGGGGGAGTCTGTTGGTGCACTACATCTGCTGATTACGTCTTGTATCGAGTCATAAGTCTTAGATGTTAGATTTGGGCACAATATACGAGAAAATGTGAAAATGTATAGAGTTTAGATAGTTGGATCGCTCATTAGTCCATTAGGATAGTGGATCGCTCGAACGGTTGTATGTGGACCGCTCGAGTGGCAACATATGTGGATCGCTCGTATGACATGTGTGGGCCGCTTATTGGGCCTGTCCAATAAGCGGTTCCAGATCCTTATATATACCCTTGGGGCGATCTCAGTTAAAACGGTTGGTTGAATCTCGTACCGAAGTGCTGTCGGGTCGAGAACTCATTGTATTTACCGTCAAATCAATACAGAAAGTGTTTAAAGTGTATTGCAAGCTATTCCTACGTTGATTACTTGTTATTCTGCACCTGTAATTGACGAAAACGCCTCTGATTGACTCATTCGGGTCGCCAAACGATCCTACAGTTTTCTAGTGCGTTTTTTAGTATTCCGCCTCTGAAACGTACGAGAGCTCTTCCGAACGACTCATTCAGGTCGCGAAACCGATCCTACAATTGGTATCAGAGCTCAGGACGAGGAGTTCTTGCCATATTCAGCTTGGAAATCTGATTTTCTACACCTTCTGTTCAAAACCGATACTTTTCACGGTCAAAATCAGCTCAAAACTTCACACTGTGTTCGGAATTGATAACTGACAAAGCCTTGAAAGTTTCAGACTGAAAATCGAAGTAAAACAGATAGAAAATTGCCTGTCCGTTTGAAATTGTTCGACAAAATGATGACGTCATAGATCTTCCGTTTGAAAAATCAGCTCCTGTCATTTGAAACAAGGTCTATCGTTTGACACAATCGTTTGAATCAGGATCCTATCGTTTGAAATTGGTTTATATCGTTTGAAAGCATCCTCCATTTGAACCTACTGTTTGAAAAGTGATCCTGTCATTTGTACCATATCATTTCGTTTGAAAGCATTCTGCCGTTTGAAAAGTTCACCGTTTGAAACCAACTATCGTTTGAAACTGTGTTATCCGTTTGAAAACTGTTCATTGTGTGAAACATGAGTACCGAGTTCTACAACGCTTTTGCAACACCTTCAAGTCCAGCTGCAGTTGTTCAGGCAATGAATTTAGATAATGAGACAGGAACAACCCAAAAACCTCCTAAATTGATGAGTATCGAAGAATATCATGGATGGAAAGACAGGTTTGAAAACTGGATTCAAGCCAACCATCTAAGATAATGGGAGTGTATATTAAAGAAATATGTGTTACCGTGTACTGATATGCATGTTGAAAAGGAATTATCAGAATTCACGGATCAAGAACGTGTTATGTACAGAGCAGAAAAGATGATGATCAGTTTGCTTCAACAAGCCATCAAAGAAGACATCTTCATACTGCTTCAGCATGATAAAACTTCAAAGTCTATTTGGGATGCTCTTCGTATTAAGTTTGAAGGCAGTGAAAACATGATCAAGAGCAAGAAAGCATTATTAAAGAAAGAATTTGATCTTTTTAATAGTTTACCCGGAGAAGACACAAAGCATCTTATTGAACGATATTGTCATTTAGTACGATCCATGTCGATGCTTAGTATAAAGAAAGATAGAGATGAGTGGGTAGACAAGCTGGCTGATGCGTTACCACGGAAAGATGGGGAACGTATTTGATGATTCTAAAGAATACTGGTGTTTATGAAGGATTAACAATTGGACAGTTTATCGAAAAGATTGAGAGTCAGAATCTGGAACAGCAAAAGATCGCTAGGATGAACAGTCCGAGTGGTCAACAGGATGTGAAAATGTACTACAAAGGTAGTATTCCGGCTCCTGAAGCTGAGAAAAGTCCGAAAATACAAACTGCGTTCAGTGCTGGGGATTCATCTGAAAAAGCTGATCAGGGTTCGAACAACAGCAGTAGTGGGTTCTCATCATTTCCGAGTGTCAATCCCAAAGAGTCGAAGACAAGTTTTCAGTCTCAGGGAGCAAAGATGGGAAATGGATATGTTATTCAATGCAACATAGCTCTCAACCTTCCAGAAGGTCAAAGTTTCTCTGAAGACACCGCGAAAGACCACATGGCACTTCTGGGTTCTGTACTGTTATCCTATGAAGGTCTTGTTGCTGGTCGGATCGGAAATCCTATGCTTACTAAAGAGGATTACGATCAAATAGACGCCGAAGAGATGAAACTCATGGATATCAAATGGTGTCTTGCAAGTGTTCTTCGACGTGCTGAGAAGTTCAAAACCATCACCGGGAGAAATGACTTTCTTGATGCTCATGTTTCTACTTTAGGTTTTGATAAATCTAAAGTTACTTGTTTTCGATGCAGGGAGAAAGGCCATTTCAAACGGGAGTGTAAAGGTAGAGAAGCTAGTGGAGCACAGAATCCATTCGGAAAAGATGACAACTACCGTAAAGCTATCTATCAGCAAGTTGGTCAATCTCAAGAACCACAGACAGCTCATGGAAGAAAGATTGAAGATCCCAAGAGAGCATGTTTGGTAGATTTCAGCTGGAGTGATCACATATCATCTGAAGGCAAAGCAGCACACATAATCGATCAAGATGATGAGAAACTACCAGAAGGTTTTAGTTGGGATATGTTCGTTGATGAAAAAGGAGAATTCAAAGCATTCATTGCCAAGATTGTCAAAGAGCCAGATTTGTTTGCTACCTGGATGAAATCTATTGGGGTGAATGTGTCTAGTGAGGATGAAAAGTCTGCTGCGTCTGATGGGAATTCAGAAAGTACCGATGAATTTTCAGAAAGATCTGGAGAAATTTCAGAGGGTTCAGATGAGAGTTTATCGAGTTCTGATGAGAGTATACAGAATGAGGTTGTTTCAGAAAAAGCAGTTGTATTTGACAAAACACCGTCTGATTCGGGTGTTTCAGATGCTGATTCTGAAAAATCTGTTCAATTTGATCAATCACCAGACCACAGTAACAGTGATGATGAGGAAGAGAAACATATAAATGTTGCTAAATCTCATCTTTCTCCTGAAAGTTTTCATTTCTATTTTGCAGATCGCATGAAGAAATTGAAGGAGAAAAGAGCAGCTAAAGGACGACAAAAGGAATCTGAAAGTGATGTTCAAAATGTTGAAAGTGGTGCTGAGAAGATTACCGAAGTTGTGAAAGAAGAAGAGAAGTTGACTGAAGCTGAAAAGGTTGTTGAAGTCGTCAAGCCTTGCGAGAAGTGTTTGGAAGCTTGCAAGGAATGTGCAGCAAAAGATGACATTATAGCTGAGTACGAGAAGAAGAAGGAACAGTTACTGTTTGACCTCAACTATGTGAAAGAATCGTACGATGTCTTGAACAAAACAGTAACTGGTCTTCAAAAGACAAACTCAGAACGAGAACAAGCACTGACGATGATGAATGCAGTCATGATGTCAACGCAAAAGGCGATAAACTTCTACAGCGAAGAGAGTGCTAAGTGGAAGCAAGACTTGGAAACGGAAAAGATTGAGAATGAGAGAATTAGACGTCTACTACAAAGTTATTCTAGTTCTGATTATCTCATTGATCGTATTTACCCGACTGTTGCAGGTATGGAAGCTTTTCAAGATGAGAAGCCTAAGGAAAAGAAAGATTGTGGTAAGAAACCGACTGTTAGCTATAACAAGTGTCCGCCTCCGATTTGGGATGGGTATTCTCCTAGGAAACCAAACGAGGAACAACTTGAGAAAGCAGTCAATATAAAGCTTAAAACCGACACAACTGACGTCTTACCAGATAACATTGATGTCACATTTACCTCGTCCGATACTGATCATGAGTCTGAGCTTATTAAAAAGGTGGTCGATCAGGTGTTGGATACTGATGAGGAGTTTGAGTCAAAGTCTAAATCTGGAAAGTCAAATTCGTCAGTCAACAGTGAAAAGTCCTCAGTCAAACGGTCTTACAGTAAAGAATTTTTGTTATCAAAGGCAGATTTGAATGATGAAACATTCGAAGTTGTTTATACTTTGAATGGTTCTGACAAACTATATTACAACAAAGAGTTTCCTATTATGAGTATTAAAACAGAATTGATTAACAAAACTTTCAAACTAATAGAGATTAATATTCCTGAATTAAATGTTTTGAAAAATTTTGAAAAATCTAAAAAGTATACTTCAAGAGTTCAACAACGGCTAAACAAGAAAAAGGGTTACAATTCTCGTTCGGGTTTTCAAAAGAAACCAAACCAAAATCGTACCTACAAAAAGAAAGGACTTGGTTTTGTTCCACCAGAAAAGTATAAAAATGAGAAAAATTCTAAAACAAAAACATAATTTGTGTCAGGTGGAAGCTCGGAAGATGAACAGCAAAAACTATTCTGGAAACAATCGAATCAAGAGTTTCTTACTGAGAGGAGAAGGAATGGTACTGGAGTATTTCATCCGAGAGAAACTCGAACCTGTTTCAAATGCAATAAAGCTGGTCATATTGCATGGAATTGTCCGAAAAATATTAAAACAAAACAGGGAGTTTCTCAGAAACTAAAAGAAAAGGTTGTTGATACTGAACCACCAACAGAAAAACTTAAAGTTTTTGAAAATTCAACTTTTGAGGTTGGTGAATGTTCTACAAAGAAGAGGTATGAAAAGAAAGGAAAAGACAACCAAGTATGGGTTGCTAAGCAGAGTGATGTGAATGTCGGCGATGAATCTGGTTCCACAAAGCCAGAAGAGCCACAGGTTGAGGAGAAAATTTCAGTAAATGATGATGATTTTCCATCGCTGAAATTTGAGGAGATTAAAAAGAAAGTTGGTAAAACAGAAATTTCAAATCAATTTTACAATGAAGAAAAAGAATTTGATGTCGAGAAAACATTCAACGGGAATGTTAAAAAGATTTTTGGGAAAATGTTGAGTGGGAGAGCTAAGGGGGTAAAAGATTTTTATGCAACTAAAAAGGCAACATACAACCCTACTGCTCAAGAGTTGAAATCCATCAAGTCTGAAAAGACTTGGATGGAAGTCTGCTTCCCATGATAGTCTTAGGACTACGCTGGAGATCCCAAGTTTATATCGTGGATCAGGAATCGACATCATTCTAGTGTTTGAAAGATTTTGAATAGTGTTTGAATGTTTACAGGTTGAAGGACTACGCCGGAGCTTCCAGGTTGGTAAGTGCGAAGCAGGAATCGGCATCCTGATTGGTAAAATGGTGATGTAGATGTAATATTTTTACAAGTGGTTAGTTTTACAATTGGTTTAGAGGTTGCTTGATTGCAAATGGTAAATCAAGGACATTAAGTTGTACTTGATTTACTACATTTGATAAAACTGACAAGATGATGAACCATATCCCCGTACTTAAACAAGTGGTAAACTTACTAGTGGTGAAAACAAACTCATTTTCCGGAAAAATCATTTTGATTAAAACAAACTTAAGTGTTTTGAAATCTAAATGAGAAAATGGTTTGTTGAAAGGGGGAGTTCTGATTGTTTATGCCGAGTGAATGGAGATTTGATGTGATTCGATATCAGTTGTCAAGTTTCTGTACAGTTTGTTTTGTTTTCTATGTTTTCAAGTGGGTCAAGAGTCTAGTAGTTTTCAAATTTTCTTTGAAATGTGTTTGCATTTTAGGGGGAGTAGAAAATTTCAGAAAATCCAAAAACATTAGAAAAATTTGAAAAAAAGCCAAAAACATGATAAATTTCAAAAATGAGTTTCGTTGTGAAAAGAAGAAATGATAGTACGTCAGTAGGCCGTCACAACATGCTAAAGAATTGGAAAGATAATATGTGATAAACAGTCTTACTGTGGATATGTCAGTAGGTTTTTACACATTTAGTAAATTGTGACGAGATATAAACCTAAATTTCAAACTTGCTTGTTCTGTGGGTTAACACAAACTTGGATATATAGGTAACCCCTGAAATCTTGTTTGAAAGGTCCCTTATTCTGAGATACTAGGTCTTTATGCTCAGTGATATCTGGGGTATTATCCCGGGACTTCTGCTGTATGGAAGTACTGACCTAGTCCCCGGATAATGCTTTCTGCAAAAAGCTTGAAACATAGCTTCACCCTCAGCATGCTGATGAAACAATAAAATTGATAGTCGCTGCTGTTGAAATTAAAAGATCCTCTAAAGGGGACACACCAAAAGTCGAAGCCGTCATCTCTCTGCGTATACGGAAGTATCGGCCTGAGCTCTCTCGGCCCTCGCATCTAACCCCTATACAGATATCAGCTGTGGTATACTCACCTGTAAGACTGAATATTAGGATCTGGATACGGGAGTATATTCAAGTAGTGGGACACACGGATAAGTTTAAGTTCTTAAAACATTAATATCGTATCTCTGATCAATTGAACTTTGTGTGAAAATTTCAGTGGACAGATATACTGACAATCTAGGTAAATTGTTTAGAACTGGAAATGTAATCTAGCTTAACGGTGTTAGTGACATGTCTCATAAACTGATATGAACCTCTTACACGAACTCACAAAAATCTGTTTGTAAATATTTCATTGTCTACATTTCATTTCTTTACATTGAAAAATCCAAAAAGATTTTGTGTGTGTTTTAGCATAAATTTTGAAAAATTCAAAAAGATTTTCGACAAACTGATGTTGGAAAGTTGATTATCAAAATTCCGAGTGCTAAATATGATGACATTGTTGTGAGAGGGAGTGCTTCTAATTGTCAAGATATAGTTTTTAAATCAACAAATGGTTCATCATATGTGAATAATTTGAGAGAGTGTTAGTGATGCAAATTGTTAAAATTAGAAAATTTATTTCTGGGTTAAGAATATGCAGGAATTGCCAGGTTTAAATCTTGGATCTAAAGATAGAAAGACACGTTACAATATCCGTTGAAGAAAGCCAAGTTTTGATCCTGGAAATCAAATTTTGGGAAGCCAGACAACGATCCTGAAGATGTTGCTGAAGAACAAAGAAATACCAGCAAATCGAGAGGGGAAGTCTGAAGATAGAGAGAAAGAGAAGCTCAGAGGACTGATAAAGACTGAAGATTGTAAAGACTCGACACTTAAGACTCGTCAACATCTGAGGGGGAGTCTGTTGGTGCAGTCATCTGTCATCTTCATCTTATGTCGAGTCTCAGGTTCGTTGCAAATCAGATTGGGCAAGAAATCAAGAGATTTGAAGGCTGGCCGTTTGAGAGGAAAGCTGGCCGTTTGAAGAGAAGTTGTCCGTTTGAAGACTGCTCGTTTGAATGTTATGCTGACCGTTTGAGCATGTTCAAACGGTCATACATCTCCTATAAATACCTTTCAAGTGGTTGTCATTAGTAATGATTTGGATATTTGATACCGAGGTGCTGCCGGTATTTTCTTATACTGTAATCACTGTCATATCAATAGAAAAGAGGTTTAAAGTGTATTCAAGCTGTTTTCTAGTGCGTTTTTTAGTATTCCGCCTCTGAAACGTACGAGAGCTCTTCCGAATGACTCATTCAGGTCGCGAAACCGATCCTACAAAAGGTTTGGTGTCGAAATTTAGGTTTTGGTAGGCTTTATGCTAATTGCGCCGTTTAATTACTAAAGTTTTCGTAATTGCGCTAATTAGCATAACTCCCATTCTAGATCTCGAATTGACGTGAAATTTTGGGGACATGCTTAGAAATCAGTAACTAAGGTTATTGTCCTTTCACGTGTCCAAAATTCTCTTTTTAAAGTAAAAAGGGCGTTACGGTCAACTTTTAAGCTTTTAACGGAAATGTGCTAAAGACTCGGACAAACCACGAACCGGTCACAGAGGGTTATACCATAATGTAACCTGGTCCTAAGAGAGTCCTAAGGCATATCTAACTCATACCATAACGGGTCAGAACTGAAGTCAAAGCAAAAGTCAAAGTTTTGCGACTTTCGGTTCCGAACCGGGTCTAAACAGTAAATGGTCGGATCAAACAAGCTTAGACTAGTTAATATACTTATTATCATGTTATATGAGTGTTAAAACAGGTTACATGCTATCTACATTACTGATTATGCATAAAATCACAAAATAGCATTCTGCTGACTTTTCTAAGCAAGTTTGACTCGACGTTCGGACTAGTTAGAGTGGGAATCAGAGGGTGCCCTTTTAGGGGTTTAATGCCCACATGATTACCAACATATAACTACCTTTGATTCGACAAATCACTGACCATTTGTGATTTATCGTAAAGTCAATCGTTAATTACGACGGATTGACTTTTGGGCTAAAACTAAGCAAAACTAAACCACAAAGGGTTAGGCATACTTACAGAAGCTTGGTACACGACCAGAGATGTTAGAAGAGTGCTCTTGAGCTCCAGATGTGATTCAAGAAAGCAGATTGAGGTGTGTTTACTAAGTGTGCACTACATGGCTTTTTATAGTGAAAATGGAAGCATAAGATCATTACAACGAGGGCTATAATTGTTCATGGATGATCAACAGTTGTCCCTGAGTGCTAAGGGACGTTTAGGGGGCACCCATGCTGCCATAATTGCCATATAAGTCGGTTAAAACAGCAAACAGTGCTCCTGTCCCCGTATTCTGCATATGGCGGTCTAACGCGGCCCGCGTTAAGGATCAGGCTACCTTTACGCGGGTCGCCTGAATCCTAATGTCAGGAACCGTATCTACACATGGCTCGCGGCCCGCGTAAGATCACTTGCATCTCTAACGCGGTCCGCTTGAGACTTGATTTTCAAGATTTTCAAATCTTTTGCCATTATTGCCCTGGCCTTTCGGTTTCAAAGGGGTAACTTTGCGTTTTAGGGCCTCGTTTATTTACGAATAAGGGCCTCGGAACTTTTACCCAGCTTATTAACCCTTGGTTAATTTATTACTACCCGAAAAGTCATAACTTTCAATGTTTGACGCTTTCAACCCTTTTTAACGAATTTGATCATAACTTTCTCGTTTTAAAACGGAACTTCGCGAAAGTTAAATCACGCCTTCTAGTGAGTATAATTTACCATTACAAAGCCTCGGGTATGCCTAAAGGTCACTCAGAGGTATAACTTAAACATGTTGACACATTTGGCGCCTGTAGTTTGTAATTCCTCACTTTCTTTCACAATTCATTCCGTACGATCTATGATTCATTCGTTTGAAGGTTCTAGCATCATTTAGGGTTACTGTACAGTATATTTATCCCTCGTTGACATTTTTAACCCTCGAATTTATATAGTTCCAATGTTTGTCAACTTTAGTCCTTTAATTAGTATTTAATACCACGTGTATACTTATGACACGTGTCACTACGTCATTGGACGCAAAATTTCGAGGTGTTACATAATGGTACCATAGGACTTGACAAATCCGGTTCCTGACATCCTAGGTTTGTTTGGGTGTAAGGAATGACTAAATCCGAAAACATTTTACTTTGATAACCTTTGCTCTAAGGTTATCCTGCTATCTCAAGGCTTGGATGTATGCGTTAACTTACCACATAAGTGTTTGTATCAATAAAACATGCATTCATTTTACAAAACATAACTTTTGATTTATTTCAAATATTGTTTTGTTCATTTTTACTTATGGTTTAAGTAGTCTCATTTTTACTTACCATACATAACTTTTGTTTACACATTACATGACTTACGCTTAACTTGGGTTATACTATGACTTTTGACTATTGGTTTAAACATGAACATTATACATTGGTGGTTTGTTTGGGTGACTTGAATAACGAGACGCGTGTAATATAATACAAGCATGGTGGATACGCCGCTGGTACTTCCTATATATAAGTGCTTGTATGATATTACATATCGTAGCGTTATTTATGCCATTCAGTTTAGACATGTTACTTTTACAACACATTTTTCACTTAAACATTGTTTTACAAATAACATTGATTTATACAAACTCTTTTTACTTGGTTACTCTTTTAACCATACGTTATTCTTTTACAAGTACTTATCATCTGATTTTGCTATCGTTTTTCAAATGATTTATAAAAGAAAATACTTAACAAGGTTCATGACTAATTTTTATTAAACATCTTCTTTAAACTCAAGTCATGAATCCTATTTTTACAAAACCTATGTATCTCACAAGCATTTTTATGCTGGCGTACCTATTTTCACATGTGTTTTCAGGAGCTGTTGCTTAGGATGATCATGACATACTAGGGAGGAAAACATGATTTCCAGCTGTATCCAGCTTGTTCCAGCCATTTTCCACCCTTGCAAATGGTATTTCTGACTCTATGGGCCATTTTTGAGGTGCCCATGGTATTATAAAACCATGGGTACACATGTACGGTTGTGATCGAAGCTCGTTTTACGATGAACGATCCTAACGGTCTTGGTTTTCCTATAAATACCCCACCCCCATTTGCTCTCAACTCACACTTTGATATGATTTGGCCCTCTAAGTTGAAGTATACACTTCATACCTGAGAGTAATCGGATCAAAACTTCCGTTCTTGGACCTTCTATAAGTATTCTTTCATTCTTTTCGTGTTTTAGCACGAAAGTCAAACTTTGTTTGACTTTCTGCATTGACCAGTTTATGGTCAACACGAAGTTCGTTTGAACTTCATAACATGAGCGTAATCACGATGGTTTTAGTCTTTTATGACTATACCTACTGATTACCACGTTATCTAGGCATAGTGGCGAGTCGTAGTTTCGGCCAAAATGTGTATTCTTGCGTATTTTGTAACCAAACTACTTTTAGGTATCAAAACCCTTTGTTTTGATACCAAGCCTGTTTTCAAACCTCGTTAAACATGTTTTAACATGTTTAACGAGGTTTCAAAATAGGTTTGATATCAAGACAGAGGGTCTTGATACCCATAATTAGTTTGGTTACAAAATACGCAAGAATACGCATTTTGGCCGAAACTACAACTCGTCACTAAGCCTAGATAACGTGGTAATCAGTAGGTATAGTCACTAGGGACTATAACCATCGTGATTACGCTCACGTTATGAAGTTCAAACGAACTTCGCGTTGACCATAAGCTGGTCAATGCAGAAAATCAAACGCAGTTTGACTTTAACGCTAAAACGAATGAAAAACGCGAAAGAATACTTACAGAAGGTCCCCGCAAGATTGAATTCCAAGTATTTCTCAGGTATGAAGTGATAATTACACCAACTTAGAGAAAATCTTAGAATTCAAGTGAGTCGGGGGTGAAAAGGGTGGGGGTATTTATAGTTTTCCTAGAACCGTTAAGATCGTTCATCAAGAAACGTGCTTCAATCTCAACCATCCATGTGTAACCCTTGTTTTGGAAAACCATTAGAGCCCCTAGTATCAGTCCATTGTTTAAGAAATACCATTTGCAATGGGTTTTTGTGAGTGTAACAGCTGTTTATGTCACACCCCGACCATGTAGGACAACAAACCGTGGCGGAAACGTCGGGGAGCGTTGCAACAGAAGCTATTGTTTCATAACCATGGATACAAAATAGAATAAACAAGTTTTACATCGTCTATCACTATTATTATATCACTAAGGCCTCGTCCAGATCCTACGTGACGCATGCATCCTAGTAGTCATTCAAGCGTCAACACCTGAAACATATGTAAAAACTTAGTCAGCAAAGAAATGCTGGCGAGTACATAGGTTTTATAGGAGTGTCGAATTCATGGCTAGTTTAAGTGTTGCAATACTTTATTAAAAACTTTGATTTGAAAAGAGTATAATATTGCAACTTAATTAACCAACTCAAATCAAGCGGGTTATAGTATATAAAACCTCGTAGCCATGATTCTTAACCCAAAAACATTTGCTTAAGAAAAAAACAACTTGTAAAACATCTTGTAAAAAATCGTTAAAAACTCATATAGTTTATATCTCTTAGAAAAACATCATTGTGTGACATCGTTTCAAAATCGTTTACATATCGTTCCCAAATCGCTTACTCGTTCCCAAATCGTTTCCATATCGTTCTCGTTTTAATTGTGAAAAACTTATATATGGTCGTCTTGTTAATAAAATTCAAACCTTTGTGACTCGTCCATCGTTCAACTCGTTCTCGTATTAACAAACCACCAAAGGGTAAGTTAACAAACATCAGATTCAGTCGCTACCCACAACCCCCACACATAACCATGGGTGTAGTAAAGTAACGGGATTTTTCAGATCCTATGGTACCATAACCTAATACTGGTCGGCTTGATCAATGCTAATGAATGTCATTCGTTATGTAACTACAACCAACAAGTTCGTTCACTTTATCGAAATCGTTCTTAGTTTAGTAAAAATCGTTTTAATCGTTTTTGAAATCATCGTTTAAACTTTGAAAACATTTCGTACATATGAATCACCCCAAAACATTTAAAAACAGTAAAATAGGGGAACTATGTACTCACGTGTAGTGCAAAGTATCCTCGATCAAATAGAACTTCAACAAACTCGAGCAAACCAGAGAAATCAAGTAGCTCCTAATAATCGAACCACTAGTCAAACAATAGACGCCTAAATCGGGAGATCGGACAGAATGAGGTTTTGTAAACCAAACGAGTGTTGGAACTCATGTGATATGGTTTAACAAAGCCTACATTCTAAATCGGAACCTAACCTAAGTGCTTTCGACCCATCGCGACCCATTAAGGTAGCTTACCCTACTTTAACGCGTCGTGCACGCAAAAGCGCGTTCGAGACGTCTAACTAGTCCTATGACAAGTATTATATGCCCATACATGTTTAATTATGTTACATAATCAGTTATGTGTCAAAAGTTTAGGTTGCATATGCTTAATTACCAATTATGTATGAAAAGGGTATTTTTGGTAATTTACCAAGGGCATATAGACTATTCATCATGCGACTAATTAAACCTAAGTGGCCATAAGGTATAACCTCGGAAGGTTATTCCCTACGCTACTATGGTCACTAAAAGTGTTTGGTCAGATCCTAATGATCGACCAAACGGGTCGTGTTCGAAAGTCTAAGCGGGTGTTTAGTCCGCTTGACTTACGACTCTACATAAGCACTAAACTAAAAAGCGACGAGCTAAACATGTCGAAACATGTTTAGTTAAGTTAGAAAACAGGTTTTGATATCAAAACAAACGGTTTTTACATCCTAGAGTAGTTTGATTACAAAATACGCGAGAAAACGCATTTTGGCAGAAACTACGACTCGTTACTGAGCCTAGATAACGTGGTAATCAGTAGGTATAGTCACTAGGGACTATAACCATCGTGATTACGCTCACGTTATGAAGTTCAAACGAACTTCGCGTTGACCATAAACTGGTCAAAGCAGAAAGTCAAACACAGTTTGACTTTAACGCTAAAACGAACGCTAAACGCGAAAGAATACTTACAGAAGGTCCCCGCAAGGTTTGATTCCAAGTAAATCTCAGGTAGGAAGTGCACAAACACAACCACTTAGAGAAAAACTCAGATCAAATGTGGGAATGAATGAAGTTGGGTTGGGTATTTATAGGAAATCCACAACCGTTAGGATCGTTTCTTGGAAACCGAGCTTCGATCTGAGCCTTACACCTCGTACCCACTGATTTACAAAACCATTGGCACCCAAAACCAGCCCATAGTTTAGGAGAAACCATGTGCATAAGTGTGTAACAGCTGGGAATAGCTGGAAAGCATTTCTGCTGATCTGGGAGGGGCTTACGGACCGTAAGCAACCCCATACGGTCCGTAAGGGACCTGCAAACCAACTATGTTTTCATTTTGACAGTTTTGGCCCCTGTGCGCGCATGGTCGAGTTTTGGCACTTCAAACACCCGTCAAACCCATTTTAAGGCTCTAAAATGAAGTTAAAGTGTAGGGAACTTGAAATATGCTCAAAAATATCTCGGATGTCGGCTCGTTTGGTCGTATGATTGCGTTGTTCGGTTAATTACGACGGGAGTCGTAACGAACGCGAAAACGATCCAAATTGCGCGACGAATTTTTTTTATATTATGCCAAACACTAAAACATAATATTTTAATACTTACATAAATTTTTGGATGTCCAGATGTATTCAGAACGTAAGATATGCGCGAAAATGCAAACTTGTGCACTTTTTGACGCTTTTAGTCTCTATTGATCAATAAAATTTATTTTAGCATACCGAACCCCTCAAAGCCTATTTCTAAGCTATGTAAAGGTTATTTAGGGTATGTTTAACTTATGATCAAGTTCCGGAGTGTTCGTTACTATACAAATCGGTATAGTTTCGCAATTTGACACAAATAGTCCCTACGATCGAACAAACTTGTTTTCGACACACCAAACCATCCAAAACTTATTTCTAAGTTATGTGGAGGTTATTTAAGGTATGTTAAGCCTATTTCACTTTTCCGTAGTGTTTGTTGCATTAAACTGGTTATATTTACGCATTAGTGCGCGTATAACCATCCAGAAAGCGATTTAGAGCTTGAAATTGGAATCGAATCGAGTTGAAAAATCACCAAACACAAATACACACAAAATAACACCAAAACACATATAATAACACCAAAGCACATTGTTTTATTAATAATCAACATTGTTTTATATCGTACAGAGATTACAGAGCACAGTTGTCACAGTTTACAGCTGGGTAAACTGGTTTTGCAGGTCTGGGGAGGCCTCGCGGCCCGCGTAAGGTACCTATAGGGGTTTACGCGCCCCGCCTGGGGATCTCAGATCAGCAACAGTTTCACAAATGACTGTTTTGGTCCCTGCATGCTTTTAAGGCCATTTCTGACATGTTTAAGGCTCGTCAAGCCAACCCTAAAATGATGCCTAAACATTTTGGACATGAAACATGCTCAAAAATATGCCGGATATCGGTTCGTTTGGTCGTACGATCGCGATGTTCGCTTAGTTACGACGGAATGCGCATAAGCGCGAAAAACTATCCAAATTGCACGACGAATGGATTTTTCTCATGCCAAACACTAAAATAAAATATTTTAATGCTTGCATAAATTTTTGGATGTCCGGATGTATTCAGAACGTAAGTTATGCGCGAAAATGCAAACTTATGCACTTTTTGACACTTTTAGTCCCTGAATGAGCATAAAGTTTATTTTAGCACACCGAACCCCTCAAACACTATTTCTAAGCTTTGTAAAGGATATTTAGGGTGTGTTTAACTTATGATCGTGTTCTGGAATGTTTGTTACAGTTCAAATCGGCATACTTTCACAGTTTGTCAATTTTAGTCCCTGTAAGCGAATAGACTTGATTTTGCTATACCAAAGCCTTCAAAACTTATTTCTAAGTTATGTAAAGGTTATTTAAGGTATGTTAAGCGTAAATTGATGTTCCGGAGTATTTGTCGCGTTAAACTGATTACGTTTACGCACCAGTTTGCGTATAATTCTCCAGAAAGCGATATAGAGTTTGAAATTGAATAAAAGTCAAAACATGAAAAACATCAAACATAAAAAAACAAACATAGGGATCAAATAAATTTATTTCATTAATAACTGAATTGTTTACAATGATTACAAGCACAGATGTCACAGTCTCCCCTACTTGTGGAAATTTCATCCCGAAATTTGTTTAGAGGTAACTCGTGGGAAAAGATGTGGATACTTCGCCTTCATTTAGATTCCTAGCGAACTTTAACCAACGGAATGCGCTTGCGTTTAAGCCATTTGACTTCACGATCCATAATTTCCACAGGTTTCTCAACAAAATGCAGTGTTTTATGAACTCGAATTTCGTCAAGTGGTATGTGGAGGTTCTCATCAGCTAAACACTTTTTGAGATTGGATACGTGGAAAGTTGGATGAACATTTCCAGGTTCAGGAGGTAACTCAAGTCTATAGGCTACCTTACCGATTCTTTCGACGATCTTGAATGGTCCAACGTATCTAGGTGCAAGTTTTCCTTTCTTACCAAATCTGATCACACCTTTCCAAGGTGAGACCTTAAGTAATACACAATCACCGACTTGAAATTCCAAGGGCTTGCGTCGTCGGTCCGCGTAACTCTTTTGACGGCTTCGAGCTGGCTGTAGGTTATCATGAACTTTCTTAACCTTATCAGTTGTCTCTAGAATGAGGTCAGGTCCAGTAAGCTGAGCCTCACCTATCTCATTCCAGCAGACTGGTGAACGACATTTTCGACCATAGAGAGCCTCGAAAGGAGCCATGTTGATGCTGGAGTGATAACTGTTGTTGTAGGAGAATTCAATCAATGGAAGATGTGAATCCCAACTACCACCGAAATCGATCGCATAAGCTCTAAGCATATCCTCCAACGTCTGGATTGTTCTTTCAGTTTGGCCATTTGTTTGTGGATGATATGCTGTGCTCAGATTAAGTTGGGTCCACATAGCAGATTGCATGGTTCTCCAAAATCGAGAAGAGAAGCGAGCATCTCTATCTGAAATTATGTTCAAAGGAACATGTCACACCCCGACCACGTAAAACAACAAAACGTGGCGGAATCGTCGGGGAGCGTTGTAACAGAATCATTGTTTCATAACACATGGAAAATTGAAATATTGTTTTATTGATTAAAAGAGTTTCAATGTCTTAACAAACAAATAAGTATAACATAATTAACTAGTCTTGCATCTTTTATTGTCACTAAGGCCCAAGTCCGCCTATGTGTATCTTGATCAATCCTATGCATCATCTCCTGAAACACATGTGAAAATAGGTACGTCAGCATAAAAATGCCGGCGAGTAACATAGGTTTTGTGAAAATAGGATTCATGACTTATAAGTTTAAGAAAAGTGTTTAATAAAAGTTAGTCATGAACCTTGTAAAATGTTTTGTTTTGTAAATCATTTGAAAAGCGATAAAATTTGATGATATGTATAAATAAAAGAATGATGTATGGTTAAAGAATAACCAAGTAAAATAAGTTGTATAAAGCAAGTTGTTTTTGTAAAACGAAGTCTTGTGAAAAATGCATTATTTGTGTAAAAATGTATAAGTCCAAACTAAATGATTTAAATAACGCTATGACATGTAGTACAATATGATGGGATTTTAACATGTTTATCAAAGCAATTTCATCCATATGAAATAAAAACGCAGCGTAAATAATGTTTAAAACATGTTACTTTTATAAGATATAAAACCATTTATATGCAAAATCCCAAAACCCGGATCCATATATGAAGATGCATACTATCAAACATAACCATAGGGTGTTTAGAAAAACTACCTTCTTGGAGTAATGAGAATGAAACGGATGATGCTTCAAGAATGGTTGTCTCCAAGAGTAGAAGACCTCAAGCTTGTATACCCCAAGCTTCCAACAAACACCACAAGTTTAGCTAGGATTTTAACACTTAAAGATCAAAGTTGGAACACTTGAAAGAACCCTCTTATGGCCGAAAATTAGAGAGTAAAAATTCAGCTCTACCACATTTTATTATCTCTAATAATCTCTATATATTTTGTCATAAAAAAAATATATAAATGTTGAGAGAAGAGCCACCTCCCTTTTGCCCAATCAAGAGGCTTCTTCCACATGCAAAAGCATGAAAAGATATTGGACCAAAGACTTTGGATAGACCACCCAATCTAAATCCATGCATATGCATGAAATGTGATTGGAACAAGAACTTTGGAAAGAGACAAAAGGGGGGGGGGCCATGTGGGTTTTTATAAAAAAAAATAAATTTCTTTTATAAAATTAAGTCTTGGTTTATATATATATACTTATAACTTTTATAAATATAACACTACATAAATGCAAGACTTTATACAACCTTTAAAATTGTTATTTAACCCATCAAATAACAAAATAAAATATTCTCTCAAAATAAATTATCCATATAATTTATTAGTTTCTCAAGTGTAATTATTTAGAAAACCAATTTCTAAATATTGTAAGTGTTAATATTTATTTGTTTGATCATATCACAAATAAATAATATAAGTGTTTGTCTAGCTTGTTATTGGGTATGACTCGACTTGGATCATAACGCATTAGCCACATCAATTTAATATGTGTCTTGGGCATACACAGTCCAACAATCTCCCACTTGCACAAGATACATAGAAGATTGATGCAAGCAGTAAATGACGCCTAACTACGGTTTACTACCCCCAATACGTATGACTATATTTGCCATTCAATAACATCATCCCTTTCAAGTCCCTTACTTGAACATGATTTAGGTGAATCTATCATTTATCCTTTCGTTACAGATGTCATGTTAAATCCAGAGACATAGAGTGATCACTCTCTGTTGATTTAACTTTATCAGGCCTTAGACATCTTACTCTCAACGAATAAGAGGAACAAATCCCTTCTTGACTACATACGTCTCTCACAACCACCTTGTACCACACCTGAGCTCAGCCTTATGTACTGTCATATTACTGACAACGAAGAAATAAGTCAAGGCATAATATTTGGTGAATATCAAGACCCAATATGTATCTCAGGTCAGAGGATACTATGATATTCGCCTTAACTCAAATTTACTTATGATCAATCACAAATGATTCCATGCAGTAATATTTGAGAGCGAGTCAGTCCAATATTTGTATCCCACAAATATCTATGAACTTTGGCAGCAACACTTTGCTCTATATTCATTCTAAATGAATATCCACCAATCCAAGTTCATAATAGTCTTACATTCATATTTGTTCCTACAATTATGATTGACTACGGACATTTAGAATAATTAAGTTATTCACGGATTTAAACATGTTAATATGAAACGTAACTCAAAATACCATAAATGAGTTAAAATAACAATTGTTTCAATATCCAAATACAAAATTTGATCAAATCCAATCACTAGAATATCGAAGTCCTAAGGAACATGTGTGACCCTCATGTTTTCCTCTGTCAAGGAGCTTCGTGAGTGGATCCGCAATGTTTTGATCGGTGTGAACTTGGCGGATACATATCTTTCCTTTTTCAACTTCATCCCTTATGTAGTTGAATCTCCGCTCGATATGTCTAGTCTTTTGGTGCGCACGAGGTTCCTTGATTTGAGCAATCGCACCCTCGTTATCACAAAAGATCTCTAGGGGATCTTGAATGGTAGGGACCACCCCTAGGTCGGCTATAAATTTCTTCAGCCATGCAGCTTCCTGGGCTGCCAATGAAGCGGCGATGTATTCTGATTCTGTAGTGGACAATGCTACCACGTCTTGTTTTGAGCTCTTCCGGGAGACTGCTCCTCCATTTAAAATGAAGACATACCCCGATTGCAATCGAGAATCACTTCGATCGGTTTGGAAACTCGCGTCCGTGTAACCCTTTACAACGAGTTCCTCCTCACCAGATCCATATATTAAGAACATATCCTTAGTCCTCCTAAGATATTTCAATATGCTTTTAACAGCCATCCAATGACTGCTACCTGGATTTTGTTGGTATCTACTTGTCATGCTCAAGGCGCATGAGACGTCCGGTCTGGTGCATATCATTGCATACATGATGGATCCTATAGCTGACGCATATGGGATTCTTTTCATTTTCTCTTGCTCATCCTTTGAGCTTGGACATTGAGATGTATTCAAAATTGTCCCCTTTTGAATAGGTACAAAACCTCTCTTAGAGTTCTCCATTTGGAACCTATTCAAGACTTTGTCAATGTATGCACTTTGGTTTAAACCTATCAAGCGCCTTGATCTATCCCTATAGACCTTTATTCCCAGAATGTAGGCTACTTCACCAAGATCCTTAATGGGAAAACAACTTCCAAGCCAAGCTTTTACACCTTCCATGGTTGGAATGTCATTCCCAAATAGTAGAATGTCATCGACATACAGTACTAAGAAAGTGATGATGCTCCCACTAGCCTTCTTATACACACAAGCTTCATTGCCGTTCTTGATGAATCCAAAATTCTTAATTTCTTCATCAAAACGGTGATTCCAACTTCTAGATGCTTGTTTCAATCCATAGATTGATTTCTTTAACTTGCATACTTTGTCAGGATGTTTTGGATCGACAAAACCTTCAGGCTGAACCATATAGACATCTTCATCAAGATATCCATTAAGAAATGCCGTTTTGACATCCAATTGCCAGATCTCATAGTCATAATATGCGGCTATGGCAAATAATATCCTGATTGACTTTAGCATCGCCACAGGCGAGAAGGTCTCATCATAATCAATCCCTTGAGTTTGAGTGAAACCTTTTGCTACAAGTCTTGCTTTGTAAGTATCCAAGTTACCATGCATATCAGTTTTCTTCTTGAAAACCCACTTACTTCCAACTACTTTAGAGTTAAGTGGTGGCACAACCAATTCCCAAACTTGGTTGTCATACATGGATTGCATCTCTATGTTCATGGCTTCAAGCCATTTGTCGCAATCGGATTTTGACATTGCATCATGGTATGTGGTTGGTTCATCTGAATCTACCACGTAGCATCCATCCATGAAAAATCCATATCTTTCAGGTGGATTGCTAATTCTACCAGATCTGCGAACATTTTGTGTATTTCGATCAACCTCTTGATCGTTTTCAACAACCTCTTGTTGAGTGCTAGTATCAACCAAACGTGTATCGTCTTGTGGTTCTTGATCCTCCTCAAGTTCCACTGTTCTATAACTGGTTCCTTCCATAAGGAACTTAGCTTCTAAGAACTTACCCTTTCGAGCAACAAATACCTTTTGCTCAGTTGGGTCGTAGAAATAGTATCCTATATCATCTTTAGGATAACCTACAAAGATACACTTAGTAGATCGGACTTCCAGTTTATTTGGAGTGTATTGCTTAACATAAGCTTCACAACCCCAAACCCTTAAGAATGATAATGATGGAGGGTTTCCGTGCCATATTTCAAAAGGTGTCTTTTCCACTTTCTTGGTTGGGGCCATATTTAATATACGGACTGCGGAGAGCAAAGCGTAACCCCAAAATGATAGAGGCAATGTGCTTCTAGCCATCATAGATCGAACCATATCTAATAGAGTTCGATTTCTCCTTTCAGATACACCATTGTGTTGTGGTGTTCCAGGTGGAGTAAGTTGTGAGATAATCCCACAACTCCTAAGATGATCTTGAAAGGCACCACTAAGGTATTCACCTCCTCTATCGGTGCGAAGGACTTTGATTGTTTTCTTGAGTTGATTTTCTACTTCAATTTTGAAGTCTTTGAACATTTCAAATGCTTCATCCTTGTGTTTTAGTAAATACACATAACCATAACGACTATAGTCATCAGTAAAGGTAATGAAGTATCTTTCACCATTCCTAGTCATCGGCTTAAAAGGACCACATACATCTGAATCTATGATACCTAATAAGTCTTTAGCCCTTTCAAATGTTCCACTAAAGGGCGTCTTGGTCATTTTGCCTTGTAAACAAGACTCACATACATCAAATGAATTATCTTCATTTGTATTTAAAAGACCATTTTTCTGAAGTGTATGCATGCGATTCTTGCTTATGTGACCAAGGCGACAATGCCAAAGGTAGGAATCACTCAAATCCATTTTGAGTTTCTTGTTGGTTACTTGGTACATTGAGCTATCATATGATGCGTTATCATGATCTAATTCATAAATACCATTTAAAGACATAGCTTTAAAATAAAACACATCATTCTTAGAAACATAAATGTTATAGTTAACAAATTCGAAATTGAAACCAGATTGTTTTAAAAGGGAAACTGAAATTATGTTCCTAGTCAAACTAGGAGCATACAAAACATTCTTCAAAATAACTTCCAAACCACTTGGAAGCTTTAAAACGTAGTCTCCTTGAGCTTCGACATCAACCTTTGCTCCGTTGCCCATGAAGAGACTAGTGTCCCCTTTCTTGTAATGTTTATTTCTTTTGAACCCCTGCAACGAATTGCAAATATGAGTTCCACATCCGGTATCTAGTACCCACGTGTTAGAAGAAATAACATTAAGCTCAACATGTATCATAAAGATAGTACCTGAGGTTTGCCCTGCATCCCTCTTGTTTTTCAACTCTTTGAGATAGGTCGGACAATTTCTCTTCCAATGTCCTATCTCACCACATTCAAAACATGGGTCATTCGTAGCAACCTTTTGCTTCTTTTCTTTTGGTTTGGTGGGTTCTGCTTTAGCTTTTCCTTTTCCCTTTCCCTTGACGTGTCCCTTTCTTTTAGCATAGGTTGCTTTAGAGTCGGGGTGGGGCCTTTTCTTATTTCCTCCTTCATTGATCGCAAGGACGGGTAAAGCCTTTTTGCCCATACTTGCTTCAGCCGTTTTGAGCATTGCATGAAGCTCACCAATGCTCTTGTCCCATCCATTCATGTTGTAATTCATAACAAAGCTCTCAAATTTCTTTGTTAAAGAGTTGAGGATCAAATCCGTAGCCAACTCTTTGGAGACGGGACAATTTAGCCGTTCGAGGCGATCAATGTGGCTTTTCATCTTGAGAACATAAGATGATACCGATTGGGTTTCCTCCATTCGACATGCATGAAGCGCCCGAACAGTTTCGAAGCGTTCTACCCTTGCTTGTTGTAGGAACATTTCCTTTAACTGGGTAATCATGTCATATGCCCCGTGGTGTTCAAAATCCTTTTGAATTTCGGGAATCATAGTTCCCAACATGAGGCATGAGGCTTGCATGGAGTCCTCGGTATACTTAACCCAATCGTTGTAGGCTTCCACATCTTCCACATTAGGTTCATCGGGAATAGGATCGTCCAACACATAGGATATCTTCTCTTGCTTGAGAACGATTCTCAAGTTTCGAAACCAATCCATGAAGTTGTTATGGTTGAGACGATCCTTTTCAAGGATGGTTCTTAGTGATAGGTTTCGGACGGTTTGGGTAATCGGGTTTGCATTGTTAGCGGCCATCTACAAAATTTAACAAGTTCAATTTTAGTATTTTCGATATTATTATATTTTAATTATTAATACCCTTTTGTGTCTTAAAGACAATTAATAATTAAAATCTAGAATCCAACGTTATATTTAAATATTGGTTAGGTGACCTTTATCCCTCTATTTAAATTAACAAGGTAGTCAACGTTTGACAATTGCAACTCTTTGCAATTTCTAGCCATATGGGATCGGTTAAACATCTTTATGTTTAGTTGGCATGTTTAATCCCATCAACACCTTTGTTCCCCATGCTTTGGTGACCCTAAGTTCATGGTTTCCAAATCAAGTCGTCCAACTTACACACACATGTGAGTTTATACAGATAAGTGGTTAGGTGACCTTTATCCCACAAACATGGTAAGCCCACCTCGAACATACAAGTTCCCTCAAATGTGGTTAGGTGACCTTTATCCCACAATAAGAGTTCCCAAGTATTTCGAGTGTTGTATAAAAGGATGGTGTTTGACTTGTTTTATAAAAGGGTTTTCAATATTTCAAAATTCTAGTTAGAAAATATTATGTACCATACATTTGCATGCATTCAAATTAATGGTACTTTAGTGAAAACTATTTTCAAGGTTCTTTTTAATAAAACCCATTTTATTATAAAAATCATTAATTTTTAATAAAACCTTTTATTAACCATTTTAATGATTTTGTTAAGAACCAATTTTACGCTTGTTGTTGATTATTAGTTTGTTAAGTCATGCATATCGACATATCATCTAAACAACAAAATAAGCAACCAAACAAGCACATCATTCATAATAATAGGTGCATAACCATAGCCAACTATTTTGACAACACTTGTTAGCCGAAACAAGTGTGCCAAAAGGTCCTTCCTAAGGGGTGAAAAATGACACAAGCGATGTGTCGTTGAACTCCCACTTGATCCCGCATCCAAATGCTTCAAGTCTCCTTCTTGTGTTGTGATTTATTCACTTTCTTTGGGCTTCCAAAAATCTTTTATATTCAGCTCCAAACTCCTTTGGACTCAAAAAAAATGAGTTTTGGTTATCGGGTTAAAATCCCGTTGAGAACGATGAAGTTCTATGGACCGAATATTATGGTCCAAACCAAAAGCTCATTTTTGTGTGCATCTTCTTTTACAAAATATATCCTAATACATTTTTCTAGTAAAATAAAATGCACCTAATCTATTTATTTTACATACCAAATGAAAATAAGTAAATTACATATCTTCTAATGGAAGAACAAAATAATAATTATTACAACCCATTGAAATAATAAAAAAAACAACACAATCATTCAACGCAAGGTCATGGCTAGGTCATATGCACCAAAATATATATCCATATATATATATATATATATATTAATTTCAAGAAGCATAAAAAAATGGTTCCCTTTTATAAACATTTTCGGCTATGTTCAAAAAACCGAAAAGGTAAGTTTTGTCCAAACAAACAAATCATCCATATGAAATAAATTTTTCAAGATTCTCTTATGCATGTAAGAAAATAATCTTGAAAAACAAAGGGTTAACCATGTTAAAATTTTCGGCCATAGGGTTTTATTCAAACCCGAAACCCGAAATTTTTAATCTATTGAAGTATGCACTCACATAAGCGGCTCTAGATGCCATTGATGGGATTTTAACATGTTTATCAAAGCAATTTCATCCATATGAAATAAAAACGCAGCGGAAATAATGTTTAAAACATGTTACTTTTATAAGATATAAAACCATTTATATGCAAAATCCCAAAACCCGGATCCATATATGAAGATGCATACTATCAAACATAACCATAGGGTGTTTAGAAAAACTACCTTCTTGGAGTAATGAGAATGAAACGGATGATGCTCCAAGAATGGTTGTCTTCAAGAGTAGAAGACCTCAAGCTTGTATACCCCAAGCTTCCAACAAACACCACAAGTTTAGCTAGGATTTTAACACTTAAAAATCAAAGTTGGAACACTTGAAAGAACCCTCTTATGGCCGAAAATTACAGAGTAAAAATTCAGCTCTACCACATTTTATTATCTCTAATAATCTCTATATATTTTGTCATAAAAAAATATATAAATGTTGAGAGAAGAGCCACCTCCCTTTTGCCCAATCAAGAGGCTTCTTCCACATGCAAAAGCATGAAAAGATATTGGACCAAAGACTTTGGATAGACCACCCAATCTAAATCCATGCATATGCATGAAATGTGATTGGAACAAGAACTTTGGAAAGAGACAAAAGGGGGGGGGGGGCGGCCCCATGTGGGTTTTTATAAAAAAAAAATAAATTTCTTTTATAAAATTAAGTCTTGGTTTATATATATATACTTATAACTTTTATAAATATAACACTACATAAATGCAAGACTTTATACAACCTTTAAAATTGTTATTTAACCCATCAAATAACAAAATAAAATATTCTCTCAAAATAAATTATCCATATAATTTATTAGTTTCTCAAGTGTAATTATTTAGAAAACCAATTTCTAAATATTGTAAGTGTTAATATTTATTTGTTTGATCATATCACAAATAAATAATATAAGTGTTTGTCTAGCTTGTTATTGGGTATGACTCGACTTGGATCATAACGCATTAGCCACATCAATTTAATATGTGTCTTGGGCATACACAGTCCAACACAATACAAGCACTTATATATAGGAAGTACCAGCGGCGTATCCACCATGCTTGTAGCATACTACACACATATCGTTACTTAAGTCACTTAAACAAACCACCAAAGCATATAGTTCATGTTCAAACCAATCATCAAATGTTCTTGTCTAAACCATTGTCAATGTTTAAAAGTCCAAAATGTAGTTATGTAGTTATGTGTAAACAAAAGTTATGTATGGTAAGTAACAAAATGAGAATACTTAACCATAAGTAAAAAAAAAGGAACAAAACAAAGTATTTTGAATAAATCAAAAAGTTATGTTTTGCCAAGTAGAAAACTTGTTTTATTGATACAAACATTTATGTGGTAAGATAACGCATTACATTCAAGCCTTGAGACAGCAGGATAACCTTAGAGTAAAGGTTATCAAAGTAAAAATGTTCACGGATTCAGTCATTCCTTTCACCCAAACAAACCTAGGGTGTCAGAAACGGGATTTGTCAAGTCCTATGGTACCACTACCTACTACCGAGCGGCATGATCGGTGTTAATGAATGTAGTAAAGAACCGTTTATGCAAACCAAATGTTATACCAAATGTAAACAGGTTATGTGAAAACAATGTACTAAGTATGCTAAGTAAACATACAAAGCAGAAAAGTCATGTAAAACAATGTGCTAATATGCCATGTAAACATATATAGCAAAGTAATGTAATGTAGATCAATGTGCTAGCATGCTAAGTTAACATACATAGCAAAACAATGTAATGAAATCATGCACTATAAGTGTACTAAAGAACATAGCAACATATGATGTGAAAACAAGAAAGCACGAAAGTAACGAGTAGGCACATGTGTTTCACCCCAAAATGTTTGGAAAACAGTAAAAGAGGGGTCTATGTACTCACCTTTGGGTGCGTTTCTATATGCTAACACAATCCCTCAAATTGTTTATGCGTCCTAAATAAAGTAAGGATGATTTTTAATAATCAAAATTCACATAAATACCGAAGTTTCTCTGATACTTAGAATTTTCACATAACTTTGAGTTTTCTCGAAAAGTTATTATTTTTGATTATTTTGGTGTATTTGTATATATACATATACTTAAGCGTTATACGCATAATCTTGTCAACACTAACACATCATCATACACATATTGTAAAACACATAGCACATTGTGACACATTAAATTTACTTATGAACAACCCATTCTAGTTATGTTGAAAAACACTTATTTTAGCGTTTCGGTAACATTTTTGGACGTCGGAAGCCACGTATGACTAACCAAACACAAAGTAAACTTAACATAAGTTAAAATACTTATTTTTATACCAAAAATATCAGTTTGGTTACTGATCTAAAACAGTTTTGTAAAAGTCCTCCGAAAAGGCGATTTTTAACCGTTTTACCGCATAGTTTTGCATCAAACGTTACCCGAACCATCCAAATCGAAACGACTTGAAATTTTGACACAACCCATGTTATTTACTGAATAAAATAATGGTTATACTCACAATAGTGCAGGTCTTAAATAGAGTATATATATCATGCAAATCTCACATATTTTATCACTTTTTAAGCTATATGTACAACATGCAATGCTACCAAACCTATGTCAAAGTTTTATGCCATTATATTACACCAAATAATGTTATTTTTAGTGCTTGTAACCTGATCTAAAACATTTTTGTCATAGAACCATTTTTCATCATCTCTTGAGCTTTAAATCGACATATTCCTTCATGCACAAGTGTCTAAAGCACACTATCATATCATCATCTTTTCATATGAGTTTAGGTGCATCAAACATGTGATTTATTCATGTTTACTTGCTGATTTAATTGATTATTTATCATATCTTGCACAAATCATCAAATACTTGCATTTTAACTATATTCAAGAACAAGCAACAACTTAAACAAGTATTTACCAAAGATCAAGCTCAAATTTCATACACATACATAACTATATATACGGTTATACACACACATATATATATCACCATTTTTTTTATTTGATTCAAGACCCATTTCTTTTTTTTTAGATTTCAAGTTTGTGAAAAATTCCAAGATTCAAGAGAAACTTCAAATCATCAAGAACAACCAAGAATCAAGAGTATGATTTAAACATAAATTTTATACCTTCAAGATTCAAGTAAGTTGTTGATGAGATTTTGATGATATGGAGCTTGAAATCACTTGAAAATACCTTGGAAACTTCTTTAGATCTTCACACAAACTTGAAATTGGCTTGGAATGGGGTTAAATCTTGAAGAACAAAGTTGAAGGTATGAATATGGTGAGAGAGAGAGATGGGACGATTTGGGAGGAGGGATGGAAGGAGGTTGAGTGAGGTGTAGATTGAAGTATGGTGTACTTATAAAAGAAAAATCCCATAAATCTAAACATAATCTAATAAAATCTAAAGAAATCCAAGAAACATCAATTCAAATCTTGGAAAATCTTGACAAAATATATGGTGGGGTCCTCATAATATTTGAACGGAAATTAGATGGGGGGTAAAGTGTAAATTCGATGGTATATTAGATAAAAATAGGTGTTTAATCGGGTACCGGGTATTTTATCTAGCGTTTAAATCCTGATTTATGGCGTTCCAATTTATTTTTATTATTCTATAAAAATAAACTCACCAAAGTATTACTGAAATAAATTTCAGTTGCCAAGACTGGCTGCGTTGTCCGCGTTTCGCAGTAAAAGCACTGTGTCGCGCAGAAACACGCGGTACGTGCTTAAACTTGGAAAATAACGTTTTTAAGCGTTTTAATTTATTTTTCAACACGAACCTGATTAAAATAAGATTTTAATCATAACAGAATATTTGTGGGATTTAAATATTATCCGGGCGGTCACCAACGTTCGTTTCGCAGTTTTGTCGTAATTAGTTCTTTATTTTAATATAAACATGTTTTCGCCATACCGAATCCTTCGAAACTTATTTCTAAGTTATGAAAGGGATATTTAGGGTATGTTTGGCTTTCGTCACAGTTCCGGAATGTACGTCGCGTTAAACTGATTGCGTTTAAGCACCAGTTTGCGTATAACCTTCCAGAAAGTGATTTAAAGTTTGAAGTCGAAATCGGATCAAATTGTAAAATCATTAAACACAAGAACACATATAATAACACCAAAGCGTATTGTTTTATTGATAACCAACATTGTTTTACATTATACGGTGCTTACAGAACACAGTTGTCACAGTCTCCCCTACTTTAGGAAATTTCGTCCCGAAATTTTATTTAGAGGAAACTTGTGAAAGCTTGAAACATGAAGTTGAAAGGATCGAACAATCGCTGGTTAGAGTCCTGTGTCACACCCTGGCTTTGCGGAAGCGTGGTTAATTTGGTGTGACTTCTTAATACCATAGCTTAATCATAACAAAGCTATATGAATTAAAAATATGCAAGAATCATCCATTAAGTTTTAAAACCAAATACAGTACCATTGTTTTAACGGGAAACACGCCCTAACAACCATAACCTTGTTCATCAAACAATACAACTTAAACATAACATAAACTCAGTTTAAGGACTGTGACTTGTCCAGGAATGAGTCACATTCCCTAAACCCCGGATGACCTTGGAAACTAGTGCAGCGGGAAAACGTGCCATACCATGCCAGATCTTTTAATTCCCTGAAATACATGTAAGTTGAAAAATCAACAATAATGTTGAGCGAGTTCATGTGTAAGTGAGTAAATAAACCTTTGTATTTATCAAAAATCCTGGTATGTAGCAAATAAGGAAAAAGAGATCACCAATGGTTTGCAAGGCCATTGATATGTGTGAAATGCAAGTAGGAAGGCTCAAACCTAGCAGATTTATGCGTCGGGTACAAAGTCATCCCAAGGTCCGTTATGCTGGGCCTGGGACTGGGCTCGCTACACCCAAATAGATCTATCGCTCCTGCCCCTCGGTCCTACCCTGAAGATTAATGACCTCAAGTTTCCGCCTACCCATTCACATGATCTAAAAAGTAACCCTCCTTACGCTAAACATACCATGTATAAAGAAATCATAAACATTGTAACATGTATTTCACCCCCGCAGTTTAGAAAACTGAAAACAGTTAAGAGAAAAGGGGGACATGAACTCACAGTCAGTGCGTCTCTACCAAGTACTCCGAATGTCTGCTGTGCGAGGACCTACATGTACTAATTCTATTAGACGGATGGCTGTGCCTTAGCTTTATAGTTTAGGTTTTTGGGAAATAGTTAGACAACTATTTCGCGTTTATATTTTGCATGTACTTGGTAGTTAATATCCTTCCCAAGGATGGGGGATTTAATACATGTGCGTTCAATTTATAATATTAAGTCTCACTTAATATATTTTCATTTCTAATTCCAAATATAAATATTTTTCTCAAAAATATTATATTTCTATTTCACATAACTTTTCCCCAAAAATAATACGTTGATAAAATACGCGTTCATGAATATTTCCGTATAATGCGTAAGTTACGTTTTAGTAATCGTGTGGTAATAATAATTACCGTTGTAACTTATATGTTAATCGTGAAAGCGTTTGTATTATTTTGGATTTGTCAACGTTCGTAAATATTATTTTTACTCTAAAAATAATATTTATGTATTTTCACAAAATAATCATAAACAGTGTTGTGAAAAATTATATTTACCAAATATATATTTTTCACGTTTAGTTTTGCGAAAATCCCACCTCCGAATATTTGTAAATAAAGTAATGGCGAAATATATTTTGAAAACATGTCAAAAATAATTCTAACACTTGTAAATAATTCTAAGTGTTAGGTTTTAGAAAAATTTCGCCAGAGTTTCCTCTGTAACTGGAGGTGGCCACACTTTCAAGCGTATCATTTTCTTTTACAAAAATCATTTCAACCACTTCTTGATTCAACCAAACAATTTCCGACACATCAAACTAGTCGACAAGTATGTAAATCGCATAATCACATGAACTTGTAGTTTTTCCGAAAACTATAGTGTAGATCCCGTTATATTTTGTGGATCTCAGTGTAAAGTAACTTAATCCTGTAAAAACCTCATTTTTAGAATAAATCTATCTTTACAACTTCCCGTCATCTTTTGCAAAAATTATCATTTTGTCGGATCTTTCATTTCACAAGTGTTTATACACTTGTGGTTTGTAAAAATCACACTTGTTAGTGTGTTATCTGTCTTTTAGAAAACATGATTTTCTCGACACTTGGTCCTTTGAAAATACCACTTGCAGATACGTAGATCCGCTAGTTTTAAACACTATTTTACAAGTAAAAATACTTTTACACAAGTTCATGTTTCTCGTGTGGTAGAGTTTCACCTTTTTAACCCTTGTACCAATAGAAACAAGCTTATGTCAAGATCTATGATCTTAACAAAGTCGGGTTAAACGATGATCCGAGCTACCACAACGTAGATCGGGCCTCAATATTCACAACTTTCAAATACTACAACTTTTACACAAGTATTATGCCTTTAACCATCAATATTCATGTATTTAGTAGACTTTAAAGATTCAAAAGATAGGTTTCCGCATTTTAACCGTTACAAATCTTATTAACCACCTTAGAATGATCCGAGTATGAGTTTTAAGTGTTATACCTCTAGCTCGGGGCTAGGGAAGAATCTAGGCGAAAATGTGGTGGATAAAAGCAAGATAACGAGGTCCTTCGCCTCCTGTTAGCTCCAAGACTCCTTATGCGAGATCCTTAACACTTGTGTGATGTTGGAATGGAATGAACAAGAGCCGAAAATGGATGTAGAAGGGGGAGGGGGTTCGGCCGAGAGCTATGGCAAGGGGAAAGAGAGAGAGAGTTGTGGTGTAGAGTTATGAGAATGATCTAGTGTGTTTAAGCTCATACTTATAGACAAAAATCAAAGTGATTAACCCTTGGATTATATGTCTTCTTGATACTAGACATAATAGTATAAAATAATCAAAAGGGTACTTGTCTAGTTACATGGGGACCGAATCGGCCCAAGGGGGGGGGGGGTTTCTTGTTCGATTTCAATCACATGGTTAGAGTTTAGTTATGTTAAACCAAGTTAGATTTAGGGTTAACTCGGTTAGTGGTGTGATGCGTTCTATAGCGGGTGTTAGGGTAATCAGGGACCCTAACTGGCTCAGAAAAAGACAAATAATATTTTTGTCAATATTTTCATGTTCCGGGTATAGTCCGGTTGTTCGTTTGGATAGAAATCCGTTAAAGAGCTTAAGTAAGCTTTTAAGCGTCGTTAATAATACTTTTAGTGACACAACTTATTCTACAAAGTGTCAGGAATATTTTCCTCATGTTCTGGCACTTTATTAGTTAGCCAGAAGCTAGTATGTTAATAAAAGTGCCGTGTTTCGTGCTTAGAGTACGTTTTAGGCACATCCAGTAATTATATCTTATTCCTAGAGACGCAGTTCTACAACCCTTGTATCCCTACACTCACTATGGGTGTAGTAAATTATTTCTGGCTCATACAGGCCCTTAGAGGCAGTGTTTGCCTGATGCTGGCTTTATCAGCATGTTCAATAGGTTATCCGTTCTAATGCTACTGTGCTTTAGTGCATCATGTTTGTCACTAAGGTTCAACGTGCAAATAATGTAGTGACGGAAATCAAAGTATGATGCAGGAATATACAAGTACTAGAAATCAAGTAGCAGTTCGTCAGCAATTTCAGTTAAGCACAGTAATTAAGCAGCAATTAATTATTAATTAAATCGTACGGATACCTGGTTTAGTGAGGGTTGTCACATTCTCCCCCCGTTAGAAAAATTTCATCCCGAAATTTTAAGTTCTGCTTGTAGAAGCAGGGTTCTCAGGAAATAAGTGGGGGTATTTCTCTTTCATTCGGTCCTCACGCTCCCAGGTGAATTCAGGACCATGTCTAGCATTCCAACGAACTTTGACGAGCTTGACACTGCTCCGGCGGGTCTTGTTTACTTTCCAATCCGTGACCTCAACAGGTTCTTCAACGAAATGGAGCGTGTCGTCAACATGAATTTCGTCGGTGGGAATGGCAACGGTAACTTGAGTTGGACTCTTCTTCAGATTGGATACATGGAATGTATCGTGAACACCATTTAGTTCAGCAGGTAAATCCAACTTGTATGCTACTAACCCGATTCTCTCCAAGATCTTGAACGGTCCAATATACCTCGGGTTCAACTTCCCACGTTTCCCAAAGCGTGCCACACCCTTCCAGGGTGATACCTTCAACAAAACCATATCACCAACCTCAAACTCTAGAGGTTTCCTGCTCCGATCTGCGGAGGCTTTCTGCCTGTCACGAGCCGCACTGATGCGATCTCGGATTTGTGCGATCTTGTCGGTGGTTTCCTGGACTACTTCAGGACCAACCAACTGTCTATCACCAGCGTCAGCCACACAGAGCTGTGATCTGCATTTGCGCCCATATAAAGCTTCGAATGGCGCGGCACCAATGCTGGTGTGGTAGCTGTTGTTGTATGAAAACTCAACCAGAGGCAAATGTTTATCCCAGCTACCGCCCAAATCAATAACACACGCTCTCAGCATGTCTTCCAAAGTCTGTATCGTCCGCTCGCTTTGGCCTTCGGTCTGCGGGTGAAAAGCAGTGCTCAGATTCAACTTTGAGCCAAAAGCTTCCTGGAAGGATTGCCATATCCTTGACAAGAACCTTCCGTCTCTATCAGAGATAATCGAGAGAGGTACTCCATGGCGTGTAACAATCTCTCTCATGTAAATTTCGGCCAGTTTGCTCGTATTATCCTTCTCTCGGATAGGTAGGAAGTGTGCTGACTTCGTTAAGCGATCCACTATTACCCAAATAGTGTCATGGCCTCTTGGCGTTCTTGGCAACTTCGTAATAAAATCCATAGAGATTTGTTCCCACTTCCACTTGGGAATCTCTGGTTGCTGCAGAAGTCCCGAAGGCTTCTGGTATTCCGCCTTAACTTTGGCGCAAGTTAAACATTTGCTCACATAAACAGCAACATCGCCTTTCATCCTAGGCCACCAATAATAATCTTTAAGATCCTGGTACATCTTATCCACTCCAGGATGGATAGAGTACCTCGATTTGTGAGCTTCATCGAAAATAACCTTCCTTAACCCACCAAACAGAGGAACCCAAATCCTTTTCTCAAAACACAACGTTCCTTCCCTGTTTGGTACCAATATCTTCTCCATCCCACGGAGATACTCTTCTTCAAGGTTTCTCTCCTTGAGAGCTTCTTTTTGTGCGGCACGAATGCGCAGGGGAAAATCGGTTCGAATAACCATCTCCAAAGCCCTAACCCTTATGGGCTTGATCCTCTCTTTTCGACTTAGGGCATCGGCGACCACATTCGCCTTCCCTGGATGATACTTAATCTCACAGTCGTAGTCATTCAACAGTTCTACCCATCGTCTTTGCCTCATATTCAACTCCTTCTGGTTGAATATATGTTGGAGGCTCTTGTGATCTGTGAAGATTGTGCACTTCGTACCATAAAGGTAGTGTCTCCAGATCTTTAAAGCAAAAACTACTGCGCCGAGCTCTAAATCATGGGTGGTATAGTTCTTTTCGTGTACCTTCAGTTGGCGTGACGCGTAGGCAATAACCTTTTGGCGTTGCATCAACACACAACCCAATCCTTGACGCGATGCGTCGCAGTATACCACAAAATCATCTGTACCCTCTGGTAGGGCTAAGATTGGTGCGTTGCAAAGCTTATCTTTCAATATCTGAAATGATTCCTCCTATTTGATTCCCCAATCAAACTTCTTATCCTTCTGCGTGAGGAGCGTCAATGGTTGAGCGATCTTTGAAAAGTTCTCGATGAACCTTCGATAATAGCCAGCCAAACCCAAGAATTGCCGAATCTCGGTTGGCGTCTTTGGCGTTTCCCAATCCTTGATCGCCTCGATCTTTGTGGGATCCACGTGGATTCCATCTCCATTTACCACGTGCCCAAGGAATTGCACTTCTCTTAGCCAAAACTTGCACTTAGAGAACTTGGCGTACAACTGTTCCTTCTTTAGCAGCTCCAGAATAGCTCTTAAGTGCTGCTCATGCTTAGCCTTCGTCTTTGAATAAATCAAAATATCATCGATGAATACAATCACGAACTTATCCAAGTACGGCTTACAAACTCGATTCATCAAATCCATGAACATTGCAGGTGCGTTTGTCAAACCAAATGGCATAACGAGAAACTCGTAGTGTCCATATCGAATTCTGAAGGCTGTCTTTGGGATACTCTCCTCCTGTATCCGTAGCTGATGGTATCCAGATCGAAGATCGATCTTTGAATAAAAGCTTGAACCCCGTAGTTGGTCAAACAGATCATCGATTCTTGGCAGGGGATACCTATTCTTGATCGTCAGCTTGTTCAACTCTCTGTAGTCAATGCACATACGGAAACTACCGTCCTTCTTCTTGACAAACAAAACTGGAGCTCCCCAAGGCGAGAAGCTCGGTCGGATAAATCCCTTGTCTAACAACTCTTGAAGTTGTGTCGACAGTTCCTGCATCTCGGACGGGGCAAGTCTGTAGGGTGCCTTAGCCACAGGCGCGGCGCCTGGAACTAAGTCAATGCGAAGCTCCACTTGTCTTTGAGGCGGTAAGCCAGGCAAATCTTCTGGGAAGACTTCTGGGTACTCCCTCACGACAGGGATGTCTTCGATCTTTGGCTCAGCAGCCTTCTTATCTACAATGTGTGCCAGAAAGGCAGCACATCCCTTCTGCAAACACTTTCTTGCCTTCAGGCAGCTAATAATCCTCAACGGCGTCTCACGCTTCCCTCCGTGAACAACAATGGTCTCACCATCATTGGTCGGGATACGAACGACCTTCTCATGGCAAACTATCTCGGCCTTGTTACTCGATAACCAATCCATCCCTACTACCACGTCGAAGCTTCCCAACTGGACTGGTAGTAGATCTAGAGCGAACTCACGCTCTCCCAATTCGATTACGCATCCTCGAATCACTTCATTAGCCTCTACTAACTTCCCATTCGCCAATTCAATCGAGTATGGAATATTTAACTTACTAGCGGCTAAACCAAGCATATTCTTAAATTCTAACGACACGAAGCTATAATCGGCGCCAGTATCAAATAAAACGGATGCATAGCGTTGGTTTACAGGGAACGTACCAGTGACAACATTGGGATCCTGGCGCGCTTCCCTTGCTTCTATGTTGAAAACCCTTCCGCGGGCTTGGTTCAACTCCGGGCAATTCCTCTTGTAATGCCCAAGGTCACCACAATTGAAACATCCGGGCCTCTGCCCGTTCCCAGCATTGTTTCCCGCTTGGTTGTTTCTCTGATTACGATTCATGGCGCCCGCTTGGTTTGCGTTGTTGACTCGGGTTCCATCACCTCCATTGTTCCCTTGGGGGCGATTTCCATTTCTGCCCCGGTTGGTGTTTCTGTTTCCAAATCCTCTCTGGCCTCCCTGGCCAGCAGTAGCCCAACAAGTCTCCTTCAGGTGGCCAGTCTTTCCGCATGCTTCACAAACCTTCAACCCACATCGGCCAGAATGATGGCGCTGGCAGTTATTACACTTGGGCTGGGCGCCCATGTATCCCTTTCCTTTCTTCCTACTACCAGCTATATCTTGTGCTGGTGCGTTTTGCTCTCCTTTCTTAACCACCACCCCGGTGCCCTGCTTGAAGTTTGAAAACTTCCTCTTGTTCCCTCCAGATGACTCCACATGAGTCTCCTTCTTCTTAGGCTCCACTTCATCAAACTTGTTCAAACGAATTGCCTCCTCCGTAAGAGCCACACTCAAATCGATGGCTTCAGTGATAGTCGCAGGTTTGGAGGAGGTTACCATGCTTATGATTTGAGGAGCTAATCCCCAAATGAAGCGTTCGATTCTTTTGAACTCAGGAGTGACCATGTAGGGTACCACATGCGACAAGTCGTGGAACCTCTGAACATACTATGCTATCTTAGGACCTTCCATTTTCAAATGCCAGAACTCGGTCTCCAATCTCTGAATTTCGGCGCGAGAACAGTACTTCTTGCGCATGAGTTCCTTCAGTTCAGCCCAAGTCAGCGCGTAAGCAGCAGCTTCGCCAAGTGTCTGTACTTGCAAGTTCCACCAGGATAGGGCTCCATCCAAAAATAGCCCAGAGATGTAAGTGACTTGCTGATCCAATGCGCATTTGCTCATGCGAAGAACGGATTCTGTTTTCTCAGCCCAGCGGACAAAGGCGACAGCACCTCCTGTGCCATCAAAGTTTACGGGCTTGCAGTCCAAGAATTGTTTGTAGGTGCACCCTGCACATACATTATAACGCATGATTGGCATTAGCACTCTTGCTAAGGGGATCCATTTAGGTCATGGTATGTCTTAATGACTTAGGGTTACCATGAGGTGGATTGTTGTTGTTGCCAGTGTTGCCAGAGTTGCTTCCACTCATTCCTCCTTGAGAGGCAGCATATTGAGCAATGGCAGCAACAATGACTTGCTGTAGTTCGGCCTGAGTCGTAGGCATCTGCTGTTGTTGACGTCTTGGCGGCATCTTCTAAAGATGTGTTTACGTTGGTCAGGCCATAATAACGCGTACGTATATAGTAATAGTAATAGCGCATAACATCTCATGTTATCAATACTTTACAAATACTAATCACACAACATCCCATGTCACAAATATTATACACACAACATCCCATGTCATAAAAATATACACACAACATCCCATGTCATAAAAATGTAAATAAGCAATCAAGCGAATCAAATATGATGAGAATACTGCGATTGCCATATATATCGAGACCACAACGTAAGTGTATCAGTACATCACTGTGTCATACAATCATCAATCAACTAGGGGCTACATCACCCCTGTCCAAAAGCTATATCAAATCAGTGTCAAATACATCAAGTATGTGTCAAAAGTCAGTATCATCATGTAGTCTCCAAAATGCTATGCAACCAAAAGCAATTGCGGTCCTCTCACCAACGTCTACACAAGCAGTACTGATGAGCTCTATACAGATGGCGGTGGAGGAGGGGGAAAGTAAGTGTAAAGCAAGTGACGTAACTGGAGCCATTCCTCCTCCATAGCTTGCTGAGTACGGATGACAGAAGCAACCCGCTGCTCTAGTGTAAAGAGACGAGCAGCATAATCTGGGGGTAATGATCGACATGGCTGAAGAGGAGAGTGTATCTGTCCATGGCATGAACATGGTGGCAGCTGAGCTCTCTCAAGCTCCTGGAGACGCTGCGTGTGTGACTCGTGCTGGTGAACGAAGGACATCAAAACATCCTCTATAGTGTGTCCCACATGAAATGGATGGTAAGGATCAGTAGGTGGCATGACTGGTGGTGTCGTCCAAAGCAAAGGCTCACTGGTGGGGTCAAACGGTGCCACATGAAACGGTGAAGTAGAGGGTGGAACAGATGACATCTGGGGCATGAAGGGGATAGACGTCGGTACGTGCCTAAAAGGATGGGCTGAAGAACCCTCTCCAAGCCTCGCTGGAGGTACAAACTGAGGAACCTAAAAAGTGAAATCAACAGGTCGTGTAACAGGGATCTGAGGGGCAAAGGTGGAACGTCCTCATCAGCAGGTATCCAACCGTGCTGTGCATGCTCATCCGGTGGATCCATGTGGTCCGCAAATAGTGCGTGCTCAGGCTCAAGTGGAATGGGATCAAATGGGGGAGCAACAATAGGATCAACTGGTGCAATGTGCTCAACCGGGATATCAACAATAGGTGGGGGAACAACAGGATCGACAGCAATAACATGATCATCCTCCAGATGATCATCAACAGGCGGGTCAGCTAGAACGGGCTCAACTGGGATGCCAGCATGTACGGGGTCATGCTCGGGCATAGGATCTAGAGCAGCTGCCTGCTCAGGAGCCAAGGCAGGCTCATGGTCATCAAAAGCCATCTCGAAATCGAAATCGGGATCAATAGGATCAATTGGATCGGCGGGATCCTCCATGGGCTGGTCCATCGGGATAAACTCAATATCATGATCCGGGTCGAATCCCGGAGGAAAAATGGGATCAGAATCCTCTATGTCGTCATGCTCAAATGCAAAGCTCGGAATAGGTGCAGCAGAGGATGCCTGGTCAGGATCCGAATCGTGTGCAAAGTGTTGTGCGCTCACCTCGTGAGAAGGCGTGGAGGCCACAGACTCAAAGGAGTCTGGGACCGGTGAATGTGCGGGTGAGTCCTCGGCAGGGGCATCAGCGATCATCAGAAGATCGCCAGCAGGAAGTAGGGCTGCGTCCGGGATCTCATCCTCGATAGGCTCATCCTCAAACAGGTCGATATCGCCGTCAGCCTCGGCGTCAAGTAGTAAGTCATATGCGGGATAAACAGCTAAAGGTATAGGAGCCGGAATCACAACTAGAGGTAGGTACTCAGCAGGGGGGCCATCCGCAGGCTCATCAGCACCCTCGGGTAGTGCGAAGGGCTGGAAATCGTCGTCGTCCGTGCTGGTCGAATCAGATGTATGCACCTCATGCTCCGAAGATGGGAGGTCATCAGATACGATAGGTAGGGGTCCGGTGGTGTCTGAGTCACCTGTGCCTGGTGAGTCCATGTGTCTGTAACACAAACACAAATATGCACAAATAATCAGTCATACAATCAGGTAATCACATAAGTCACCAAGTAAAAATCACATAATTCTCCTAGTCCTACTAGCCTCCCAGCCTCCCAGACTGCTCTTCCTAGTCCCACTAGCCAATTCTCCCAGCCTCCCAGACTGACTCCCTAGTCCCACTAGCCAATTCTCCCAGCCTCCCAGACTGACTCCCTAGTCCCACTAGCCAAATCTCCCAGCCTCCCAGACTGACTCTTCCTAGTCCCACTAGCCTCCCAGTCTCTCAGACTGACTCCCTAGTCCCACTAGTCAATTCTCCCAGCCTCCCAGACTGACTCCCTAGTCCCACTAGACAACTACCTCAATCCATTGGATCGAGCCTCGGCATCCCAGACCGAGCCTCAGCCTCCCAGACTGAGCCTAAAAATAATAAATAAAATGCGCTCAACATTTGTTTATAAAAAGGTTTTGGATCTGGACTTAGGTGGTATGCAGTAAAAATGTTTTCGTGAGAGCCCTAGTGATCATAGTCTAGACTCGAGAAGGAATCCTAGTTCGCTATGATCAGAGCTCTGATACCAAGCTGTCACACCCTGGCTTTGCGGAAGCGTGGTTAATTTGGTGTGACTTCTTAATACCATAGCTTAATCATAACAAAGCTATATGAATTAAAAATATGCAAGAATCATCCATTAAGTTTTAAAACAAAATACAGTACCATTGTTTTAACGGGAAACACGCCCTAACAACCATAACCTTGTTCATCAAACAATACAACTTAAACATAACATAAACTCAGTTTAAGGACTGTGACTTGTCCAGGAATGAGTCACATTCCCTAAACCCCGGATGACCTTGGAAACTAGTGCAACGGGAAAACGTGCCATACCGTGCCAGATCTTTTAATTCCCTGAAATACATGTAAGTTGAAAAATCAACAATAATGTTGAGCGAGTTCATGTGTAAGTGAGTAAATAAACCTTTGTATTTATCAAAAATCCTAGTATGTAGAAAATAAGGAAAAAGAGATCACCAATGGTTTGCAAGGCCATTGATATGTGTGAAATGCAAGTAGGAAGGCTCAAACCTAGCAGATTTATGCGTCGGGTACAAAGTCATCCCAAGGTCCGTTATGCTGGGCCTGGGACTGGGCTCGCTACACCCAAATAGATCTATCGCTCCTGCCCCTCGGTCCTACCCTGAGGATTAATGACCTCAATTTCCGCCTACCCATTCACATGATCTAAAAAGTAACCCTCCTTACGCTAAACATACCATGTATAAAGAAATCATAAACATTGTAACATGTATTTCACCCCCGCAGTTTAGAAAACTGAAAACAGTTAAGAGAAAAGGGGGACATGAACTCACAGTCAGTGCGTCTCTACCAAGTACTCCGAATGTCTGCTGTGCGACGACCTACATGTACTAATTCTATTAGACGGATGGCCGTGCCTTAGCTTTATAGTTTAGGTTTTTGGGAAATAGTTAGACAACTATTTCGCGTTTATATTTTGCATGTACTTGGTAGTTAATATCCTTCCCAAGGATGGGGGATTTAATACATGTGTGTTCAATTTATAATATTAAGTCTCACTTAATATATTTTCATTTCTAATTCCAAATATAAATATTTTTCTCAAAAATATTATATTTCTATTTCACATAACTTTTCCCCAAAAATAATACGTTGATAAAATACGCGTTCATGAATATTTCCGTATAATGCGTAAGTTATGTTTTAGTAATCGTGTGGTAATAATAATTACCGTCGTAACTTATATGTTAATCGTGAAAGCGTTTGTATTATTTTGGATTTGTCAACGTTCGTAAATATTATTTTTACTCTAAAAATAATATTTATGTATTTTCACAAAATAATCATAAACAGTGTTGTGAAAAATTATATTTACCAAATATATATTTATCACGTTTAGTTTTGTGAAAATCCCACCTCCGAATATTTGTAAATAAAGTAATGGCGAAATATATTTTGAAAACATGTCAAAAATAATTCTAACACTTGTAAATAATTCTAACACTTGTAAATAACCTCATTTTTAGAATAAATCTATCTTTACAACTTCCCGTCATCTTTTGCAAAAATTATCATTTTGTCGGATCTTTCATTTCACAAGTGTTTATACACTTGTGGTTTGTAAAAATCACACTTGTTAGTGTGTTATCTGTCTTTTAGAAAACATGATTTTCTCGACACTTGGTCCTTTGAAAATACCACTTGCAGATACGTAGATCCGCTAGTTTTAAACACTATTTTACAAGTAAAAATACTTTTACACAAGTTCATGTTTCTCGTGTGGTAGAGTTTCACCTTTTTAACCCTTGTACCAATAGAAACAAGCTTATGTCAAGATCTATGATCTTAACAAAGTCGGGTTAAACGATGATCCGAGCTACCACAACGTAGATCGGGCCTCAATATTCACAACTTTCAAATACTACAACTTTTACACAAGTATTATGCCTTTAACCATCAATATTCATGTATTTAGTAGACTTTAAAGATTCAAAAGATAGGTTTCCGCATTTTAACCGTTACAAATCTTATTAACCACCTTAGAATGATCCGAGTATGAGTTTTAAGTGTTATACCTCTAGCTCGGGGCTAGGGAAGAATCTAGGCGAAAATGTGGTGGATAAAAGCAAGATAACGAGGTCCTTCGCCTCCTGTTAGCTCCAAGACTCCTTATGCGAGATCCTTAACACTTGTGTGATGTTGGAATGGAAAGAACAAGAGCCGAAAATGGATGTAGAAGGGGGAGGGGGTTCGGCCGAGAGCTATGGCAAGGGGAAAGAGAGAGAGTTGTGGTGTAGAGTTATGAGAATGATCTAGTGTGTTTAAGCTCATACTTATAGACAAAAATCAAAGTGATTAACCCTTGGATTATATGTCTTCTTGATACTAGACATAATAGTATAAAATAATCAAAAGGGTACTTGTCTAGTTACATGGGGACCGAATCGGCCCAGGGGGGGGGGGTTTCTAGTTCGATTTCAATCACATGGTTAGAGTTTAGTTATGTTAAACCAAGTTAGATTTAGGGTTAACTCGGTTAGTGGTGTGATGCGTTCTATAGCGGGTGTTAGGGTAATCAGGGACCCTAACTGGCTCAGAAAAAGACCAATAATATTTTTGTCAATATTTTCATGTTCCGGGTATAGTCCGGTTGTTCGTTTGGATAGAAATCCGTTAAAGAGCTTAAGTAAGCTTTTAAGCGTCGTTAATAATATTTTTAGTGACATAACTTATTCTACAAAGTGTCAGGAATATTTTCCTCATGTTCTGGCACTTTATTAGTTAGCCAGAAGCTAGTATGTTAATAAAAGTGTTATGTTTCGTGCTTAGAGTACGTTTTAGGCACATCCAGTAATTATATCTTATTCCTAGAGACGCAGTTCTACAACCCTTGTATCCCTACACTCACTATGGGTGTAGTAAATTATTTCTGGCTCATACAGGCCCTTAGAGGCAGTGTCTGCCTAATGCTGGCTTTATCAGCATGTTCAATAGGTTATCCGTTCTAATGCTACTGTGCTTTAGTGCATCATGTTTGTCACTAAGGTTCAACGTGCAAATAATGTAGTGACGGAAATCAAAGTATGATGCAGGAATATACAAGTACTAGAAATCAAGTAGCAGTTCGTCAGCAATTTCAGTTAAGCACAGTAATTAAGCAGCAATTAATTATTAATTAAATCGTACGGATACCTGGTTTAGTGAGGGTTGTCACATCCTGAACTTCTAGTAACTTTAATTAACATCATGCTTGCAATGTGAGAGGGTCACTTATATACAAGTATATAAAGTGTTATTGGTGTGTCCACCGTACCTCTATTACATTGTTCACATTTCGTTATGGTTGTCACTATCGGTTCTTACACATAGTAAGTCTTACCACGGTTTCTTGTGCACTGAACTTCGTAATTATATATGCATCCACAATTACGTAATCCCTTGCATAGTCACATAGTGCATCTTAGAATGTGTAGGGGAGGAAAACAATGAACGAGCCTGTGATGATTGTGATTTGACCACACTGGGGTCCTTTTTAATTGAGTCAATAAATGATCTCCAGACCGCCAAGAAGTCTTTTCAGCTTATATCATCACATGTCATTCTCAACCAGATCTTGAATCAAACCTTTGACTAGACCACTCAAAGGGTCTCTTTTTGAATCATGGAATGGTACTATATAATCCAAGGGTCTTGACTATCACGTAGAAGCCCAATAAGGAATTAAGGTAGTACCTTTTTGAATATCCTACTACGAATCCCTCATATGAAGATATGGAAGGTTCTATGAGGATTTGGATAACGAATATCCAGAGTATTCAAAAACACAAAAATGCATAAAAGAAAACATAAATTGCATAAACACATAATCACATAACCACAAAATTGCTTATCTTGATTTTAATTTTGTCATGATTTAATTTGTTCTGTTAACTGAGCACATGTATTTAAGCACACCAGGTATCCAATCAGTGGATTTTGATTGGTGCTTTAAACATTATCAAGAATCCAACTATGAAGATAGAAAGATCTTAAATAGGAAATTCGATTTCGATTGTAAAGAACCGAAATGTTCAAATTAAGGTACACAAGGAATCCAATTAAGGACTCTCATTTGAAAGATAATTAACCGCAAGGGTCTAATTGTAAAGATAAAAAGATCTCATATGGATTTTAGAAGTTGAATATGTTTTGAAACCTTGCACTGGATGTGCTTTAAGTCAAAACATGAAGTAAAAAAAATGCTTATAAAGATGAGATGCTGGATATGTCAAGGTGACATATGAAGCAAAATTTGAAGGTTAAGTCAATGAATGAAGAAAATATTTTTGAAAACTATGCATGGGGTTCTAAAAAAAAAATGTGTTCAATGTTTTTGAAACCTTATATATAATACTTTTGAAATCATAAAGTAGGTGCATTAGGTAGGTATATTTATAAAAATGTTTAAAAATCATGCGGGATGAATTTTGAAATTATGTATAAGGTTTTTGAAAACATGAGTGATGCTTTTGAAATCATGCACTTGATATAAGTAATTATACTATATTAATAATATTTTGAAATCATGAAGGTCGTTTTTGAAAACATAGACATTGTTTTTGAAATCATGGAGGTTGTTTTGAAAACTTATGTTATGCATGTTGAAAAATCAGAACGTAACGAGTATGAGGTTTGAAAATACCCTTAGTTATCTAACCAAGGATTCAAAGGCACAAATGTGCAGAAGCACGATTACTCATATTTTGCTTTATTTCTTGTACTTTGTCTCCTAGAATGAAACGAGTACTTAAAATTTTGAGGAAATCATGAGCGATCACTTGAAAGGGAGAATCACAAGAGTAGTTTGTAAGGAACATAGTTCCTTGATGTAGGTATCATAGGAAAATGCCATACACACATGTAACTACATTTGTACACCAGAATTGCAAATAACAACTTTTATTTATGAACAAAACAGATTGTTTCACAATACAAGAAAACAAAAGAAACAAAGGCATAAGACAGCAACATCTTTTGCTCGGCCAAATGCTCATCCAAGGGTTGGATTTGCATTGACAATCTTCAGGCATTTGTTCCTGAAATGGCTCGTCTCACCACAGTTGTAGCAAGAACGAGCTTGTGTAGGATTGTTGCCAGCTTGATTTGGTGTTGCTGCAGCTGGGCAAACTCTTGCTGTTTGCTCGGACATCTGAACGTTGCTGAGATAAAGAGACATTTCAGAAGAAAATGAAAGACATAGGAAGAAACAAGTGAAAGGTTATCGGGTGATCAAAACAAAATGACAACGCATAGAAATTGCGATCATTTGTTTGTTACCTAAGGCAAACAAATGAGATGGTGAAGAATCAAAGTAAGCGGGTCATAATAATGCATCGCTGAAGACATGCTCGCCTATAAGTGAACACTCACCCCTAGAGTTCCGAGGTAAGAGTGACTGGTCCGATACTGCGGATTTGTATGAACACTCTAGCCTTAGACAGAAAACTCAGAGTACAGGCATTCACTCTTCCAGTTTGCACGTGTTCACATCATTTAGACCCAAACTTTGACGGGATTTTTGAAAACTCGAAAGGCACTAAGCCAAATATGAGTTAAACTGGAAGGGTTCAAAACCTTATAACAAGGGTTTAAAACCTAGTAATCAATCATCCTAGAACAGATGATTAGTTTTCAAAGCGGATCAAATTTATGTTCTTGTTGTGGTTGTCACCTAAGGATAAGTGACGGTATTGTTTTATGACTAAACGCAAGTAAACTCGCGTTAGGGTCCTAGGAAGGTTATAGACTAGGTCAAAGCATTACTAATAACCTAATTCCCTATAACCATGAGCTCTGATACCAACTTTTCTGTCACACCCCGACCACGTAAAACAACAAAACGTGGCGGAATCGTCGGGGAGTGTTGTAACAGAATCATTGTTTCATAACACATGGAAAATTGAAATATTGTTTTATTGATTAAAAGAGTTTCAATGTCTTAACAAACAAATAAGTATAACTGTAACACCCCCAAAATTCCACCTGCGGAAACCCCGCGAGGCGTGTTACGCATCAGAGTTCGAGCCACCAATCACATTGAACCAATAGTAAATACTTAATAAAACATGCCATTAATTACCAATAGAAATTGTTAAACATGATATCAATTCTCAAGATGTTGTGTAGCGGAAGCATGTAATAAATCGTTTAGCAATAGTTTCATGATAATTATCAAAATCAATGTATCGTTTATAAGTCAATCCAAAAGTCTCGATCCATGACCACTCCAGTACTCCCAGATAGCAAGCCCATGTTCCAAGGTTAACGACCTACAAGCATGCAAACAAGTGTGTCAGACTACGCTGGTGAGTTCAAGGTTTTGTTACCGAGTTTAGCTTACCAGATGTATATACAAAACAGTTTACCAAGTTGATTTAATGTTGTTATTACTCGATTACCGTATGTGGCGACTAGATGTGAATGCCCAACCCCAATGCCTCCAACTAGGCATTGGTCATGATGTCAAGGTATCAAACAACCTTGAATAGATGTAAGGGGTCTTATATGTACACGATGTGAATGCCCAACCCCAATGCCTCTAACTAGGCATTGGTCATGAAGTCCAGGTAATTAGTTCACGCCCGTCCTTTCGGCCCGGTGTGATGGTGCCAATCCTAATAGCGCTATCAACTAAATACCTCGTTGCTTCTTCAGCAACACGGTAGATGTATGGGGTCTTACATGATTTATACTGTGTTCAATAACCAACATCCCAAATAAACAGTTTACCCAGTATTCCCTTTAGAAACGTTTACCAGATGTCCCAAACCACCGGGACGCATGCTTAGAAAAGTGCAGTGAACTCACCTTTGGTTTGCTCGGTATGTCACGTTTCGTTATTCGTTCCAAATGGATCAACCAAACCCTAGTGTGATTATCATAGAGCAATCATTTTGCCGTGAACACTTATTTACACATCTTTGCACATATAAAATCATGTTTACACCTATCACGTTGATTATCCCTAATCATCCTATATGTAAATCAACTAACCATGCACGTGTCTTATCACCAATCTAAATTAACACATTCCATATATGTACACACAAACAACATTCCTTTACAACCCAGCAGCCCCGTGGCCCACTATGCTAAGTTTGTGCATGTGTGGCCCAAGTTTTACAAAACCCACAATCTAACTGAACATCATAGCCCAACCGACATGGCCCAAGACAAATCCGTGTGTGTTTGTGTATCTGGGCTTCGATGTGCAGCCCATATTTCTTTTGGATTACCCCACCCACTATATAAACATGCATATTCGAGCACTGATAACTATGCCGTGTACTTTAAGGCTTCGGTCCACTAACTTATATCACTAATTCACAAGCAAACAATAATGACTTCACATGAAATCTCACAATTCTAATTGGACCGAATGTTTTTGAACTGACAATATGTTTCATGTGAACTGATATGTATGACTTTTATGATGTAATTGTTGCAGGCATAAATCAATATCAAGCACACATCATTGTTCAAGATTTAATAATCCGATTCCCATATATCAAGGCCAAGATGATGAAACACATGCTTCTGATCACAACAACTACTTCATTTATTGGATTATCAACCTATCGATTAGAGCATGATATTATCGAGTTCAGATCATAGTTATCCAACTCTTGCATTTTGCACGCAGTACGTCATGTGATGGTACCCATTCACGTCAAGCAATAAGAATACATATTAAAATATTGAATTAAAAAGAACTAATGGCTGACAACCCTTGCTTAAACCTGTTATATAATTGGACCTTCATAAGAATTTCGCAAGTTGTTTATTACTGGTTCAAAACAACCCACATGGGTTCACCTTTCATAAGCATTTAATGTGACAGACACTATAATTGCAACTTTGACTGATTCAACATGTTACTTAATAACATTCAGCATTCACTGATACGTAATTATCTAAGCATTAAAACATCATGGTACTCGTTATTCATGCAGCATGTCCAATTAATCAACATAACTAATTCGTTCATAACGTTATACCAAGTTACGTACACAAGAAACATATATGCACAAACGTGCTCATCGAACAATTAACTGTACAAGTGAAATCATGGTTACCTGGATACAAGAGAAGAGAGGGCTTCGATAAAAGGGGAGGGGGGTCTGCCGTCGTAATGTATGGGTGGAGTGATGGTTGTTTAGGGTTTGCAAGGCTACATGTGTTCTTATACATAATTCACGCAAACAAGCAATTGGGAAAAAGGCTTGGACTGGTTGGGCTTAAAATTCACGGGCCGAATTAATGTGAGAGGGGTGCGGCCTTAGGCCCAAGTAGGTGGCCCAAGTTTAGGGTGCGGTTCATTACACATAAACACAAAGCATCTAACAATTACGGTTCCTAACTTCCATAACCAACAAATATGACCATGCATCCAATTATATATATATATATATATGTATATATATATATATATACCGCACACAATTAAAGTCAGGTAATTATTTAAGCAAGTTCATTCCGTGCTCACACGTTAAGCTTCGAAGGAATTAGGAAGTATTGAAAACACGGGTTGTCACATCATCCCCAACTTGAAAGAAATTTCGTCCCGAAATTTAGCACGTGGTTACTGAGGAAGCTAGTTATGTTGCGTGTTTTTCCTGGTTTTCCTGGGGTGTCACATCATCCCCCCGTTGGTTTGGAATTTCGTCCCGAAATTCCGCAGTAGCTTCAGCCTCAGCAATTGTTGCACTTTTCTCAAACAACTTGGGATACTTGTTTTTCATTTGGTCTTCTCGTCCACAGGTAAACTCTGGGCCACTACAGAAGTTCCAACGAACTCGCACTATGGGTATATTGGAGCGTTTGAGAATCTTGACCTCCCGCTCCAAGATTTCCACTGGTTCCTTGACAAATCGCAACTGATCGTCGATGGTGAGCTCCTTGAAAGGAACTATGAGGGTTTAATCTAACAGACACTTCTTCAGGTTCGACCCCCGGGATACGTTGTGAACTCCACTGAGTTCTTCGGGTAAATTCAATCTGTAGGCCACCCTACCAATTCTCTCCGTATATCAAAAGGGTCAACATATCGCAGTTTGAGTTTGTCTCAAATATCAAAACGGATTACACCTTTCCAAGGTGAGACTTTTAGTAGCACTCGATCCCCAACCTGGAACTCGAGTGGTTTCCTGCGCTTATCAGCATAGCTTTTCTGGCAGTCACAAGCTGCCGCCACTCGTTGTCGCATCTGAGCAATCTTCTCTGTTGTGTCTACGACGAGTTCTGGTCCAGTGATTTAGCCGTTTCCAACTTCTGCCCAACAAAGAGATGGTTGGCACTTCCGTCCGTTCAATGCCTCGAACGGAGCAACTTGAATGCTGGTGTGGTAACTGTTGTTATACGAAAACTCCACTAAAGGGAGGTGTCTTCCCCGAACTTTGCCGAAGTCGATTTCGCGTGCCCGAAGCATGTCTTCAAAAGTTTGGATGGTGCGTTCAGTCTGTCCATCCGTCTGCGGATGATATGTTGTGCTCATGTCTAAACGCGAGCCGAATGATTTGTGCACCGCTTGCCACAAATCAGCTGCAAGTTGTGGGTCGCGATCAGAGATAATGGAGGTTGGCACCCCGTGCCTAGCAACCACTTCTTTCAGGTAGATGACTGTAAGAGTAAAAAGAAAACTTATCCGTTTCCTTGATGGCTAGAAAGTTTGCTGGTTACGTGTGACAATCAACGATCATCCAGGTGATATTGTTTCCGTTTCGAGTTGTAAGTAGACTAGCGACCAATTCCATGACAGTCTGTTTTCGCTTTCCATATAGGTATTTCTAGTTGCTAACACTTCACCTTGACTTTCCCACAAGTCAAACATCATTCCCATACCTAGCTAGGTAGGTCGTTATGCCCGATCGCAAGAACAAAGTTTATAAATCCTAATGCCCCTCATCAAAATCTAGACGACTAGAATGTCGAAGCCGGTGCGCTTTGCTCAACACGAGTTCCCTACAGTAGCCGCATAATGAGGCCCACACTCGTTCCATGAGGTAACATATATCGTCCGACCTGCCAAAGGTTGCTTCCCCCATGCCCCGCATGGGTCAATCTTGTGAACTCCCTTCCTTCAGTTCTTCAGTTTGAACAAGGTGAATCTGGTCAGGTATGTTAGAGTGGATAGCGAGCTTCAAAGTTCGTGCACGCCCAGGTTTCACAGTCGTATTCATTCAAAAGTTCCATCCAGTGATGCCATTAACTGATTTAACTCTCTCGTAACCAGGGTACACGGGAGGCCCTTGTGATCGGTCTAAGTGGTGCATTCAGTACCGTCCAAGTAATGCCTCCAATTTAAATCTAAAGACTACGGCTTCCTCCTCAGGTCGTGAGTCGTGCAGTTCTTTCGGTAAATCCACTACGTGCGTCACCATATCCTCGTGTTACATCGGCGTGTAACTGGGTCTCTGATTCGAACCATCAGGGTATACCGCTAGTTCACCCGCATCCCCGCGTAAAGGCGATGTTCAGTGCATTGCAGGGTTGGGATTCGAACACTGAAAAGGCGTTCCCCTGTTTTGTCTTCCACGAGCACAGCACCCTGTTGTGCTAAAGAGATTGTTGTACCCTAGAAGGGATCTTTGGTGTTGTTCCGTCCGGAACCAAAATGGATCTTAGCGAGATCCTCGCGTATTCCCATCTCGTTGTTTATATGGCCAAAAATTGTACTTCTCGAATTCTGGAGTTACCTTTAACAAGACTTCGCGCGTAGTGGCTCCTCCCCCAGGAGCTCTAAAATAAGTTACGAATGTTGTCCATGATGTTCCTTTCTCCTGGAAATGATTTAGTACATCATCAGTAAACACGGTCAATTCATGTGGTCCATAAAGCAACTGTTGTGTTGATCAATCCAAAGGTCATGGAGTACCGTGTTGCAATGGCCGCATTGCATTCGATAATAGTTTGTTCGTTTATCAACCCTCGGTTGGGAGCTCGACCCTCGCAACTAGCCAACGGGTTGTCAATACATGGTCGAAGCGGACGGTCCTTGACTGTCATCTCACTGAGTTTCTCGATAATCAATACACATACGACAAGGCTTAGCTTCACTGATAAAACTAGGGCTCCCCAACGCGAAAAGAGCTAGGTCCGACTAAACTTCTGTCCAACACTTCCTTTAGTATATTAGGCAGTTCTTGCAACCCTCCTGGTGCAAGACGGTAAGGCGTACAAATAATCAGAACTGCCTCTGGCGCGAGGTCGACTGAGATTCTTCTCTTCAGTTGTGGAAGTAGACCGGTAAATTCTACGGGTAGAACATCGGGAGAAATCACAGGCAGTTGGTGGATCCTCGATCCTCTTTTCCTTAACTGTAACATCAGTAACAGTTGCTATCATAGCAGGGTAATCCTTCCGTAAATACTTCTGGGTCTTCATTGCTGAAGAAGGATACGCAAATTTTTTTTTCTCACAGGGTATATCTGCACGATACTACCAAGAATAACAAGAATAGCAGGAGGAAGGATAACCAATCCATACTAACTACTGCATCGAAACTACCAAGAATAGCAAGAGGAAGGTCGATGTCGAACGCTTGTCCCATAAGGTCGAGTTTGCATCCCAACAATCATATGAAGTTTCAGTTGACTTGCCATCAGCCGATTCCACAACCAGTTCGGTTTCAAGAAGCATCAGGGTTAAGCAGAACAGTGACAAAGCGATTAGCTACCAAGAACATGCAGGCCACCATGTTGTTATGATCCTGGCGTTGCCCACGCCAATCCTAAATATCCTTTTGCGAGCACCACTGTCGGTGTTATTGTTACAATCACACGGATTTCTACCATACTATCATCGCTCCCTTGGTTGTTGTCATCTTGACTTATCAACTGCCATTACATGCCGTAGGCACCTTCATTTCCATACTGTAAGCTACTATTACAAGTACCTTGATGTCACGGTAGTTGTTGCTTCTAATGTTGTTGCTCGAAACAGGTCTCTACGATCCTTCACCAACGATGTCCATCTCTTCATATTTCGTGCTAAGTTCCGGGGTGCTACTCGTTGTGTTGGAAGTTACACAGTCCATATCTTGGTCGATCGTCATCGTTTACGTTTCGATTGATTCATGGAAGTCAGCCCCCATAAGTTGCTGACTAGAATTAAGGATTCGTTTAGAGTCAAATCGTTGATGTTCATTGCCAATAATTGGAGTCGTTCAAATGCTGAAATCGGTAGAGTACTACATTTGCCCATCGTTCTTACAAATTGATTGGGTAAAAACACGGTAGGTTTCCAGAGTGTTGCAGGTGTGACCGCCCTTCAGGGTCGGAGATGTGAGTATATTGAGTTCCAACAACAAAGAGAAGTGAGGGGGAAAGAAAAGGGTATAAATCAATCATGGACGCTGCAACATCCACTCAGGGACGTTCGTACAAGCACCTAGCATTCTACTTAGTTCGCTAGGCGTCCAAAGGGACGTTCAAGTAATACTCGATAGCATTGCGATTTCAAAAAGATTCAGAGAGAGGTGAGAAAGTCACATTTGAGTAGGAGACGATCTCTGTTATGACTCCTATTAGTTTGTTACGTTTCACACCGATCAATTAACAGAGCGGAACCCCTCCTTCACTTGTTAAGCCTCACTGGGACTCGCATGCACCCCACATAATTATTATGTGTGCACCCACAATAATATTGTGATTTGCATGCTCATCTCAGCTCCTCCTAACTCATGTCGAATGGTTCCCCCAACTCGAATAGTAAACAAAGAGCATCACATAACATAAGTCACGAATGTTTAGGGAATTACCACCCTATCAGTCATATAACACGTGCAAGGGATACATAAGTTCATACTATCGTGTTTAACGTGCACCATCATGCAATATCATATGTAAGTGTCCACTAGTTACATAGTACAATGAGTATACGAAAGACGAACCTTGCAATCTGGAGCTGAGTGTCATGATCGATCTTCGAGGTTGTTCGGTTATAGTCTGGTTTTACAAAACGTTTTAAAACCTAGTTCACTATAACCAGTGGCTCTGATACCAACTGTAACACCCCCAAAATTCCACCTGCGGAAACCCCGCGAGGCGTGTTACGCATCAGAGTTCGAGCCACCAATCACATTGAACCAATAGTAAATACTTAATAAAACATGCCATTAATTACCAATAGAAATTGTTAAACATGATATCAATTCTCAAGATGTTGTGTAGCGGAAGCATGTAATAAATCGTTTAGCAATAGTTTCATGATAATAATCAAAATCAATGTATCGTTTATAAGTCAATCCAAAAGTCTCGATCCATGACCACTCCAGCACTCCCAGATAGCAAGCCCATGTTCCAAGGTTAACGACCTACAAGCATGCAAACAAGTGTGTCAGACTACGCTGGTGAGTTCAAGGTTTTGTTACCGAGTTTAGCTTACCAGATGTATATACAAAACAGTTTACCAAGTTGATTTGATGTTGTTATTACTCGATTACCGTATGTGGCGACTAGATGTGAATGCCCAACCCCAATGCCTCCAACTAGGCATTGGTCATGATGTCAAGGTATCAAACAACCTTGAATAGATGTAAGGGGTCTTATATGTACACGATGTGAATGCCCAACCCCAGTGCCTCTAACTAGGCATTGGTCATGAAGTCCAGGTAATTAGTTCACGCCCGTCCTTTCGGCCCGGTGTGAGGGTGCCAATCCTAATAGCGCTATCAACTAAATACCTCGTTGCTTCTTCAGCAACACGGTAGATGTATGGGGTCTTACATGATTTATACTGTGTCCAATAACCAACATCCCAAATAAACAGTTTACCCAGTATTCCCTTTAGAAACTTTTACCAGATGTCCCAAGTATTCCCTTTAGAAACGTTTACCAGATGTCCCAAACCACCGGGACGCATGCTTAGAAAAGTGCAGTGAACTCACCTATGGTTTGCTCGGTATGTCACGTTTCGTTATTCGTTCCAAATGGATCAACCAAACCCTAGTGTGATTATCATAGAGCAATCAGTTTGCCGTGAACACTTATTTACACATCTTTGCACATATAAAATCATGTTTACACCTATCACGTTGATTATCCCTAATCATCCTATATGTAAATCAACTAACCATGCACGTGTCTTATCACCAATCTAAATTAACACATTCCATATATGTACACACAAACAACATTCCTTTACAACCCAGCAGCCCCGTGGCCCACTTTGCTAAGTTTGTGCATGTGTGGCCCAAGTTTTACAAAACCCACAATCTAACTGAACATCATAGCCCAACCGACAGGGCCCAAGACAAATCCGTGTGTGTTTGTGTATCTGGGCTTCGATGTGCAGCCCATATTTCTTTTGGATTACCCCACCCACTATATAAACATGCATATTCGAGCACTGATAACTAGGCCGTGTACTTTAAGGCTTCGGTCCACTAACTTATATCACTAATTCACATGCAAACAATAATGACTTCACATGAAATCTCACAATTCTAATTGGACCGAATGTTTTTGAACTGACAATATGTTTCATGTGAACTGATATGTATGACTTTTATGATGTAATTGTTGCAGGCATAAATCAATATCAAGCACACATCATTGTTCAAGATTTAATAATCCGATTCCCATATATCAAGGCCAAGATGATGAAACACATGCTTCTGATCACAACAACTACTTCATTTATTGGATTATCAACCTATCGATTAGAGCATGATATTATCGAGTTCAGATCATAGTTATCCAACTCTTGCATTTTGCACGCAGTACGTCATGTGATGGTACCCATTCACGTCAAGCAATAAGAATACATATTAAAATATTGAATTAAAAAGAACTAATGGCCGACAACCCTTGCTTAAACCTGTTATATAATTGGACCTTCATAAGAATTTCGCAAGTTGTTTATTACTGGTTCAAAACAACCCACATGGGTTCACCTTTCATAAGCATTTAATGTGACAGACACTATAATTGCAACTTTGACTGATTCAACATGTTACTTAATAACATTCAGCATTCACTGATACGTAATTATCTAAGCATTAAAACATCATGGTACTCGTTATTCATGCAGCATGTCCAATTAATCAACATAACTAATTCGTTCATAACGTTATACCAAGTTACGTACACAAGAAACATATATGCACAAACGTGCTCATCGAACAATTAACTGTACAAGTGAAATCATGGTTACCTGGATACAAGAGAAGAGAGGGCTTCGATAAAAGGGGAGGGGGGGTCTGCCGTCGTAATGTATGGGTGGAGTGATGGTTGTTTAGGGTTTGCAAGGCTACATGTGTTCTAATACATAATTCACGCAAACAAGCAATTGGGAAAAAGGCTTGGACTGGTTGGGCTTAAAATTCACGGGCCGAATTAATGTGAGAGGGGTGCGGCCTTAGGCCCAAGTTTAGGGTGCGGTTCATTACACATAAACACAAAGCATCTAACAATTACGGTTCCTAACTTCCATAACCAACAAATATGACCATGCATCCAATTATATATATATATATATATATATATATATATATATATATATATATATATATATATATACCGCACACAATTAAAGTCAGGTAATTATTTAAGCAAGTTCATTCCGTGCTCACACGTTAAGCTTCGAAGGAATTAGGAAGTATTGAAAACATGGGTTGTCACAATAACATAATTAACTAGTCTTGCATCTTTTATTGTCACTAAGGCCCAAGTCCGCCTATGTGTATCTTGATCAATCCTATGCATCATCTCCTGAAACACATGTGAAAATAGGTACGTCAGCATAAAAATGCCGGCGAGTAACATAGGTTTTGTGAAAATAGGATTCATGACTTATAATTTAAGAAAAGTGTTTAATAAAAGTTAGTCATGAACCTTGTAAAATGTTTTGTTTTGTAAATCATTTGAAAAGCGATAAAATTTGATGATATGTATATGTGACAACCCTCACTAAACCAGGTATCCGTACTATTTAATTAATAATTAATTGCTGCTTAATTACTGTGCTTACTTGAAATTACTGATGAACTGGTACTTGATTTCTGATACTTGTACATTCCTGCATCATACTTTACATACCGTCACTACATTATATATATGCTGAACTCTAGTGACAAACATGATGCACAAAAGCACAGTAGCACTATGAACGGATAACCTATTGAACATGCTGACAAAGCCAGCATCAGGCAGATACTGCCTCTAAGGCCTGTATGAGCCAGAATTATTTTACTACACCCATAGTGAGTGTAGGGATACAAGTGTCACACCCTGGCTTTGCGGAAGCGTGGTTAATTGGTGTGACTTCTTAATACCATAGCTTAATCATAACAAGCTATGTGAATTTAAAATATGCAAGATCATCCATTAAAAGTAAAAATAGTAAAACATTGTCTTAACGGGTTAACACCCAACAACCATAACTTGTCTAAACATTACAAATGCAAACTTAAAGTAAACATGGTTCAGGGACTGTGACTTGTCCAGGAAAGAGTCACAAGCCTCGAACCCTGGATGACCTCGGGCCTAATGCAGCGGAAAACAAGCCATACCGCGCCAGATCGTTAGTTTCCTGAAATACATGTAAGTTGAAAAATCAACAATAATGTTGAGCGAGTTCATGCGATAGTGCGTAAACAAACCTTTATCTTTATCAAAAACCTGGTATGTAGAAAATAAGGAAAAAGAGATCACTAATGGTTTGCAAGGCCATTGATATGTGTGAAGTGCAAGTAGGGATGACTCAAACCTAGCGGATTTATGCGTCGGGCACTAAGTCACCCCGAGGTCCGTTCAGCTGGACCTGGGGCTGGGCTCGCTACACCCAGATAGATCTACCGCTCCTGTCCCTCGGTCCTACTACGAGGATTAATGGCCTCAAGTTGCGCCTACCCACTCACATGATCTAAGTAGTAACCCTCCTTACGCTAACCATACCATGTATCAAGTATTCATAATCATAGTAACATGTATTTCACCCCCGCAGTTTATAAAACTGAAAACAGTTAAGAGAAAAGGGGGACATGAACTCACAGTGAGTGTGTCACAATACCAAGTAATCCAAATATCCAACTGCTGCGCAACGACCTACATGTGCTAATTCTATTAGACGGATGGCCGTGCCTTAGCTTTATAGTTTAATTTTTCGGGAAACGGTTAGACAACCGTTCCGTGTATATACTTGGTAGAAAATCTCCTTCCCAAGGATGGGGGAATTAATACATGCGTGTTTATAATATTAAGTCTCACTTAATGTATTTTATTTCTCATTCCAAAATATAGTTATTTTTCTCAAAAATAATATATTTTCTCTTCGCATAATACTTTCCAAAATAATACGTCGACAAGATATGCATTTATGAATATTTCCGGATAAGGCGTAAGTTACGTTTTGGCGATTTAGTGGTAATAGTAATTACCGTTGTAACTTATATGTTTGTCGTATAAGCGTTTGTATTATTTTGGGTTCGACAAAGTTAGTAAATATTATTTTTACTCTAAAAATAATATTTATACATTTTTACAAAATAATCATAAACAGTGTTGTGAAAAATATATCTATCGAATAAATATTTATCACGTTTATTTTTGTGAAAACCCCACCTTTGAATATTTGTAAATAAAGTCATGGCGAAATATATTTGAAAATATGTCAAAAGTAGTCTAACACTTGTAAATAATTCTAAGTGTTAGATTTTAGAAAATTTCGCCAGAGTTTCCCCTGTAACTGGAGGTGGCCACGCTTTTAAGCGTATCATTTTCTTTTACAAAATCATTTCAACACTTTCTTTAATCAACCAAATCAATTTCCGATACTTCAAACTAGTTCCAACACATTAAACTTGTAGACTAGTATGTAAATCACATTATTACATGAACTTGTAATTTTTCCGAAAACTATAGTGTAGATCACCTTATATTTAGTGGATCTACGTATAAAATAGTTTAGTCTTGCAAAAACCCCGTTTTTGGAACAAATCACTCTTTACAACTTCCCGACAACTTTTATAAAAATTGTTATTTTGTCGGATCTTTCGTTTCACAATTTTCTATACACTTGTAGTTTAAAAATCATCTTTGTTAGCATGTTATCCAACTTATATAAAACATGATTTTCTCGACACCTGGTTCTACGAATGTACCACTTGTACATACGTAGATCGGCTCGTTTTAAACACTATTTTACAAGTCAAAATACTTTTACACAAGTTCATGCTTCTCGTGTGGTGGAGTTTCACCTTTTAACCCTTGTACCAAAAGAAACAAGTGTATGTCAAGATTCATGATCTTAACAAAGTCGGGTTAAACGATGATAAGAGCCACCACAACGTAGATCGGGCCTCAATAATCAACATATTCCAATACTACGACTTTTACACGCGTTATATGCTTTTAACCAACAATATTCGAGTTTTTGTAGACTTTAAAGATTCAAAAGATGGGTTACCGACTTTTAACCGTTAAAAATCCTTTTAAGCACTTTAGATACGATCAAGAGCGAGTTTTAAATGTTATACCTCTAGCTCGGGGCTAGGGAAGATCTTTGGCGAAAATGGCGTGGATAAAAGCAAATAAACGAGGTCCTCCAACTTCCGCTTGCTTCAAGCTTCCTCGTACGTGATCCCTGACACTTGTGTGAGCTTGGAATGGCAAGACAAGAACTCGAAGATGGATGGTTGAGGGTGGGGGGTTACGGCCGAGAAGAGAGGGAGCAAGAGAGAGAGTGATGTTGGTTGTGAAATGGTGACAAGTCTCATGTGGGTGTGGGTTTATATAGAGAAAATCATGCTCCTTCGTCCATCGGTTTATGTCGTCTAGATATCCACGTAATCTATTATAATAATCAAACGGTGTACCCTTAGTTACAAAGGGACCAAACCGGCCCAAAGGGGGGGGGGGTACCCGGTTGGATCTTGAATGTTCAGTTAGTGTTCAGTTAAGTTAAGTTAGTTACTTTTAGAGTTTAACCCCGTTAGTTGTTTAACGCGTTATAATGCGGGTGTTAGGGTAATCAGGGACCCTAACTGGCTCAGAAAAATACCAATAATATTTCTGGCAATATTTTTATGTTCCGGGTATAGTCCGGTTGTTCGGTTGGATAGTAATCCGTTAAAGTGCTTAAGTAATCCTTTAAGCGTTGTAATTAATATTTTCAGCGACACAATTTATTCTGCAAAGTGTCAGGAATATTTCCTCATGTTTTTGGCACTTTATTAATTAGCTAGAAGCTAGTGTGTTGATAAAAGTGCTGTGTTTCGTGCTTAGAGTACGTTTTAGGCACATCCAATCTCTGTATCTTATTCCTAGAGACGCAATTATACAACCCCTGTATCCCTACACACACTATGGGTGTAGTAAAATATTTCTGGCTCATACAGGCCTTTAGAGGCAGTGTTTGCCTGATGCTGGCTATATCAACATGTTCAATAGGTTATCCGTTCAAATGCTACTGTGCTTTTGTGCATCATGTTTGTCACTAGAGTTCAGTAAGTAAATAATGTAGTGACGGAAAAATCAAAGTATGATGCAGATATGTACAAGTATCAACAATCAAGTAGAAGTTTATCAGAAATCTCAGTTAAGCACAGTAATTAGGCAACAATTAATAGTTAATTAAGTCGTACGGATACCTGGTTTTGTGAGGGTTGTCACATTCTCCCCCCGTTAAATAAATTTCGTCCCGAAATTTTAAATTCTGCTTGTAGAAGCAGGGTTCTCAGGAAATAAGTGGGGGTATTTCTCTTTCATTCGGTCTTCACGCTCCCAGGTGAACTCAGGACCATGCCTAGCATTCCAGCGAACTTTGACGAGCTTGACACTGCTCCGGCGGGTCTTGTTTACTTTCCAATCCGTGACCTCGACAGGTTCTTCAACGAAGTGGAGCGTGTCGTCAATATGAATTTCCTCGGTAGGAATGGCAACGTTAACTTGAGTTGGACTTCTCTTCAGATTGGATACATGAAATGTATCGTGAACATTATTCAGTTCGGCAGGTAGATCCAACTTGTATGCTACGGTCCCAATTCTTTCCAAAACCTTGAAAGGACCAATGTAGCGTGGATTCAACTTCCCACGTTTCCCAAATCGTGCCACACCCTTCCAGGGTGATACCTTCAACAAAACCATATCCCCAACCTCAAACTCCTGAGGTTTCCTTTTCAGATCTGCGTAGGTCTTCTGACGGTCACGAGCCGCACTAATGCGATCTCGTATTTGCGCGATCTTATCTGTAGTTTCCTGAACTACATCGGGACCTACCAATTGTCTATCACCTGCGTCAGACCAACAGAGCGGCGACCTGCACTTGCGTCCATATAAGGCTTCGAATGGCGCGGCACCAATACTGGTGTGGTAGCTGTTGTTGTATGAAAATTCAACCAGGGGTAAATGCTTATCCCAGCTACCGCCTAAATCCATAACACATGCTCTCAGCATGTCCTCCAACGTCTGAATCGTCCGCTCACTTTGGCCGTTGGTCTGCGGGTGAAAAGTTGTGCTCATATTCAGCTTTGAGCCAAAAGCTTCCTGGAAGGATTGCCATATCCTCGATACGAACCTCCCATCTCTATCAGAAATAATCGAGAGAGGTACTCCATGGCGTGTAACAATCTCTCTCATGTAGATTTCAGCCAATTTGCTTGTATGATCCTTCTCGCGGATAGGCAAGAAGTGTGCTGACTTTGTTAAGCGATCCACTATCACCCAGATAGTGTCATGGCCTTTTGGCGTTCTTGGCAACTTCGTAATAAAATCCATGGAGATTTCTTCCCACTTCCACTGGGGAATTTTTGGTTGCTGCAGAAGTCCCGAAGGCTTCTGGTATTCCGCCTTAACTTTGGCGCAAGTTAAACATTTGCTCACGTAAATAGCAACATCGCCTTTCATCCTAGGCCACCAGTAATAATCTTTAAGATCTTGGTACATCTTATCCGCTCCAGGGTGGATAGAGTACCGCGACTTGTGAGCTTCATCAAAAATAATCTCTCTTAAACCACCAAACAGAGGAACCCAAATCCTTTTCTCAAAACACAACGTTCCTTCCCTGTTTGGCACCAAAATCTTCTCCATCCCACGGAGATATTCTTCCTCAAGGTTTCCCTCCTTGAGAGCTTCCTTCTGTGCTGCACGAACGCGTGAGGAAAGGTCGGTTTGAATTATCATTTCCATAGCCCTAACCCTTATGGGCTTGATTCTCTCTTTACGACTTAGGGCATCAGCGACCACATTCGCCTTCCTTGGATGATACTTGATCTCGCAGTCGTAATCGTTCAACAACTCGACCCATCGTCTTTGCCTCATGTTCAACTCCTTCTGGTTGAATATATGCTGGAGGCTCTTGTGATCTGTGAAGATTGGGCACTTTGTACCGTAAAGGTAGTGTCTCCAGATCTTCAAGGCAAAAACCACTGCACCAAGCTCCAAATCATGTGTGGTATAGTTCTTTTCATGCACCTTCAGTTGGCGTGATGCGTAGGCGATAACCTTTTGGCGTTGCATCAACACACAACCCAATCCTTGATGCGATGCGTCACAGTATACCACAAAATCATCAGTACCTTCTGGTAGAGCTAAGATTGGCGCGTTACAAAGCTTATCCTTCAATATCTGAAACGCCTCATCCTGTTTGATTCCCCAATCAAACTTCTTATCCTTTTGTGTGAGGAGTGTCAACGGTTGAGCGATCTTTGAAAAGTTCTCGATGAACCTTCGATAATAGCCAGCCAAACCCAAGAATTGCCGAATCTCGGTTGGCGTTTTTGGCGTTTCCCAGTTTTTGATCGCCTCGATCTTGGTGGGATCCACGTGGATTCCATCTCCATTCACCACGTGCCCAAGAAATTGCACCTCACGTAGCCAAAACTCACACTTAGAGAACTTGGCGTACAATTGTTCCTTCTTTAGTAGCTCCAGAATGGCTCTAAGATGCTGCTCATGCTCAACCTTTGTCTTCGAATAAATCAGGATGTCATCGATGAATACGATCACGAACTTATCCAGGTATGGTTTACAAACTCGGTTCATCAAATCCATGAACACTGCAGGTGCGTTTGTCAAACCAAACGGCATAACCAGAAACTCGTAGTGTCCATATCGAGTTCTGAAAGCTGTCTTCGGAATACTCTCTTCCTGTATCCGTAGCTGATGGTATCCAGATCGAAGATCGATCTTTGAATAGAAGCTTGAACCTTGAAGCTGGTCGAACAGATCATCGATTCTTGGCAGGGGATACCTATTCTTGATTGTCAGCTTGTTCAACTCTCTGTAGTCAATGCACATACGGAAACTACCGTCCTTCTTCTTCACAAACAAAACTGGAGCTCCCCAAGGCGAGAAGCTTGGTCGGATAAAACCCTTGTCTAACAACTCTTGAAGTTGTGTCGACAGTTCTTGCATCTCAGACGGAGCAAGTCTGTAAGGTGCCTTAGCCACAGGCGCAGCGCCTGGAACTAAGTCGATGCGAAACTCCACTTGCCTTTGAGGTGGCAAGCCAGGCAAGTCTTCTAGAAAGACTTCTGGGTATTCCCTCACGACAGGGATGTCTTCGATCTTCGGCTCAGCAGCCTTTTTATCCACAATGTGTGCCAGAAAAGCAACACATCCTTTCCGCAAACACTTTCTCGCTTTCAGGCAGCTAATCATCCTTAACGGCGTCTCACGCTTCTCTCCGTGAACAACAATGGTCTCACCATTATTGGTCGGGATACGAATTATCTTCTCGTGACAAACTATCTCTGCCTTGTTACTCGATAACCAATCCATCCCTACTACCACGTCGAAGCTTCCTAACTGGACTGGTAGTAGATCGAGAGCAAACTCACGCTCTCCCAGTTCGATTACGCAACCTCGAATCACCTCGTTTGCTTCTACTAACTTCCCATTCGCTAATTCGATCGAGTATGGAATATCTAACTTACTAGCGGCTAAACCAAGCATGTTTCTAAATTCTAGCGATACGAAGCTATAATCGGCACCAGTATCAAACAAAACGGATGCATAGCGTTGGTTTACAGGGAACGTACCAGTGACAACATTGGGATCCTGGCGCGCTTCCCTGGCTTCCATGTTAAAAACTCTTCCACGTGCCTGGTTTAATTCTGGGCAATTCCTCTTGTAATGCCCGTGATCTCCACAATTGAAACATCCGGGCCTCTGCCCGTTTCCACCATTGTTTCCAGCTTGATGGTTTCCCTGGTTCCGATTCATGGCGCCCGCTTGGTTAGCATTATTAACACAGTTCCCATCACCTCCCTGATTTCCTTGTGGGTGGTTCCCAGCACCACCACGGTTGTTCCTATTCCCATTTCCTCCTTGGCCTCCCCGGCCAGCATTAGCCCAACAGAAATCCTTCGTATGACCAGTCTTCCCACATGATTCACAAACTCTCAGGCTGCAACGACCAGAGTGATGTTTTTGGCATGAGTTGCACTTGGGGTGTGCACCCATGTATCCCTTCCCTTTCTTTCTACCACCAGCCGTATCTTGAGCTGGCGCATTCGATTCTCCCTTCTTAACCACCATCCCGGTGCTTTGCTTGAAACTCGAAAACTTTCGCTTATTACCACCAGATGACTCCACATGAGTCTCCTTCTTCTTGGGCTCAACCTCATCAAACTTGTTCAACCGAATCGCCTCTTCGGTGAGAGCCACACTCAGATCAATGGCTTCTGTGATGGTTGCAGGTTTGGAAGAAGTCACCATGCTGATTATCTGAGGAGCCAATCCCCAGATGAAGCGTTCAATCCTTTTGAACTCGGGCGTAACCATATAGGGTACCACATGCGACAAATCGTGGAACCTCTGAACATATTCAGCTATCTTGGAACCTTCCATCTTCAGGTGCCAGAATTCGGTCTCTAACCTCTGGATTTCAGCGCGAGAACAGTACTTCTTGCGCATAAGATCTTTCAACTCAGTCCAGGTCAGTGCGTAAGCTGCGGCTTCTCCTAGGGTCTGAACCTGTAGATTCCACCAGGATAGGGCTCCATCCACAAATAGCCCTGAGATGTAAGTGACTTGCTGATCCAATGCGCACTTGCTCATGCGAAGTACGGACTCGGTCTTCTCAGCCCAGCGGACGAAAGCAACAGCACCCCCTGTGCCATCGAAGTTTATGGGCTTGCAGTCCAAGAATTGTTTGTAGGTGCACCCTGCACATACATTACATCATAGGAACGGCATTAGCATCTGCTAAAGGAATCCATTTAGGCCATGGTATGTCTTAATGACTTAGGGTTACCATGAGGAGGATTTTGGTTGCCGTTAATGTTCGAGCTACTTCCGCTTGGTCCTCCTTGCGAGGCAGCATATTGATCAATGGCGTTAGCGATAACTTGCTGTAGTTCTTCTTGAGTAGTGGGCATCGGCTGCGGTTGACGTCTTGGTGCCATCTTCTAAAGATGCGTATGTCGATTAGGCCATAATAAACATACGTATATAGTAATAGTAATAGCATATAACATCTCATGTTATCAATATATCACACACAACATCCCATGTCCCAACATCCCATGTTGCAAATATCATACATACAGCATCCCATGTCCCAACATCCCATGTTGCAAATATCATATATACAACATCCCATGTCCCAACATCCCATGTTGCAAATATATAAATAAGAAATCAAGTGCATCAGATATGGTGAGAATACCGCGATTGCTACATATATCGAGACCATAAAGTGTAGTAAGTGTGTCATACAACCATCAATCAAATAGGGGCTACATCACCCCTGTACAAAACTATATCATATCAGTATCACATACATCAGGTACATCAAATAAGTATCAACAAAAGTCAGAAATCATCAGATGGTCTCCAAAAGGCTGTGCAGTCACAATCGCTGTCGTCTCACCATCGTCTACCACTATGGCACCAATGAGCTCTATGCGGATGGGGGTGGAGGAGGGGGAAAGTGAGTGTAGAGTAAGCGGCGTAAATGAAGCCAGTCCTCCTCCATCGCCTGCTGAGTGCGAATAACAGAAGCGATCTGCTGCTCTAAAGTCGAAAGTCGGGCAGCAAAGTCTGGGGGTAGTGATCGAAAAGGCTGAAAAGATGAGGATGTCTGACCAAGATATGGACCTAGTGATAACTGAGCTCTCTCGAGCTCCTGGAGTCGCTGTGTATGGGAATCATGCTGATGGACAAAGGACATCAAGACGTCCTCTATGGTATGCCCCATATGGAATGGATGATATGGATCAGTGGGTGGCATCGGAGAGGAAGATGACCAAAGCAGTGGCATGCTGGTGGGATCGAATGGTGCTACATGAACAGAAGATGGAACATGTGTCATCTGAGGTACAAAAGGCATAGGCATCGGTATGTGCCCAAAAGGGTGGGCTGAAGAGCCCTCTCCAGGCCCCGCTGGAGGTACAAACGGTGGGATCTGAAAGGTGAAATCAGTATGATGTGCATCAGTGTGATGTGGGGGAAACGGTGGAACATCCTCGTTAGCCGGTATCCAACCGTGCTGAGCCTCCTCATCGGGTGGATCCATATGCTCTGCAAATAGAGCGTGCTCAGGCTCAATGGGTACAGGATCAAAAGGAGCAATAACAGGATCAACATGATCAATATGATGGTCAACAGGGACGTCAGCAATCAAAGGTGGGTCAACAAAAGGATCAACAGCATGATCAGCAACTAACAAAGGGACATCATCAATAGGAAGATCGCCAACTGGCGGGTCAGCCAAAACGGGCTCAACAGGTACGTCGGCATGTACCAAGTCATGCTCATGCACAGGATCGAAAGCAGCTGCCTGCTCTGGGGCCAAGGCAGGCTCTGGGTCATCAAAAGCCATGTCAAAATCAATCTCCGGATCAAAGGGATCGATAGGATCAACGGGATCGACAGGGTCCTCCAAATGCTGGTCCAAAGGAATATACTCAATATCGCGGTCAGGATCAAATCCTGGAGGAAAAACGGGATCGGAATCCTCAATATCGTCGTGCTCGAACACAAAGCTCGGAATGGGGGCGGCAGAAGATGCCTGATCGGGGTCCGAGTCATGAACAAAATGCTGCGTGCTCACCTCGTGAGACGGTACAGATGCCACAGACTCAAAAGAGTCTGGGACTGGTGAGTGGACGGGCGAGTCTCCAGCTGGGGCACCAGCGATCATCAAGAGACCGCCAGCGGGTAAAGGGGCTGCATCAGGAACCTCGTCCTCAAAAGGCTCGTCCTCGTAGGGATCAATGTCGCCGTCAGCCTCGGCGTCTGGTAATAGCTCGTGTGCTGGGTAAGAAGCAAGAGGAATCGGAGCTGGAATCACAACAAGGGGAAGATACTCAGCAGGATCGCCATCAATAGGCTCATAGGCACCCTCGGGTAGAGCGAAGGACAAGGAGTCATCAGTATGCTCATCAGCGCCGTCGGGTAGAGCGAACGGCTGGAAGTCATCATCGTCCGTGCTCGTGTAGTCTGAGGTATGCACCTCATGCTCCGATGACACAATGTCATCCGACACTATGGGTAGAGGTCCAGTGGTATCTGAGTCTCCGGTGCCTGATGTATCCATGTGTCTGTAACACAATCACAAGTATGCACAAATAATCAGTAAATCAGGTAATCACACAAGTTACCAAGTAATAATCACATAATCCTCCTAGTCCCACTAGCCTCCCAGCCTCCCAGACTGTCTTTCCTAGTCCCACTAGCCAACTTTCCCAACCTCCCAGACTGACTTCCTAGTCTCACTAGCCAATTCTCCCAGCCTCCCAGACTGACTCCCTAGTCCCACTAGTAAACTTTCCCAGCCTCCCAGACTGACTCCCTAGTCCCACTAGCAAATTCTCCCAGCCTCCCAGACTGACTCCCTAGTCCCACTAGACAACTACCTCGATCCATTAGATCGAGCCTCGGCCTCCCAGACCGAGCCTCAGTCTCCCAGACCGAGCCTCAGCCTCCCAGACTGAGCCTAAAAATAATAAATAAAATAGCTCAACATTTGTTTATAAAAACGTTTTGGATCTGGACTTAAGTGGTATGCAGTAAAAATGTTTTCGTGAGAGCCCTAGTGATCATAGTCTAGACTCGAGAAGGAATCCTAGTTCGCTATGATCAGAGCTCTGATACCAAGCTGTCACACCCTGGCTTTGCGGAAGCGTGGTTAATTGGTGTGACTTCTTAATACCATAGCTTAATCATAACAAGCTATGTGAATTTAAAATATGCAAGATCATCCATTAAAAGTAAAAATAGTAAAACATTGTCTTAACGGGTTAACACCCAACAACCATAACTTGTCTAAACATTACAAATGCAAACTTAAAGTAAACATGGTTCAGGGACTGTGACTTGTCCAGGAAAGAGTCACAAGCCTCGAACCCTGGATGACCTCGGGCCTAATGCAGCGGAAAACAAGCCATACCGCGCCAGATCGTTAGTTTCCTGAAATACATGTAAGTTGAAAAATCAACAATAATGTTGAGCGAGTTCATGCGATAGTGCGTAAACAAACCTTTATCTTTATCAAAAACCTTGTATGTAGCAAATAAGGAAAAAGAGATCACCAATGGTTTGCAAGGCCATTGATATGTGTGAAGTGCAAGTAGGGATGACTCAAACCTAGCGGATTTATGCGTCGGGCACTAAGTCACCCCGAGGTCTGTTCAGCTGGACCTTGGGCTGGGCTCGCTACACCCAGATAGATCTACCGCTCCTGTCCCTCGGTCCTACTACGAGGATTAATGGCCTCAAGTTGCGCCTACCCACTCACATGATCTAAGTAGTAACCCTCCTTACGCTAACCATACCATGTATCAAGTATTCATAATCATAGTAACATGTATTTCACCCCCGCAGTTTATAAAACTGAAAACAGTTAAGAGAAAAGGGGGACATGAACTCACAGTGAGTGCGTCACAATACCAAGTAATCCAAATATCCAACTGCTGCGCAACGACCTACATGTGCTAATTCTATTAGACGGATGGCCGTGCCTTAGCTTTATAGTTTAATTTTTCGGGAAACGGTTAGACAACCGTTCCGTGTATATACTTGGTAGAAAATCTCATTCCCAAGGATGGGGGAATTAATACATGCGTGTTTATAATATTAAGTCTCACTTAATGTATTTTATTTCTCATTCCAAAATATAGTTATTTTTCTCAAAAATAATATATTTTCTCTTCGCATAATACTTTCCAAAATAATACGTCGACAAGATATGCATTTATGAATATTTCCGGATAAGGCGTAAGTTACGTTTTGGCGATTTAGTGGTAATAGTAATTACCGTTGTAACTTATATGTTTGTCGTATAAGCGTTTGTATTATTTTGGGTTCGACAAAGTTAGTAAATATTATTTTTACTCTAAAAATAATATTTATACATTTTTACAAAATAATCATAAACAGTGTTGTGAAAAATATATCTATCGAATAAATATTTATCACGTTTATTTTTGTGAAAACCCCACCTTTGAATATTTGTAAATAAAGTCATGGCGAAATATATTTGAAAATATGTCAAAAGTAGTCTAACACTTGTAAATAATTCTAAGTGTTAGATTTTAGAAAATTTCGCCAGAGTTTCCCCTGTAACTGGAGGTGGCCACGCTTTTAAGCGTATCATTTTCTTTTACAAAATCATTTCAACACTTTCTTTAATCAACCAAATCAATTTCCGATACTTCAAACTAGTTCCAACACATTAAACTTGTAGACTAGTATGTAAATCACATTATTACATGAACTTGTAATTTTTCCGAAAACTATAGTGTAGATCACCTTATATTTAGTGGATCTACGTATAAAATAGTTTAGTCTTGCCAAAACCCCGCTTTTGGAACAAATCACTCTTTACAACTTCCCGACAACTTTTATAAAAATTGTTATTTTGTCGGATCTTTCGTTTCACAAGTTTCTATACACTTGTAGTTTAAAAATCATCTTTGTTAGCATGTTATCCAACTTATATAAAACATGATTTTCTCGACACCTGGTTCTACGAATGTACCACTTGTACATACGTAGATCGGCTCGTTTTAAACACTATTTTACAAGTCAAAATACTTTTACACAAGTTCATGCTTCTCGTGTGGTGGAGTTTCACCTTTTAACCCTTGTACCAAAAGAAACAAGTGTATGTCAAGATTCATGATCTTAACAAAGTCGGGTTAAACGATGATAAGAGCCACCACAACGTAGATCGGGCCTCAATAATCAACATATTCCAATACTACGACTTTTACACGCGTTATATGCTTTTAACCAACAATATTCGAGTTTTTGTAGACTTTAAAGATTCAAAAGATGGGTTACCGACTTTTAACCGTTAAAAATCCTTTTAACCACTTTAGATACGATCAAGAGCGAGTTTTAAATGTTATACCTCTAGCTCGGGGCTAGGGAAGATCTTTGGCGAAAATGGCGTGGATAAAAGCAAATAAACGAGGTCCTCCAACTTCCGCTTGCTTCAAGCTTCCTCGTACGTGATCCCCGATACTTGTGTGAGCTTGGAATGGCAAGACAAGAACTCGAAGATGGATGGTTGAGGGTGGGGGGTTACGGCCGAGAAGAGAGGGAGCAAGAGAGAGAGTGATGTTGGTTGTGAAATGGTGACAAGTCTCATGTGGGTGTGGGTTTATATAGAGAAAATCATGCTCCTTCGTCCATCGGTTTATGTCGTCTAGATATCCACGTAATCTATTATAATAATCAAAAGGTGTACCCTTAGTTACAAAGGGACCAAACCGGCCCAAAGGGGGGGGGGGTACCCGGTTGGATCTTGATTGTTCAGTTAGTGTTCAGTTAAGTTATGTTGGTTACTTTTAGAGTTTAACCCCGTTAGTTGTTTAACGCGTTATAATGCGGGTGTTAGGGTAATCAGGGACCCTAACTGGCTTAGAAAAATACCAATAATATTTCTGGCAATATATTTATGTTCCGGGTATAGTCCGGTTGTTCGGTTGGATAGTAATCCGTTAAAGTGCTTAAGTAATCCTTTAAGCGTTGTAATTAATATTTTCAGCGACACAATTTATTCTGCAAAGTGTCAGGAATATTTCCTCATGTTTTTGGCACTTTATTAATTAGCTAGAAGCTAGTGTGTTGATAAAAGTGCCGTGTTTCGTGCTTAGAATACGTTTTAGGCACATCCAATCTCTGTATCTTATTCCTAGAGACGCAATTATACAACCCTTGTATCCCTACACACACTATGGGTGTAGTAAAATATTTCTGGCTCATACAGGCCTTTAGAGGCAGTGTTTGCCTGATGCTGGCTATATCAGCATGTTCAATAGGTTATCCGTTCAAATGCTACTGTGCTTTTGTGCATCATGTTTGTCACTAGAGTTCAGTAAGTAAATAATGTAGTGACGGAAAAATCAAAGTATGATGCAGATATGTACAAGTATCAACAATCAAGTAGCAGTTTATCAGAAATCTCAGTTAAGCACAGTAATTAGGCAACAATTAATAGTTAATTAAGTCGTACGGATACCTGGTTTTGTGAGGGTTGTCACAACAAGGATTGTAGAACTGCGTCTCTAGGAATAAGTTACGATGACTGGATGTGCCTAAAACGTACTTTAAGCACAAAACACAGCACTTTAATTAGCATTTCAGCTTCTGGCTAACTAATAAAGTGCCAAAACATGGGGAAATATTCCTGACACTTTGGGGAAAGAGTTGTGTCACTAAAAATGTTATTAACGACACTTAAAAGCTTTGTTAAGCGCTTTAACGGATTACTATCCAACCGAACAACCGGACTATACCCGGAACATAAAAATATTGACAGTAACATTATTGGTCTTTTTCTGAGCCAGTTAGGGTCCCTGAACACCCTAACACCCGCTTTAAATCACTACACACTACTAACCGAGTTAAGTGCTTAACTAACCGACTTAACTTAACTACAACCTAACTGACTAGTTGGAATTGAACTAGCTTACCCCCACCCCCCCATAGCCAAGTTCGGTCCCCATGTAACAAGTCTTGTACCATTTTGATTAAAATATTATGTGATGTCTCAAATCAAGAGAACATAAAACCCATTGGTTCTTGATTCACAATTTGCCTATAAGTAACTAAGGATGGCACAAGAGATCTTACACTCCACACAACTCCACAAAGCTCTCTCTCTCCCTCTTGCTCAACTCACGGCCGAACCCCCCTTGGGTCACCCCATCCATTTTTGATCTTGATCTCCACATTCCAACACCATACAAGTGTTAAGGGTCGCATACGAGGAGTCTTGGAGCTAACGGAAGGCGAAGGACCTCTCTATCTAGCTTTTATCCACCTCTTTTTCCCATAGATTCTTCCCTAGCCTCGAGCTAGAGGTATAATGCTTAAAACTCGTACTCGAACTAATCTAAGGTGGTTAATAAGGTATATGATGATTAAAACTCGGAATCTTGCATTTTGAAGCATTAAAGTCTACTAAAATTACAAGTATTGTTGGTTAAAAGCATATAAGTTGTGTAAAAGTTGTAGTAACTGAAATTTGTGGTTACCTAGACCCTCTACGTTGTAGTAGCTCGGATCACCATTTAACCCGGTTTGGTTAAGATCATGGATCTTGACATAAGCTTGTTTTGAATGGTACAAGGGTTAAAAGGTGAAACTCTACCACACGCGAAACATGAACTTGTGTAAAAGTATTTTTACTTGTAAAATAGTGTTTAAAACTAGCGGATTCACGTATGTACAAGTGGTATTTTCAAGGGACCGAATGTCAAGAAAATCATGTTTTCTAAAAGACGGATCTTACACTAACAAATATGATTTTTATAAACCACAAATATGTAAACACTTGTGAAATGAAAGGTTCGACAAGATAACAAACTTTGTAAAAGATGACGAGAAGTTGTAAAGACGGATATACTTTAAAAACGAGGTTTTTACGAGATCGATCTACTTTATATAAAGATCCACAAAATATAATGGGATTTACACTATGGTTTTCGGAAAAACTACAAGTTCATGCGATTATGCGATTTACATACTTGTCGACTAGTTTGATGTGTCGGAAATTGTTTGGTTGACTAAAGAAGTTGTTGAAGTTGATTTTGTAAAAGAAAATGATACGCTTGAAAGCGTGGCCACCTCCAGTTACAGAGGAAACTCTGGCGAAATTTTTCTAAAAACCTAACACTTAGAATTATTTAAACTACAAGTGTTAGAATTATTTTTGACATGTTTTCAAAATAGGTTTCGCCACGACTTTATTTACAAATTTTCGGAGGTGGGATTTTCACAAAAATTAAACGTGATTAATATATATTCAGTAAATATATTTTCACCACACTGTTTATGATTATTTTGTGAAAATACATAAATATTATTTTTAGAGTAAAAATAATATTTACGAACGTTAACAGATCCAAAATAATACGAACGCCTCTACGATAATTATAAGTTACACTGGTAATACTTATTACCACTCGGATGATCAAACGTAACTCACGCACTATACGGAAATATTTACGAACGCGTATTTTACCAACGTATTATTTTTGGGGAAAATTATGTGAAATGGAAATATAATATTTTTGAGAAAAATATTTATATTTTGGAATTGGAAATAAAAATATATTAAGTGAGACTTAATGTTATAATTCGAACGCACATGTATTAAATCCCCCATCCTTGGGAAGGAGACTAACTACCAAGTATATACGAAAAGTAAACACGGAATAGTTGTCTAACTATTTCCCAAAAACTTAAATTATAAAGCTAAGGCACGGCCGTCCGTCTAATAGATTTAGCACATGTAGGTCGTTGCACAGCTGCCCGATTTGGAGTACTTGGTAGAGACGCACCGACTGTGAGTTCATGTCCCCCTTTTCTCTTAACTGTTTTCAGTTTTCTAAACTGCGGGGTGAAATACATGTTACTATGATTACGAATATTTCTTACATGGTATGGTCAGCTAAGGAAGGAATTGTTAGGTTATGTGATTTGGGTAGGTGAAACCTTAAGAACATTAGTCCTCGTAGTACGATCGAGGGATACAAGTAATAGGCCTATTTGAGCATAACAAACCCCACCCATGCGCCCTAAGGTTGGACCATGTGGTGACTTTGTCTTAACACCACCCATGCGCCCGCAGGTCGGACCATGTGGTGAACTTGTCGTAACACCACCCATGCGCCCGCAGGTTGGACCATGTGGTGACCTTGTCGTAACACCACCCATGCGCCCGTAGGTTGGACCATGTGGTGACCTTGTCCTATCCCCTCCCATGCGCCAGCAGGTTGGACCATGTGGTTACACATCAACTGATATGTTTCCTTATTTGCTTTCATACCAGAGTTTACAAAATATTCACACTTACAATGGTTATAAAGGTTTATTCGCGCGCACATACTAAACACATGAACTCGCTCAACATTATTGTTGATTTTTCAACTTACATGTATTTCAGGGAATTAAAGGATCTGGCACGGTATGGCACGTTTTCCCGCTGCACTAGTTTCCGAGGTCATCCGGGGTTTAGGGAATGTGACTCTTTCCTGGACAAGTCACAGTCCTTAAAATGTGTTTATGTTTTGTTTGTTTGTTGAACAATATTATGGTTGTTAGGGTGTATTCCCGTTAAAACAATGGTATTGTATTTGGTTTTCAAAACTTAATAGATGATCTTGCATGTTTTTAATTCATATAGCTTTGTTATGACTAAGCTATGGTATTAAGAGGTCACACCAAAATTAACCACGCTTCCGCAAAGCCAGGGTGTGACAGCTTGGTATCAGAGCTCTGATCATAGCGAACTAGGATTCCTTCTCGAGTCTAGACTATGATCACTAGGGCTCTCACGAAAACATTTTTACTGCATACCACTTAAGTCCAGATCCAAAACGTTTTTACAAACAAATGTTGAGCACATTTTATTTATTATTTTTAGGCTCAGTCTTGGAGGCTGAGGCTCGGTCTTGGAGGCCGAGGCTCGATCTAAGAGATCGAGGTAGATAGCTAGTGGGACTAGGAAGAGTAGGCTCAGTCTTGGAGGCTGAGGCTCGGTCTTGGAGGCCGATGCTCGATCTTAGAGATCGAGGTAGATGGCTAGTGAGACTAGGGAGAGTAGGCTCAGTCATGGAGGCTGAGGCTCGGTCATGGAGGCCGAGGCTCGATCTAGGAGGTCGAGGTAGATGATAGAGCAGCCTTGGAGGCTGGGAGGAATTTGGCTAGTGGGACTAGGAATATCAGTCTGGGAGGCTGGGAGGCTAGTGGGACTAGGAGAATTATTTGATTGCTTATTACTGACTAACATGTTTATATGTTGATGTGATTGATTGTTATACGTATATGTGTTTTTGTTACAAACGTCATGCTTTCATCATGTACAAGAAAGATGGATACTACGAATCCCTTGGCCATAGCATCAGACGACATAGTTCATCGGAGCACGAGGTGCACATTTCCGATACTACCGGCACAGACAATGACGACATTCAGCCCTTTGCGCTGCCTGAAGTCGTAGCAGAGCCTACTGATGGCCATCTTGTTGGGAATTTGCCACTCGCGGTGATCCCTGCTCCTGTGCCCTTTGCCGCTTATCCCATTAATGATATGCCCCCGGCGTGGCCTCTGACGACGATAACGATCTACTAGAGGAGGACCCATTCGAGGGCGAGGCCCTATTGCTGCTGGTATTAGCCTACTGCTTGCGGACGCTCCTGCAGGGGAAACTCATGCCCATTCCCCTGTCCCAGACTCATTTGAGTTGCTGACATCCGCATTTTCGCATATACAGGGAGTGCAGCACCATTCACACAACGCCGACCCTGATACGGCATCATCGGCTGCACCGGTTCCCGCACATAGCTTTGAGTTTGATCACAGTATTGAGGGTGATCCTGTTCTTCCATCTGGTTTTGATCCAGACCATGACCTTGAGTTCATACGCTTAGACCAGCCCATGGAGGATCCTGTAACCCCCTGTGATGGTTGATCCAGCTGATTTTGAGATGGAGTTTGTTGATCCGGAGCCAACCGTGGCCCCTGAGCCAGGCGTCGCTCCTAACACCGCATTAGAGCATGACCCTGTTCATGCCAATGCACCTGCTGTTGCTCCTTGATTGATCATCTGCTTGGACGAGAGAAAATTTGGGGTAACTGTGCAAGACAATTTATTATTACGGGGGCCCACGTAATAACGACTTGTAGTGCACAGAAATCCTGGTGGACTCTGCGGGTCAAGCTAATGAAAACCAGTGTGGCAGGAAATAACTTGAACACGAATGACCAAGGAGATGAAGCCTCGAGTTCATTCTATTTTAAGCAACAAGCCAAATTGGCAAGCCTATGTGAAGGCCCAGTAATTTATTTCCCCACCCATACATTGAGTATATTTACGTGTAAAATTAGGTGAGTACATGATGGCTTATGGTGCTATGTATCTCATAGACAATTGGGAAGCTGTTTAACCCACTTCATGCCATTTCGGCAGAAGAGAATGTCACCCAGGCGTGACACAAACACCAGTATGTTGCCAAGGATAGAAGCCAAGCGGCAAAAACGCATCTCACAGGCAAATGCATGACATGAAGCACTCCGCACTAAGCGTAGCGATGGCACTACTGGGAGTAACCCCCCCCCCCCCCAAACTGACCGCACCTATAAGCAGTTCCTGAACTGCAAGCCTTTGAACTTCGTCGAAACAAGAAGCGCCATTGCATTTGTCGTTGGTCCGAAAAGATTGACTCCATTCTAAGAATGACTAACTGTTCACCCCAACAGAGTGTTACCTATACCTCGGGGTCATTTCTAGATGGCACACTTTCATGATAGGATCTTCAGATTCAGACCCTTGGTACAGATGCTGCTTATGCACTGAGCTGGGACGAGCTCAAGGAAATGATTAAGGAGAAATATGGTTCTAAGATTGGAATAACAGAAGTTTGAGATGAAGTCCTGGAATTTGAAAATGGACGAACCAGAGATTCCTGAACCTGTCCAGCGATCGCACGACTTGCCTAGGGTCGCCACCTACTAAGTCATTGATGTTGTATGATACAGTTGGGTACCTGTAAACCTTACATTCTGGTCTCGATTCGTGGCAATGCAATCGCAGTAATCTATTGTTTATGTTCTATAACATGAGATGTTATGTGATTGAATTGTTTATAACATGGGATGTTATGTGTTGATATTGTTGTATACTCACGTACACTTTACTTACTATGACCTGACCCATACGATCATCATTTAGAAGATGCCTCCAAGACGGGATGTACGCATACCCACCAACGAGGCGGAACTTCAGGGAATCATTGCTGCAGTCATCGCACAATACGAGGCCCATCACTCCGAGCGCAACGGAGGTACCTCAGGAAATAACCCACCCAACGGCTGCACCTACAAACAGTTCTTAGGCTGCCAGCCCTTACATTTCGACGGCACTGGGGGTGCCGTAGCCTTCGTACGCTGGATTGAGAAGACGGACACTGTTTTGCGTGCGAGCAAATGCGCCCCAAGAGATCAGGTCACGTACATTTCCGGGCTGTTCCGAGATGGGGCTCTGTCATGGTGGAAACTTCAGGTTCAGACAATGGGCGAGGCTGCTGCGTATGCTCTATCGTGGGACGAGCTGAAAGAGCTAATGCATAAAAAGTACTGTTCGAGAACAGAAAGCCAGAAGGTAGAAACTGAGTTCTGGAACTTGAAGATGGAAGGTCCAAAAATAGCTGAGTATGTGGAGAAGTTCCAAGTTCTATCGCGTATCGTTCCTTACATGGTAGATCCGGAGTTTAAAAGGATTGAGCGTTTCATTTGGGGATTGGCACCCCAAATCATGAGCATGGTAACGGCATCAAAGCCTGCCACAATCTCTGAGGCCATCAATCTAAGTGTAGCCCTGACGGAAGAGGCAATCAGGATGAAGAAATTTTCAGCCTCTGAGGAGAAGAAGGAGACTCATGCAGAGTCATCTGGGGACAACAAGAGGAAGTTGGCGAATTTCAAACAGGGTACCCAGTCGCGTAGCGACGACAAGGCCAAAAAGAGAAAAGAGTACACGGGTATCCTACCAAAGTGCGACAACTGTCGACGTCACCATAACGGGCGGTGTAGATATGGAAAATGTGGTAACTGTGGCAAGGTGGGATATGTCAAGGAAACATGTCGGCAAGGTACTGAACATGGAAATAGAGGTCAAGATGGTAACGGAAATCGCGGAGGAAATAACAACGACAACAACTATCAAGGCAGGGATGGTGACGATCAAGGCTGTGGCCAAGCATGTTTTAATTGCGGTGATGTGGGGCATTTCAGGAAGTATTGCCCTAAGAACACTCAGGCACGTGGATGAAAGCTCAACAACGGGGATAGAATCCAAGCGTGGATATCGGTACGTCTCATAATAGTCAATGTTACGCTCTATTTGACAGTATTGTCAAATTTTAGCTTCAGAAAATATAGTTGTTTTAGTAGTAAGTAACCTAGATACCCAGTTCTCGATAGAACAAGCCTAACGGAAGCTTCGATGTGATAATTGGGATGGACTGGTTGTCGAACAACCCAGCGGAGATTGTCATCCGCACCCCGACGACGAACGGAGAAATGATGGTGATTCATGGAGCAGGATACGCTCCTACGGATCATCAGGCAAAGAAGACATAAAAATTTTCACACAAAGGATGTGTTGCATTCTTGGCTCATGTTGTGGAAAAAGAAGCCGAAGAACCAAAACCCGAAGACATCCCTGTGATTGGAGAATACCCCGAAGTCTTCCTCGAAGACTTGCCGGAATCGTCTCCTCAACGATTAGTCGAATCCCGCGTCAATTTAATTCCAATCACTGCACCCGTAGTCAATGCATCGTAGCAACTTACATTTTCGGAGATGCAAGGATTGACAGAGAAGTTTTAGCAATAGATAGAGAAGGAAGATAACAGACCAAAATTCCCTTTTGGGGTAACCCCATTACTACTCGTCAAAAAAAAGGATGATGATTTTCAAATAAACATCATCTACCGGGAGCTGAACAAGCTGACGATCAAGAATAAATACCCTCTGCCAAGAATTGATGATCTGTTTGATCAACTGCAAGGTTCAAACTTCTATTCGAAGATCGATTTGCGATCTGGTTACCACCAGTTAAGGATACGGGGGGAGAGTATCCCAAAGACAGCCTTCAGAACTCGTTATGGGCACTACGAGTTTTTGGTTATGCCGTTTGGTTTGACAAACGCACCTGCAGTGTTCATAGATTTGATGAATCAAGTTTGTAAGCCGTACTTGGATAAGTTCGTGATCGTGTTCATCAATGATGTCTTGATCTATTCAAAGACGAAGGCCGAGCACGAACAGCATTTAAGAGCCATTTTGGAGCTGTTGAAGAAGGAACAGCTATACATCAAATTCTCTAAGTGCGAGTTTTGGCTAAGAGAAGTGCAATTCCTTGGGCACGTGGTAAATGGAGATGGAATCCACGTGGATCCAACCAAGATCGAGGCGATCAAGGATTGGGAAACGCCAAAGACGTCAACCGAGATTCAGCAATTCTTGGGTTTGGCTGGCTATTACCGAAGATTCATCGAGAACTTTTCAAAGATCGCTCAACCATTGACGCTCCTCACTCAGAAGGACAAGAAGTTTGATTGGGGAATCAAACAGGAAGAAGCGTTTCAGGTATTGAAAGATAAGCTTTGCAACGCGCCAATCTTAGCCCTACCGGAAGGTACAGATGATTTTGTAGTATACTGCGACGCTTCGCGTCAAGGATTGGGTTGTGTGTTGATGCAACGCCAAAAGGTTATTGCCTACGCATCACGCCAGCTGAAGGTACATGAGAAGAACTATACCACACACGATTTGGAACTCGGCGCAGTGGTTTTTGCTTTAAAGATCTGGAGACACTACCTTTATGGTACGAAGTGCACAATCTTCACAGATCACAAGAGCCTCCAGCACATATTCAACCAGAAGGAGTTGAATATGAGACAAAGACGATGGGTAGAGCTGTTGAATGATTACGACTGCGAGATAAAGTATCATCCAGGGAAGGCGAATGTGGTCGCCGATGCCCTGAGTCGAAAGGAGAGGATCAAGCCCATAAGGGTTAGGGCTTTGGAGATGATTATTCAGACCGATCTTTACTTGCGCATTCGTGCTGCGCAGAAAGAAGCTCTCAAGGAAAGAAACCTCGAAGAGGAATATCTCCGTGGGATGGAGAAGTTATTGATACCAAACAAGGAAGGAACATTGTGTTTTGAGAAAAGGATTTGGGTTCCTTTGTTTGGAGGTTTAAGGAAGGTTATTTTCGATGAAGCTCACAAGTCGCGGTACTCTATCCACCCTGGAGCGGATAAGATGTACCAGGATCTTAAAGATTATTATTGGTGGCCTAGGATGATAGGCGATGTAGCTGTTTATGTGAGCAAATGTTTAACTTGCGCTAAGGTTAAAGCGGAATACCAGAAGCCTTCAGGACTTCTGCAGCAACCCGAGATTCCCAAGTGGAAGTGGGAACAAATCTCCATGGATTTTATTACGAAATTGCGAAGAACGCCAAGAGGCCATGACACTATCTGGGTGATAGTGGATCGATTAACGAAGTCAGCACACTTCTTGCCTATCCGAGAAAAGGATAATACGAGCAAATTGGCTGAAATTTACATGAGAGAGATTGTTACACGCCATGGAGTACCTCTCTCGATTATCTCCGATAGAGACGGAAGGTTCGTGTCAAGGATATGGCAATCCTTCCAAGAAGCTTTTGGCTCAAAGTTGAATATGAGCACCGCGTTTCACCCGCAGACCGACGGTCAAAGCGAGCGGACGATTCAGACGTTGGAGGACATGCTGAGAGCATGTGTTATGGATTTAGGCGGTAGCTGGGACAAGCATTTGCCTCTGGTTGAGTTTTCATACAACAACCGCTACCACACCAGTATTGGTGCCGCGCCTTTCGAAGCTTTATATGGGCGCAAATGCAGATCACCGCTCTGTTGGTCTGACGCTGGTGATAGACAGTTGGTTGGTCCTGACATGGTTCAGGAAACCACAGATAAGATTGCACAGATCCGAGATCGCATTAGTGCGGCTCGTGACCAACAAAAATCCTACGCGGATCTAAAAAGGAAACCTCTAGAGTTTGAGATAGGAAAGATGGTTTTGTTGAAGGTATCACCCTGGAAGGGTGTGGCACGCTTTGGGAAGCGTGGAAAGTTGAATCCGAGGTATATTGGACCGTTCAAGATCTTGGAAAGAATCGGGTTAGTAGCATACAAGTTGGATCTACCTGCTGAACTGAATGGAGTTCACGATACATTCCATGTATCTAATCTGAAGAGGAGTCCAACTCAAGTTACCGTTGCCATTCCCACCGACGAAATTCATGTTGACGACACGCTCCATTTCATTAAAGAACCTGTTGAGGTCGCGGATTGGAAAGTAAACAAGACCCGCCGGAGCAGCGTCAAGCTCGTCAAAGTTCGGTGGAATGCTAGACATGGTCCTGAATTCACCTAGGAGCGTGAGGACCGAATGAAAAAGAAATACCCCCACTTATTTCCTAAGAACCCTGCTTCTACAAGCAGAACTTAAAATTTCGGGACGAAATTTCTTTAACGGGGGGAGAATGTGACAACCCTCACTAAACCAGGTATATGTACTATCTAATTAATAATTAATTGCTGCTTAATTACTGTGCTTACTTGAAATTACTGATGAACTGCTACTTGATTTCTGACACTTGTACATTCCTGCATCATACTTTACATACCGTCACTACATTATATATATGCTGAACTCTAGTGACAAACATGATGCACAAAAGCACAGTAGCACTATGAACGGATAACCTATTGAACATGCTGACAAAGCCAGCATCAGGCAGATACTGCCTCTAAGGCCTGTATGAGCCAGAGTTATTTTACTACACCCATAGTGAGTGTAGGGATACAAGGATTGTAGAACTGCGTCTCTAGGAATAAGTTACGATGACTGGATGTGCCTAAAACGTACTCTAAGCACAAAACACAGCACTTTAATTAGCATTTCAGCTTCTGGCTAACTAATAAAGTGCCAAAACATGGGGAAATATTCCTGACACTTTGGGGAAAGAGTTGTGTCACTAAAATGTTATTAACGACACTTAAAAGCTTTGTTAAGCGCTTTAACGGATTACTATCCAACCGAACAACCGGACTATACCCGGAACATAAAAATATTGACAGTAACATTATTGGTCTTTTTCTGAGCCAGTTAGGGTCCCTGAACACCCTAACACCCGCTTTAAATCACTACACACTACTAACCGAGTTAAGTGCTTAACTAACCGACTTAACTTAACTACAACCTAACTGACTAGTTGGAATTGAACTAGCTTACCCCCCCCCCCCCATGGCCAAGTTCGGTCCCCATGTAACAAGTCTTGTACCATTTTGATTAAAATATTATGTGAAGTCTCAAATCAAGAGAACATAAAACCCATTGGTTCTTGATTCACAATTTGCCTATAAGTAACTAAGGATGGCACAAGAGATCTTACACTCCACACAACTCCACAAAGCTCTCTCTCTCCCTCTTGCTCAACTCATGGCCGAACCCCCCTTGGGTCACCCCATCCATTTTCGATCTTGATCTCCACATTCCAACACCATACAAGTGTTAAGGGTCGCATACGAGGAGTCTTGGAGCTAACGGAAGGCGAAGGACCTCTCTATCTAGCTTTTATCCACCTCTTTTTCACATAGATTCTTCCCTAGCCTCGAGCTAGAGGTATAATGCTTAAAACTCGTACTCGAACTAATCTAAGGTGGTTAATAAGGTATATGATGATTAAAACTCGGAATCTTGCATTTTGAAGCATTAAAGTCTACTAAAATTACAAGTATTGTTGGTTAAAAACATATAAGTTGTGTAAAAGTTGTAGTAACTGAAATTTGTGGTTACCTAGACCCGATCTACGTTGTAGTAGCTCGGATCACCATTTAACCCGGTTTGGTTAAGATCATGGATCTTGACATAAGCTTGTTTTGAATGGTACAAGGGTTAAAAGGTGAAACTCTACCACACGCGAAACATGAACTTGTGTAAAAGTATTTTTACTTGTAAAATAGTGTTTAAAACTAGCGGATCCACGTATGTACAAGTGGTATTTTCAAGGGACCGAATGTCAAGAAAATCATGTTTTCTAAAAGACGGATCTTACACTAACAAATATGATTTTTATAAACCACAAATATGTAAACACTTGTGAAATGAAAAGTTCGACAAGATAACAAACTTTGTAAAAGATGACGAGAAGTTGTAAAGACGGATATACTTTAAAAACGAGGTTTTTACGAGATCGATCTACTTTATATAAAGATCCACAAAATATAATGGGATTTACACTATGGTTTTCGGAAAAACTACAAGTTCATGCGATTATGCGATTTACATACTTGTCGACTAGTTTGATGTGTCGGAAATTGTTTGGTTGACTAAAGAGGTTGTTAGAGTAAAAATAATATTTACGAACGTTAACAGATCCAAAATAATACGAACGCCTCTACGATAATTATAAGTTACACTGGTAATACTTATTACCACTCGGATGATCAAACGTAACTCACGCATTATACGGAAATATTTACGAACGCGTATTTTACCAACGTATTATTTTTGGGGAAAATTATGTGAAATGGAAATATAATATTTTTGAGAAAAATATTTATATTTTGGAATTGGAAATAAAAATATATTAAGTGAGACTTAATGTTATAATTCGAACGCACATGTATTAAATCCCCCATCCTTGGGAAGGAGACTAACTACCAAGTATATACGAAAAGTAAACACGGAATAGTTGTCTAACTATTTCCCAAAAACTTAAATTATAAAGCTAAGGCACGGCCGTCCGTCTAATAGATTTAGCACATGTAGGTCGTTGCACAGCTGCCCGATTTGGAGTACTTGGTAGAGACGCACCGACTGTGAGTTCATGTCCCCCTTTTCTCTTAACTGTTTTCAGTTTTCTAAACTGGGGGGGTGAAATACATGTTACTATGATTACGAATATTTCTTACATGGTATGGTCAGCTAAGGAAGGAACTGTTAGGTTATGTGATTTGGGTAGGTGAAACCTTAAGAACATTAGTCCTCGTAGTACGATCGAGGGATACAAGTAATAGGCCTATTTGAGCATAACAAACCCCACCCATGCGCCCTAAGGTTGGACCATGTAGTGACTTTGTCTTAACACCACCCATGCGCCCGCAGGTTGGACCATGTGGTGACCTTGTCGTAACACCACCCATGCGCCCGCAGGTTGGACCATGTGGTGACCTTGTCGTAACACCACCCATGCGCCCGCAGGTTGGACCATGTGGTGACCTTGTCCTATCCCCTCCCATGCGCCCGCAGGTTGGACCATGTGGTTACACATCAACTGATATGTTTCCTTATTTGCTTTCATACCAGAGTTTACAAAATATTCACACTTACAATGGTTATAAAGGTTTATTCGCGCGCACATACTAAACACATGAACTCGCTCAACATTATTGTTGATTTTTCAACTTACATGTATTTTAGGGAATTAAAGGATCTGGCACGGTATGGCACGTTTTCCCGCTGCACTAGTTTCCGAGGTCATCCGGGGTTTAGGGAATGTGACTCTTTCCTGGACAAGTCACAGTCCTTAAACTGTGTTTATGTTTTGTTTGTTTGTTGAACAAGATTATGCTTGTTCCCGTTAAAACAATGGTATTGTATTTGGTTTTCAAAACTTAATGGATGATCTTGCATGTTTTTAATTCATATAGCTTTGTTATGACTAAGCTATGGTATTAAGAGGTCACACCAAAATTAACCACGCTTCCGCAAAGCCAGGGTGTGACAGTATAAATTAAAGAATGATGTATGGTTAAAGAATAACCAAGTAAAATAAGTTGTATAAAGCAAGTTGTTTTTGTAAAACGAAGTCTTGTGAAAAATGCATTATTTGTGTAAAAATGTATAAGTCCAAACTAAATGATTTAAATAACGCTATGACATGTAGTACAATACAAGCACTTATATATAGGAAGTACCAGCGGCGTATCCACCATGCTTGTAGCATACTACACACATATCGTTACTTAAGTCACTTAAACAAACCACCAAAGCATATAGTTCATGTTCAAACCAATCATCAAATGTTCTTGTCTAAACCATTGTCAATGTTTAAAAGTCCAAAATGTAGTTATGTAGTTATGTGTAAACAAAAGTTATGTATGGTAAGTAACAAAATGAGAATACTTAACCATAAATAAAAAAAAGGAACAAAACAAAGTATTTTGAATAAATCAAAAAGTTATGTTTTGCCAAGTAGAAAACTTGTTTTATTGATACAAACATTTATGCGGTAAGATAACGCATTACATTCAAGCCTTGAGACAGCAGGATAACCTTAGAGTAAAGGTTATCAAAGTAAAAATGTTCATGGATTCAGTCATTCCTTTCACCCAAACAAACCTAGGGTGTCAGAAACGGGATTTGTCAAGTCCTATGGTACCACTACCTACTACCGAGCGGCATGATCGGTGTTAATGAATGTAGTAAAGAACCGTTTATGCAAACCAAATGTTATACCAAATGTAAACAGGTTATGTGAAAACAATGTATTAAGTATGCTAAGTAAACATACAAAGCAGAAAAGTCATGTAAAACAATGTGCTAATATGCCATGTAAACATATATAGCAAAGTAATGTAATGTAGATCAATGTGCTAGCATGCTAAGTTAACATACATAGCAAAACAATGTAATGAAATCATGCACTATAAGTGTACTAAAGAACATAGCAACATATGATGTGAAAACAAGAAAGCACGAAAGTAACGAGTAGGCACATGTGTTTCACCCCAAAATGTTTGGAAAACAGTAAAAGAGGGGTCTATGTACTCACCTTTGGGTGCGTTTCTATATGCTAACACAATCTCTCAAATTGTTTATGCGTCCTAAATAAAGTAAGGATGATTTTTAATAATCAAAATTCACATAAATACCAAAGTTTCTCCGATACTTAGAATTTTCACATAACTTTGAGTTTTCTCGAAAAGTTATTATTTTTGATTATTTTGGTGTATTTGTATATATACATATACTTAAGCATTATACGCATAATCTTGTCAACACTAACACATCATCATACACATATTGTAAAACACATAGCACATTGTGACACATTAAATTTACTTATGAACAACCCATTCTAGTTATGTTGAAAAACACTTATTTTAGCGTTTCGGTAACATTTTTGGACGTCGGAAGCCACGTATGACTAACCAAACACAAAGTAAACTTAACATAAGTTGAAATACTTATTTTTATACCAAAAATATCAGTTTGGTTACTGATCTAAAACAGTTTTGTAAAAGTCCTCCGAAAAGGCGATTTTTAACCGTTTTACCGCATAGTTTTGCATCAAACGTTACCCGAACCATCCCAAATCGAAACGACTTGAAATTTTGACACAACCCATGTTATTTACTGAATAAAATAATGGTTATACTCACAATAGTGCAGGTCTTAAATAGAGTATATATATCATGCAAATCTCACATATTTTATCACTTTTTAAGCTATATGTACAACATGCAATGCTACCAAACCTATGTCAAAGTTTTATGCCATTATATTACACCAAATAATGTTATTTTTAGTGCTTGTAACCTGATCTAAAACATTTTTGTCATAGAACCATTTTTCATCATCTCTTGAGCTTTAAATCGACATATTCCTTCATGCACAAGTGTCTAAAGCACACTATCATATCATCATCTTTTCATATGAGTTTAGGTGCATCAAACATGTGATTTATTCATGTTTACTTGCTGATTTAATTGATTATTTATCATATCTTGCACAAATCATCAAATACTTGCATTTTAACTATATTCAAGAACAAGCAACAACTTAAACAAGTATTTACCAAAGATCAAGCTCAAATTTCATACACATACATAACTATATATACGGTTATACACACACATATATATATCACCATTTTTTTTATTTGATTCAAGACCCATTTCTTTTTTTTTAGATTTCAAGTTTGTGAAAAATTCCAAGATTCAAGAGAAACTTCAAATCATCAAGAACAACCAAGAATCAAGAGTATGATTTAAACATAAATTTTATACCTTCAAGATTCAAGTAAGTTGTTGATGAGATTTTGATGATATGGAGCTTGAAATCACTTGAAAATACCTTGGAAACTTCTTTAGATCTTCACACAAACTTGAAATTGGCTTGGAATGGGGTTAAATCTTGAAGAACAAAGTTGAAGGTATGAATATGGTGAGAGAGAGAGATGGGACGATTTGGGAGGAGGGATGGAAGGAGGTTGAGTGAGGTGTAGATTGAAGTATGGTGTACTTATAAAAGAAAAATCCCATAAATCTAAACATAATCTAATAAAATCTAAAGAAATCCAAGAAACATCAATTCAAATCTTGGAAAATCTTGACAAAATATATGGTGGGGTCCCCATAATATTTGAACGGAAATTAGATGGGGGGTAAAGTGTAAATTCGATGGTATATTAGATAAAAACAGGTGTTTAATCGGGTACCGGGTATTTTATCTAGCGTTTAAATCCCGATTTATGGTGTTCCAATTTATTTTTATTATTCTATAAAAATAAACTCGCCAAAGTATTACTGAAATAAATTTCAGTTGCCAAGACTGGCTGCGTTGTCCGCGTTTCGCAGTAAAAGCACTGTGTCGCGCACAAACACGCGGTACGTGCTTAAACTTGGAAAATAACGTTCTTAAGCGTTTTAATTTATTTTTCAACACGAACCTGATTAAAATAAGATTTTAATCATAACAGAATATTTGTGGGATTTAAATATTATCCGGGCGGTCACCAACGTTCGTTTCGCAGTTTTGTCGTAATTAGTTCTTTAGTTTAAATAAACATGTTTTCGCCATACCGAATCCTTCGAAACTTATTTCTAAGTTATGAAAGGGATATTTAGGGTATGTTTGGCTTTCGTCACAGTTCCGGAATGTACGTCGCGTTAAACTGATTGCGTTTAAGCACCAGTTTGCGTATAACCTTCCAGAAAGTGATTTAAAGTTTGAAGTCGAAATCGGATCAAATTGTAAAATCATTAAACACAAGAACACATATAATAACACCAAAGCGTATTGTTTTATTGATAACCAACATTGTTTTACATTATACGGTGCTTACAGAACACAGTTGTCACAGAACACCATGTCGAGATACGATTTCATCCACATAGATTTTAGCCAGCCTTTCAGCAGAAAAATCCTCACGGATTGGCAAGAAATGCGCTGATTTAGTAAGACGATCAACAACTACCCAGATGGCATTATGACCTTTCTTTGTGCGCGGAAGTTTAGTAATGAGATCCATAGCGATGTTTTCCCATTTCCAAACTGGAATCTCTAGTTGCTCCAAAAGACCAGAAGGATGTTGGTGTTCAGCCTTAACCTTGAGACAAGTAAGGCACTTTGAAACGTACAAGGCAATGTCTTTCTTCATACCAGGCCACCAATACCAAGTACGAAGATCCTTATACATCTTGTCTGAGCCAGGATGAATAGAATAACGAGATTTATGGGCCTCATCCATAAGCAAAGTGCGAAGATCATCTTGGCTTAGGACCCACAAACGGTCCATGAAATAATACGATCCATCTTCCTTCAGCATAAGATCAGGCTTAATGTGATAGGGTAATTCCTTACCCATCAAGTCTTGTGAAACACAAGCCTGTTGAGCATGAGTAATGCGTGCTTGGATATCAGATCGAGCTTGAATAGCAGATTGAACACGAACACAATGAAGCTTAGTACGTTCCTTACGACTTAATACGTCAGCCACAACATTCGCTTTACCAGGATGGTAGCGAATTTCGCAATCATAGTCGTTTTGGAGTTCGACCCAACGTCTTTGCCTCATGTTGAGTTCTTTCTGATTGAAGATATGCTGAAGACTTTTGTGGTCAGTAAAAACCACGCATCCTGTGCCATACAAATAGTGTCTCCAGATTTTGAGAGCGAAGACAACTGCACCCAATTCAAGATCATGAGTGGTGTAGTTTCTCTCATGCACCTTCAATTGCCCTGATGCGTAGGCTATGACTTTATTCCTTTGCATCAGAACACAGCCAAGACCCAATTTCGATGCATCAAATAAACAACAAAATCATCATTACCCTCAGGAAAAGTCAGAATAGGTGCATCACAAAGCTTCTGCTTCAAGGTCTGAAATGCTTCTTCTTGCTTAAACCCCATTCAAAGGGTTTGTTCTTCTGAGTTAGAGAGTTAGAGGAACTGCAATCTTTGAGAAGTTCTCAATGAAGCGGCGGTAATAACCCGTAAGACCAAGAAAAGAACGAACCTCAGTAGGAGTAGTAGGCGTATCCCAATCCTTAATCGCACTGATCTTGGAGGGATCTACATGAATACCTTGTTCGTTGACAATCTGTCCCAAAAATTGAACTTCCTTAAGCCAAAAACACTTGGAGAACTTGGCAAAAAGTTGCTCTTTCTTTAGGAGTTCCAGAGTAAGACAAAGATGTTGCTCATGATCAGCTCGCGTCTTAGAATATATCAACATATCATCGATAAAACGATGATGAACTTATCTAAATAAGGCTTGCAGACCCTATTCATTAAGTCCATGAAAACAACAGGAGCATTGGTCAAACCGAATGGCATGACTGTGAACTCATAATGCCCAAAACAAGTGCGGAATGCTGTCTTGGGAGTATCCTCTTCATGCACATGAAGTTGATGATACCCAGAACGAAGATCAATCTTCGAGAAGCAAGTAGCACCCTGTAACTAGTCAAAGAGATCATCAATGCGAGGTAGGGGATATCGATTCTTGATGGTAAGCTTATTCAGCTCATGATAATCGATGCACATCCTGAAGGATCCATCCTTCTTCTTGACAAAAAGAACGGGAGCACCCCAAGGGGAAATGCTAGGACGGATAAAACATTTGTCAGAAAGCTCCTGAAGCTGCTTAGACAACTCTTGCATCTCAGACAGTGTAAGACGATACGGAGCTCTGGCAATAGGATTAGCACCAGGTACAAGATCAATACGGAACTCGACTTGGCGTGCTGGAGGTAGACCAGGTAATTCTTCAGGAAACGGCTCCGGATAATCCCGAACAACAGGGATATATTGAATAGACTTACCTTGGCCGTTATCTGTTGTAACATGTGCCAAGAAGGCCACATAGTTCTTTCGCAGATACTTCCGAGCTTGAAAACAAGACATAAGCTTGAGGCTACTAGCAGGTTTCTCACCACGAACCTGCAGAATCTCACCAGACGAAAGCGGCACACGAACAATCTTCTCAAAACAAACTACCTCTGCGCGATGCTTGGCTAACCAATCCATACCCACAATAATGTCGAAGCTTCCAAGTTTCATAGGTGTGAGGTCAATAGGAAAGAGATGGTTGTTAAGGTTCAATTAGCAATTGCGAAGAACAGAATCAAGAACAACGGGTTCACCACTCGCAACTTCGACTGTTAAAGGCTTACCTAGTTTCGTTCTAGACACGCGAAGCAAAGGCTCAAAAGATAACGACACAAAACTCTTATCGGCCCCTGAATCAAAAAGAACAGACGCAGGTTGATTATTAACAAAGAACGTACCATTCACCACATCATTGTCTGCTTGCGCCTCTTGTGCATTCATGTTGAAAGCTCGTCCACGAGCCGGAGCCTGAACTGGATTCGCATTCACTAATCTTGGACATTGGTTATGGTAGTGGGTCAGATCTCCACAGTTATAACAAGAACCTGGTGGGTAGTGAGGTCGTGCAGCTTGACCTTGTTGCTGAGCAAGAGGCTGAGCAACTTGTTGAGCCGGGTTCTGAGCTGCCCGATTCTGATTGACAGGAATGCGACATGTAGCAGCAAGATGACCAGGTCTTCCACAGTTAGTGCATTGACGGCACTGGTGTTATGGTTGATGATGACCGTTACCCTTATTGCAAAAAGATGCATTGCCAAAGTATGGTTTCTTGGCAAGCGGTTGCGCAGGCTGATTTGTCTGTGCAGTAACGGCAAAATTTTGGGAAGCCTTCCGCTTCCTAGACCACTTTGAGGAACCCGCATCCTTACCTTGCTTGTTTTTACCTTTCTTGCTATCCTTCTTGTCAGACTCTTGCTTCTTACCCTTCTTGTCACCCTTTCTGTGCAACTTACCCTTTCGAATCTGCGATCCAGTCAACGTTGCAGATAACTCGATTGCCTGACGGACAGTGGTAGGATTACTACTAGTAATGATGTCTTGCACAGATTCAGGTAGACCATCAATGTACCTCTCGATAGCCTTGTCGAGTGGGGTAACCATTGTCGGGCAAAGTAAGCTTAACTCCTCATACCTGTCTGTATACGCCCGTTGCTCACCACTTTCTTGCTTCAGATCATCAAATTCCCTCTCCATATTTCGCAGCTCATGACGAGGACAAAACTCCCTCATCATAAGAGTTCTTAGTTCAGCATATGTTTGTGCAAGAGCAACTTTTTCACCACGGTCTCTCATAACCCCGTTCCACTATGTCAAAGCCCTCTTCTGAAATACGCTAGAAGCGAACTCGGCCTTCCGGTTCTCAGGACACAGAACATGACGAAATGTACTCTCAATGCTCTCGAACCATTGAAGGAGCCCAGTTGCCCCTTCGGTACCACTGAACTTGAGTGGTTTAGCCGAATTGAAGCTCTTGAAGTTACAAGGAGCATTCTGATTGTTGTTGGCTTGGTTCACCTGAGCGATAATGTTTGGGAGTGCGGCAACAATGTGCTGTGCCAGAATATCTGCCATTTCGGCATTGGTTAACGGGTTTTCACGACGAGGAGGCATGCTAAAAAGAGGAAAACATGAGAGGAAACGAGTGAGATGATTAGATGAAAAGAACGATATGAAACAAAATCAACAAAAGCAAGGATGGTGGTCATTCGTCCGTACCACAAAGCAAACAAATGACACACAGTGACTAATCAAAGTAAATGGGTCCATAAATAATGCTTAACGAAGACATGCTCGCCTATAAGTGAACACTCACCCCAGGAGTTCCCAGTTAAGAGTGACTGGTCTGATTATGTGGATTTGTACGAACACTCTAGCCTTAGACAGAAAACCCGGGGTACAGGCATTCACCCTGGGTAGTTGTTGATCGTCCTACTAAATCAGCGTATTTCTTGCCAATCCGTGAGGATTTTCCTACTGAAAGGCTGGCTAAAATCTATGTGGATGAAATCGTATCTCGACATGGTGTTCCTTTGAACATAATTTCTAATAGAGATGCTCGCTTCTCTTCTCGATTTTGGAGAACCATGCAATCTACTATGGGGACCCAACTTAATCTGAGCACAGCATATCATCCACAAACAGATGGCCAAACTAAAAGAACAATCCAGACGTTGGAGGATATTCTTAGAGCTTGTGTGATCGATTTCCGTGGTAGTTGGGATTCACATCTTCCATTGATTGAATTCTCCTACAACAACAGTTATCACTCCAGCATCAACATGGTTCCTTTCGAGGCTCTCTATGGTCGAAAATGTCGTTCACCAGTCTGCTGGAATGAGATAGTTGAGGCTCAACTTACTGGACCTGACCTCATTCTAGAGACAACTGATAAGGTTAAGAAAGTTCGTGATAACCTACAGACAGCTCGAAGCCGTCAAAAGAGTTACGCAGACCGAGGACGCAAGCCCTTGGAATTTCAAGTTGGTGATTGTGTATTACTTAAGGTCTCACCTTGGAAAGGTGTGATCAGATTTGGAAAGAAAGGAAAACTTGCACCTAGATACGTTGGACCATTCAAGATCGTCGAAAGAATCGGTAAGGTAGCCTACAGACTTGAGTTACCTCCTGAACTTGGAAATGTTCATCCAACTTTCCACGTATCCAATCTCAAAAACTGTTTAGCTGATGGGAACCTCCACATACCACTTGACGAAATTCGTGTTGATAAAACACTGCATTTTGTTGAGAAACCTGTGGAAATTACGGATCGTGAAGTCAAATGGCTTAAACGCAAGCGCATTCCCTTGGTTAAAGTTTGCTGGGAATCTAAACGTGGACCTGAGTTTACTTTGGAACGTGAAGATTAAATGAAGGCGAAGTATCCACATCTTTTCCCTTGAGTTTCTTCTAAACAAATTTAGGGACGAAATTTCCACAAGTAGGGGAGACTGTGACATATGTGCTTGTAATCATTGTAAACAATTCAGTTATCAATGAAATAAAGTTATTTGATCCCTATGTTTGTCTATTTATGTTTGATGTTTTTCATGTTTTGACTTTTATTCAATTTCAAACTCTATATCGCTTTTGGAGAATTATACGCAAACTGGTGCGTAAACGTAATCAGTTTAACGCGACAAATACTCCGGAATATCAATTTATGCTTAACATACCTTAAATAACCTTTACATAACTTAGAAATAAGTTTTGAAGGCTTTGGTATAGCAAAATCAAGTCTATTCGCTTACAGGGACTAAAATTAACAAACTGCGAAAGTATGCCGATTTGAACAGTAACAAACATTCTGGAACACGATCATAAGTTAAACACACCCTAAATATCCTTTACATAGCTTAGAAATAGACTTTGAGGGGTTCGGTGTGCTAAAATAAACTTTATACTCATTCAGGGACAAAAAGTGTCAAAAAGTGCATAAGTTTGCATTTTCGCGCATAACTTACGTTCTGAATACATCCGGACATCCAAAAATTTATGCAAGCATTAAAATATTTTATTTTAGTGTTTGGCATGAGAAAAATCCATTCGTCGCGCAATTTGGATCGTTTTTCGCGCTTATGCGCATTCCGTCGTAATTAAGCGAACATCGCGATCGTACGACCAAACGAACCGACATCCGGCATATTTTTAAGCATGCTTCATGTCCACAACGTTTAGGCATCATTTTAGGGCCTTAAAGTTGGCCTGACGGGCCTTAAACATGTCGGAAATAGCCTTAAAAGCATGCAGGGACCAAAACTGTCATTTGTGAAACTGTTGCTGATCTGAGATCCCCAGGCGGGGCGCGTAAACCCCTATAGGTACCTTACATGGGCCGCAAGGCCTCCCCAGACCTGCGAAACTAGTTTACCCAGCTGTAAACAACTGTTAAACTCACAAAAACCCATTGCAAATGGTATTTCTTAAACAATGGACTGATACTAGGGGCTCTAATGGTTTTCCAAAACAAGGGGTACACATGGACGGTTGAGATTGAAGCACGTTTCTCAATGAACGATCTTAACGGTTCTAGGAAAACTTTAAATACCCCCACCCTTTTCACCCCGAACTCACTTGAATTCTGAGATTTTCTCTAAGTTGGAGTGATTATCACTTCATACCTGAGAAATACTTGGAATTCAATCTTGCGGGGACCTTCTGTAAGTATTCTTTCGCGTTTTTCATTCGTTATAGCATTAAAGTCAAACTGCGTTTGACTTTCTGCATTGACCAGTTTATGGTCAACGCGAAGTTCGTTTGAACTTCATAACGTGAGCGTAATCACGATGGTTATAGTCCCTAGTGACTATACCTACTGATTACCACGTTATCTAGGCTTAGTAACGAGTCGTAGTTTCGGCCAAAATGCGTATTCTTGTGTATTTTGTAACCAAACTACTTATGGGTATCAAGACCCTTTGTCTTGATATCAAACCTGTTTTTAAACCTCGTTAAACATGTTCTAACATGTTTAACTCGTCACTTTTAGAATTGTGCTTGTTTAGGGTCGTAAAGGTAAGGGATCTAAACAATCGCTTATGATTTCGGACCCGACCCATTTGGTCGATCTTTAGGATCCGACCAAACACTTTAGGTGACCATAGTTGTATAGGGAATAACCTTCCGAGGTTATACCTTATGGTCACATCGTTTAAGTAGTTGTATGATAAGTAGATCTTATGCCTTAGGTAAATTACCAAAAATACCCTTTTTACGATAAAATTCATTTTAAGCCTATGTAACATAATTTTTGGTATCTAAACTGATTTAACAACAATATTAAACATGTTGAGGCAAATCTTACTTGTCAAAGGGCTAGTTAGGCATTCCGAACGCGTTTTACGCAAACGACGCGTTAAAGTGGCATAAGCTACCTAAACGGGTCGTAACGGGTTAATAGCACTTAGGCTAGGTTTTGTTTCAGTATGTAGGCTTTGTTAAACCATATTACATAAGTTCCCACACTTATTTGGTTTACAAACCCTCGTACTACCCGATCCTCCGATAGGTCCGTTTATCAATGTAGTTACCTATATTAGGTGCCGTTTGAATCCGTGATCTTCTAGCTTGCTTGGTGGATATCTAAAGTCTATTAAGCAATCTCAAGTGAGTACATAGACCCCTCTTTTACTATTTTTCAAACATTTTGGGGTGAAACACATGTGCCTACTTGTTACTTTCATACTTTCCATGTTTTCACAACTTATGCTTGCTATGTTCATTAGTACACTTATAGCACATGATTTCATTATGTTTTGTGACGTGTGTTTACTTGACATGCTAGCACATTGTTTTACATTACATTTCTTTTGCTATGTATGTTCATTTAACATGCTAGCACATTGATTTACATGACTTTTCTGCTTTGTATGTTTACTTAGCATACTTAGTACATTGTTTTCACATAACTTGTTTACAATTGGTATAACATTTGGTTTGTTTAACGGTTCTTTATTACATTCATTAACACCGATCATGCCGCTCGGTAGTAAGTAATGGTACCATAGTACTTGACAAATCCCGTTCCTGACATCCTAGGTTTGTTTGGGTGTAAGGAATGACTGAATCCGAAAACATTTTACTTTGATAACCTTTGCTCTAAGGTTATCCTGCTGTCTCAAGGCTTGGATGTATGCGTTAACTAACCACATAAGTGTTTGTATCAATAAAACATGCATTCATTTTACAAAACATAACTTTTGATTTATTTCAAATACTGTTTTGTTCATTTTTACTTATGGTTTAAGTAGTCTCATTTTTACTTACCATACATAACTTTTGTTTACACATTACATGACTTACGCTTAACTTGGGTTATACTATGACTTTTGACTATTGGTTTAAACATGAACATTATACATTGGTGGTTTGTTTGGGTGACTTGAATAACGAGACGCGTGTAATATAATACAAGCATGGTGGATACGCCGCTGGTACTTCCTATATATAAGTGCTTGTATGATATTACATATCGTAGCGTTATTTATGCCATTCAGTTTAGACATGTTACTTTTACAACACATTTTTCACTTAAACATTGTTTTACAAATAACATTGATTTATACAAACTCCTTTTACTTGGTTACTCTTTTAACCATACGTTATTCTTTTACAAGTACTTATCATCTGATTTTGCTATCGTTTTTCAAATGATTTATAAAAGAAAATACTTAACAAGGTTCATGACTAATTTTTATTAAACATCTTCTTTAAACTCAAGTCATGAATCCTATTTTCACAAAACCTATGTATCTCACAGGCATTTTTATGCTGACATACCTATTTTCACATGTGTTTTCAGGAGCTGTTGCTTAGGATGATCATGACATACTAGGGAGGACCTGTGCCTTAGTGACTTAAAATGAAGATAGACTTAGTTTAATATCGTGATGTACTTTTGTTTCTTTTATTTTAAGACAATGTGACTTGTTGGTTCTTGTTTTGAAACAATGTATTCCACCCTTGGGTGATGAATAAAATATTATTTTAATTACCATGGTTGTGGAACAATAATTCTGTTACAACACTCCCCGACATTTCCGCCACGATTTGATGTTTTACGTGGTCGGGGTGTGACAGAAGAGTTGGTCATCTGTAACACCCCAATCGCGTAATACAACAACACGCGACGGAAATATCTGGGAGTCACGTTACAAATTGCTCACAACTACTGGTACTAAATTGTTTCAATATCATTAACATCGTTTTACAAACAAAGAATACATGAAACTTGTAGGACCGGTTTTGACGCCGTTCGATTGCGTAACGTACGTTTCACGTGCGGAATCCATGAACGTGCGTGACCGAACACACAATAACGTACTACTAACGAGAATCTATTGAAAGATGTGACAATTTCGGCACAAGATTCACGTTTACAACACTTTCTCTCTCTAGACTTTCTCCCTCTAGAAGTGTTCCTCCAAATCTTCTATTTCACCAAAATCTCATGTAACTAATGACATAATCCTCTATTTATAGGTCAAGGCATTTTAATGAAAGTTCTCATTAATTACAAGTTTGCCACCTTGCCTTTTAACTAGATATGACAATTATAAAGACTTGATTTCTTCGTTATCTCGCTATAGCTCGGATTGACGAAGGCGATAGACATTCGTGCACTAACAATCTCCCCCTTGGATATTGCAGTAGTCAATCCGTGGTGAAACTCGTAGCGACTTGACTTTCTCTTTCTCTTGAGTCTTTTTGCTTGAACAGAATCCCGGTGGATCTGTCTTCAGCTTCCGTTGCTCTCTTTCTGTAGACTCTTCAGGCTCCCCCTTTCGTCAAGCTTCCGTGCTTTTGGGATCGACGCCTGGCTTTGCGTATCAACAGATTAAGAAACCTGCACACATCTCAACCTCTCTATTACAAACCAATAAAGTTGTGATTCAACTTAATGAATCAACTAAATATTTGAGAATTTTCATATTTAAACACTTTTCAAAATTTGAAATATTCCAATTTCTGATTCAATTTTCTGAATCATCTTAAACATTTCAAACCAATTAACCAAACCATCTGTTCATCAAGTTTAGCCTTTGAGATTTTGAATATCAGCTCTCCAACATCAGTTGTCGAAAATCTTTTTGGATTTTATACACTATGAAACATAAATGCAACAGCATAAATTAAATGCAGAAATGAACTATGTACAAACATATTTTTGTGAGTTTGTGCAAGAGGATCATATCAGTTTTTGAGACAAATCACTAACACCGTTAAGCTTTGAACATTGTAAGCTCTAAACAATTTACCTAGATTGTCAGATATATCTTTACACAAAGTTTAACTGATTCAAGATACAAGATTAATGTTTTAGATACTTAAACTTATTCGAGTGTCCCATCACTTAAATATACTCCCGTATCCAGATTCAAATATTTAATCTTACAAACTTAATTGAGTGTCCCATTTCAGAATATACTCCCGTATCCAGATCTCAATATTCAGAATTACAGGTAAGTATACTAAGACGATATCTGTAAAGGGTTAGATGTTGAAATCATGAGAGCTCAGGTCAGAACTACCGTTCAGCAGAGAGATCATGATTTGTGTCCCCTTTAGAGGATCTTTTTACAACAACAAGAATGATCAATTTTATTGTCTCATTTTGCTGAGGGCTTATGCTGTGTTTCAAGCATTTGCAGCAAGTATTATCCAAGGACTAGGTGAGAACTTCCATTCAGCAGAAGTCCCGGGATAATACCCCAGATATCACTGAGTATAAACAAACCTAGTATTTCAGAGAGAGAAACCTTTCAAACGAGATTTCGGGGGTTACCCATATATCCGTGAAATGTTACCCACAAAATAAGAAAGTTTGACATCTTATAGAATCTTTCAAACGAGATTTCGGGGATTACCCATATATCCAAGAGATGTTCCCCACAAGATAAGCAAGTTTGACGTTTTAAGTTTATATCCCGAAAACAATCTACTGAATGTGTAAAAATTTACTAACAAATCCACAATAAAATTGTTTATCACATTTAACATTTCATTTCTTTACAATGCTGTGATAGTCCACTGATTTACTATCATTTCCTCTTTTTCGCAACAAAACTCATTTTTGACTTTTTCAATGTTTTTGACATTTTCAAATTTCCTAATTTTTTTTTTTAAATTTTTCTCCCCCTAAAATCAAAATATGTTTCAATTTTGATTTTCTGGGAAAATTTGAAAACAAACTATACAGATAAAGTGACAACATGATATCGAATCGCTTCAATTCGCCATCCACTTGGCGTAAACAATCAGAACTCCCCCTCACAACAAACTGTTTTCCCATTGTGATCTCAAAACACTTAAGTTTGTTTTAATCAAAATGGTTTTTCCGGAAAATTAGTTTTGTGTGTTATTTCATAAACATGTGGTTTCATCACATTGTTCTTCAAATTACCACTTGTAGGAAAGATGAATCAAGTACAACTTAATGTCCCTGATTTATCTTTTGAAAGACGAAAAATCACCAGAGTGAAATTTCTCAAGAAATGTGCCGATTCATGTTCCACGCTTACCAACCTGGGAACTCCGGCAAGTCAGGTTTTTCTATTTGAAAAGTTTCACCCAAGCCTGACTGTCCTTGAGTGATTTTGAATTCTTGTTCAACAATGGTGGAAAGTTTGTATCATCAATTGTTAAACCTGAATTCTCAGATTTTACCTCAATAACCGGCTCTTCTGGGTTTGACGAACCAGAATCATTGCCTGAATGTGGCTTGTCTAACTTTATTGAGTCAGATTCATCGCCGACATGTGGCTCCTTTGTTTCCGAAGAAACAGATTCATCGCCACCAACTTTTACCTTCTTCTTTTCCTCTTTCGTCCTCAGATTTGTATCTGATGAATTCGTCTTGCTTGACTTTGCAGTCGAGGGAGTTGATTCATCAGAACTCTTATTCGATCTGTCCGGTGAACCCGAGGACAAAATCTTCTCCAGATATTCTCTGGCCTTCTTCCTCTTCTTTCTCAGTCTGTCTTTTTGCCCTTGAGAAAGCTTCACTTTCTTTTCTTGAACTTTAGGTTCTTGGACCTTCTGTTCTTTGATTTTCTGTTCTGAAACTTTCAGTTCCTTAGGCTTAACAGTGACTGGTTTCTTTGCCAATTTCTGAGAATTAACCCTCAATCTTTCACTTGATTTCCTTGGGCAATCCCTGGCAATGTGTCCTTTGATTTGACAATTATAGCATCTCCTCGTCTCAAATCTCTGTCTCTGGCAGTTAGCAGCAATGTGTCCTTGATAGCCGCATCTGTAACACACTCTGTTATCGTACCAATCACCATTGTCATACCAAACGCTCTGATCAAAGCACTGTTTGGCTTGGTGATACTCTTTCCTCTTCTTGATTGTTGGATTTGACTTTTGAGCACTGTGGTCAAACCTGCACCACTTATTACCAACAGTTTTAAGTTTTCATTTTTCATTTTTTGTGATTTTTGATTGCGATTGGATGATTGATCTGATGAGCTTTTATTTTCTTTTTGAACAATTTTCTCAGTTTTAATTTTTTGTTTTTGTTCCACTTTCTTCTTCAAAGGTTTTTGCTTAGAGCATTCTCCCTTTTCAGTCGATTGTAGAACTGTTTTCTGAAATTTTTCTTTTAATTTCAAAAACAATTTTTGTTTTTCTATTTTTTCTTTTTCATCATCAGATTTCTCATCACAATCTTCAACTTTGACATTGTCAAAGTTTGTGACATCGTCACTTATTGGAATTTCATTGATCGGTTCTGGACAAACATATGATGCAGAAATCACAAAACCTTTCAACTTATTTTCTAACTCAGCAATTTTAATACGATCACTTTTAGCTTCTTTTTCAAGCTGAATGATTTTAGCAAGATAAGAATTGATTGCAATTTGTTTTTCAAGATTATTTTTACCAAAGATATCTTTCTCATCTTCTAAAATCTTTATTTGAATTTGAAAATCTTTCTCAATTTTTACTTTTTCATTTTCTGAATTTTTTATTTGATTTTTTAAAACATTTTCTGAATTTTTAAGATTTTTGTTTTCTAATGTCAAACTCTCTAAATCCCTCAAGAGTTTGGCATTTTCAGATTTCAGATTTTCACAATTTGAGCACTTCTCTATTATTTTTTCAGCTTCAGTTTTCTTCTCCACCTTGATAGCTGAAATTTCTTTAACCTGCTCCTCTTTCACTTGAACATTTTTCTCAGATTTGAATTCTACTTTATCAGTTACTGATTTATTCTTTTGGAGTTCAAGTTCTCGTTCTTCAATCTTCTCGATAAAGAAACTCAAAGTCAAGTTTAAATGTATCTTCTTCAAATCTAACACATACGTTCTCCACATATCACCCGGTAAAGCATTTGCCAACATGTCAACCCATTCCTCATTAGTCTTGGTTATCTTCAATCTCACCATCTCCCAAAACAACTTGATATACCTTTTGATCAATTAATCAATTGATTCTCCATCGATACCTGAAAAATTATTGAACTTGTTCAGTGCAGTATAAATTTCAGAATCCATGTCTTGGTAATGAGAAATACACAGCAACAGATTTTCAATCAATTTAAAAAAAATTCCACACAAACAAAAAATCTGATGAATATCCGATTGATGAAAATCCGCTGACAACAAATCACTTCGAATCACCTGCAAACACACAAATAAACGATCAGTAAAAATATCAATCAACTGAATCGGACGGAAGGTTGATCGAACGGATAGTATGTTTGGTCGATCGGACAAAAAAAACGTTGTTTGATCGAGTTCGATCGGCCGACAACACTCTTAATAATGGCTGACAACGCTTATTTAACAGTGGGCTGTGATCTCTGCCTTTTCTTACACTAAGTGGGCTACACCTCCATGTTATTACTAATCCACGATTGTTCCACAAAAATAATCAACACCACCTCATGGGCCTTGTTTATACAAATGGGCAGTGAAAACAACAATAGCAGATTCATGATTGGGCGGTGAACAAGTGGGCCAACTTTAGTAGTGGGTCGGTGTAATAATGGGCCTTAGAGTTAATGGGTGGTGATGTTGGACGGTGTAACAAATCAACTATTTATATCAAATAATATCCAACAGTGCCTTTAACAAATATATCAAATCAAGTACTTTGTTGCTGATTGGGCCTAAGATAGTGAGTGGGTCGGTGCTACCAATCAATAACAACAACAAATAAAATTGTCGGTTCTTTTGGGCTTCTAAAACTATGTCAATGGTCGGTAATGAAATTCAAAACAAATCAGTTTAGTGGGGCGGTGATGTAATGGGGCGGCAACTTTAATTGGGCCTCAAACCTTAGTGGGCGGTGCACCTTGGGTTAAACAAGTAACCAGCCGACAAATTTGAAACCAATGGCTGTGATTGGGCTAATAAAAGGTAGTGGGGCTATGCAAAACAATAAACTGTCAACAACCAGATTGTTCAGACACTCACGTGAAGAAGATGACAAAAAGCGAACCCCAAACTTACCTTATAAGCGGACCCTTTATGTCACATAAGCGGACCAAAATTTGTTTTTATGAGCGAACCACAAATTTTTTCTATGAGCCAACCTGTTTGATGATAACCAAAAAAGCGAACCTGTTCAATTTCTCACGAGCGGACCTGTGTAATACCAAAAGAGCGAACCTACCTGAAATTTCATGCAAAAACAGACCGAAAAACTGCGATTTCTCCTAAACGGCTAGGAGATTTGATCTGAAACTTGGTAGGGTTGCAATTCAATGTTTTTCGCACACTATGTCAAAAATCAGACAAATCGGACCGTGAAATCACGTTCAATTTGACAAATTTCCGTAAAAACCGTGAGAAATAAGTAGAAAATGAAGAAATCAATGAAATCGGATCTGAATCGGCTCTGAAAACGCTGAAATCTGGTACGAAAACGATGTGTTTGATCGTGCAATTGAGCTCCTAGCTCTGATACCACTTGTAGGACCGGTTTTGACGCCGTTCGATTGCGTAACGTACGTTTCACGTGCGGAATCCGTGAACGTGCGTGACCGAACACACAATAACGTACTACTAACGAGAATCTATTGAAAGATGTGACAATTCCGGCACAAGATTCACGTTTACAACACTTTCTCTCTCTAGAAGTCTTCCTCCAACTCTTCTATTTCACCAAAATCTCATCTAACTAATGACATAATCCTCTATTTATAGGTCAAGACATTTTAATGAAAGTTCTCATTAATTACAAGTTTGCCACCTTGCCTTTTAACTAGATATGACAATTATAAAGACTTGATTTCTTCGTTATCTCGCTATAGCTCGGATTGACGAAGGCGATAGACATTCGTGCACTAACAAAATTGTTCTTTTGTTTTAGAAGTCTAAGGCCTGAATGCAATCCTATGCGTTGCATGCTTGAAATAGTCGAAAACCTGAAACATATGCGAAAACAGTCAGCATAAAAATGCTGGCGAATACATAGGTTTTATTGGCCAAATAAATGGCAAAAACATTTGGTATTATTATCTTAATTGTGAAAACTCGTGACAAAAATAGGTTTGTATATGGCATTATGATATTTACTAAGTCATTTTATGTTTTATATTGAAATCCCGATTTAAACCATCATAAAAACTTGTGAATGTCTTATTAGGAATCCAATCAAGGATTAAAAATAACTGTTTTGAAATAAATCAAAACTTATATAAGTATTACATAAATCAAATCAATGAGTTATGATAATACTTCAGAGATCTTTCTAAGAATCTAACACATAAGAATATGGGAGATTCTACAAAGATTATGATAACCAACAATGAACAAATGTACACAAAATCCTAAAGTGATCCAGATAACGCTACAAGAATAATAAAATAAGAACACTTATATATAGGAAGTACCGGCGGTGTATCCACCATGTTCTTATTTTATTTTACCCGTTTCGTTATTTAAATCACAACTACCACATAACACATAAACCAACCAACTTGTGAACACGCATTAAAGCACACAATGAATCCAATCGAGGACTCCAGTATCAGTACTTTAAACATCCTACGAGAATCAATCTATGAGGATAGATAGATGCTATAAGGATTTGGGTTCTATCACATTGTCTAACTTAACACGCATTAAAGCACACAATGAATCCAATAAAGGATTCCAATATTGGTACTTTAAACATCCCATATGAGTCTAACTATGAAGATAGATAGATACTACATGGATCCTGGGTTCTTGACATATTGAATTATTGAACCAAAACAAACCTAAATCCTAATAGTGATTCGCGATAACGCCACGAAAGGTAATACAATAACCACACTTATATATAGGAAGTACCAGCGGCGTATCCACCATGTGCTTATCGTATTATCTAGTTTCGTTATCTAAATCACCAACAAACTACACAAAAACCAACCATTGAGTCTGCAAAGTACTTCTTAAAAATCTCACTACGAAGATAGGAAGATCTAAGTCTGTACTTGAAATATCCTACATGAATCTAACTATGAAGACAGGTAGATCACTTAAGGATAAAACATAACGTTTGCATAATCGGAATAATACACTTAAAAGCACTTAGAGAACACATGTATGCCATACATTTTGAAAACAAATTGATTGCACATATGAATCACCCCAAAACATTTGAAAACAGTAAAAGAGGGGAACTATGTACTCGCCTGGGGTTGCGTATAGTCCCGGCTCAAAAGGTATAACAAGGCTCAAAAGACCAAGAGTTCAAGTGTTGAAGCGGCTCCTAGGGTAACAGACACTATATTACAGAATTGACATCTAATCGGAAGATCAGGTAGAATGAGGTCTTGTAAACCAAATGAGTATTGGAACTCATGTGACATGGTTTAACAAAACCTACATTCTAAAATGAAACCTATCCTAAGTGCTTACGACCCATTACGATCCGTTATGGTAGCTTACGCCACTTTAACGCGTCGTTCACGCAAACGCGCGTTCGAGACGCCTAACTAGTCCTATGACAAGTATTATATGCCTTAACATATCTATTTATGTTATATAATCAGTTTAAATGTCAAAATATGTGATACATATGCTTAAAATGAAATTATTCAAAAAAGGGCATTTTGGTCATTTTCCTAAGGCATATAAACTACCTATCATACAACTAACTAAACGAAGTGACCATAAGGTATAACCTCGAAAGGTTATTCCCTATACAACTATGGTCACAATAAATATTTGGTCGGATCCTAATGATCGACCAAACGGGTCGGGTTCGTAAGTCTAAGCGATTGATTAGATCGCTTACCTTACGACTCTACACAAGCACTAAACCTAAAGCGACGAGCTAAACATGTTAAAACATGTTTAACGAGGTTTGAAAACAGGTTTGGTATCAAAACAAAGAGTTTTGATACCTAAAAGTAGTTTGGTTACAAAATACGCAAGAATACGCATTTTGGCCAAAACTACGACTCGCCACTATGCCTAGATAACGTGGTAATCAGTAGGTATAGTCATAAGAGACTAAAACCATCGTGATTACGCTCATGTTATGAACTTCAAACGAACTTCGTGTTGACCATAAATTGGTCAGTGCAGAAAGTCAAACATAGTTTGACTTTCGTGCTAAAACATGAAAAGAACGAAAGAATACTTACAGAAGGTCCAAGAACGGAAGTTTTGATCCGATTACTCTCAGGTATGAAGTGTATACTTCAACTTAGAGAGCCAAATCAGATCAAAGTGTGAGTTGAGAGCAAATGCGGGTGGGATATTTATAGGAAGACCAAGACCGTTAGGATCGTTCATCGTAAAACGAGCTTCGATCACAACCGTACATGTGTACCCATGGTTTTATAATACCATGGGCACCACAAAAATGGCCCATAGAGTCAGAAATACCATTTGCAAGGGTGGAAAATGGCTGGAACAAGCTGGATACAGCTGGCAATCATGTTTTGCAGGTCTGACACTTTCACGCGGGCCGCGTAAGAATAAGAGGGGTCTTACGCGGACCGCCTGAGGTTCTACTTCAGCAAACAAGTTTCAGAAATTACAGAAATGGTCCCTGCATTCTTCTAAGGCCCTTTTTGATGCGTTTGAGGCCTGTTAAGCCATTTTCAAGGCTCTACAATGATGCCTAAACATTGTGGACATGAAACATGCTCAAAAATATCTCGGATGTTGGTTCGTTTGGTCGTACGGTCGCGTTGTTCGGTTAATTACAACGAAACATGAACGATTGCGAAAAACGATCCAAATTAAGCGACGAATGAGATTTTATCATGCCAATCACTAAAATAAAATATTTTAATGATGACATAAATTTTTGGATGTCCGGATATATTCAGAACGTAAAATATGCGCGAAAATGCAAACTTATGCACTTTTTGAAGCTTTTAGTCCCTATTGACCAAGAAAGTTTATTTTTGCGCACCAAACACCTCAAAGCCTATTTCTAAGCCATGTGAAGGATATTTAGGGCATATTTAACTTATGATCAAGTTCCGGAATGTGCAATACTTTGTGAATCAGCAGACTTTCGCAGTTTGACGCAAATAGTCCCTGAGTGTGCATAAACTTGTTTTTGACACACCAAAGCTTTCAAAACTTATTTCTAAGTTATCTAAAAGTTATTTAAGGTATTTTAAGCTTATGTCACTGTTCCGGAGTTTTTGCCGCATTACACTGAGTACGTTTACGCATCAGTTCGGGTTTAACTTTCCAGAAAGCGATTTAAAGCTTGAAAATGAACTAGAATCAAAATGTGAAATTGTGAAACCAACATAAACAAAATTTTGAGACCAAAACACATTGTTTCTTTGATAAAAGATAGTGTCCTACATTGTGTGTGTTTACGGAGCACAAGTGTTATAGTCTCCCCTATTTCAGGAAATTTCGTCCCGAAATTTATTCGAAGGAGACCGTAGAGTAGAATTGAAACAACTGATGGATAAGCAGATTGCTAGATCCCAAATATGCAGAGCATCATTTGGAAATTTTAGGGATTTCAAATTATGATTTGGGTATTCAAAGCGTCTCAAGGTATTCATTCCTTTGAAACTTGTGATAGTCGACTAGTATTCAAAAATCATTTAAGTAAGGCACTACGTTATACTAAGCTCCTAGTGTAATTCCTTGCAAACAAAGGGGTGTACATTCAAGCCCTACACGTACACGGTTTCTAACGTCCCACGAGGTACATCCAATGCACCATAAGCATCTCATGCATAGGAGACGGGTCAACATACCTATGGCATCAAGATCGTCACCTTTAACACCATAATATACTCCCGATCGGCTCGATTTGAGTTAATGAATGTACTTGCTTATATCTATTGGAAATAACCACTCAAATAACAAACAAATACATAATCACATAATGGTCCAAGATAACATAAAATCACCAAATGATCTTAGTAACGTTCTGAAGAATAACACAATAAGAACACTTATATATAGGAAGTACGCGTATCCACCATGTTCTTATCGCATCATATTCCTCCCGTTACCTTAACCATTCTAGATTTATGCCACCATACTTAACAAGGCTTACTATGATTCTCATGCGTCGAAACTCATAATTAAGTGTGCACCCATAATTACTTGTTTCGTCACATGGTCCACATAGCTCCTCTTGTTAAGCAAGGGTAAACAAATAATAAGGTCGAACTATCGTCTAAATCAAATAAACATTGTCACAATCATAACATCTGTCAACTTGAATTGTATTTCATACTAGCAATGATAACATTACTTAGTTTTCCTACGACAAATTTAGTAGTATATATCTTATTCTAGTACAAATATATATATGTTTCATATTAACCAAACAGGTAGAATGCAACATATACTAATCATACATTATCATCATGATGTAAGCATATCGAGGAAAATTATTTTCAAATCATGCGCTAGGTATGCTAAGTGAACATACAAGGTAGAAATGTAAAACAACGTGTCCGTATGCTACAAGAACATGTGTAACAGAAATGCAATGTAAAACAATGTACTAGGTATGCACTAAATGGATATACAACATGAAATGTAATGTAAAATAATGTACTAAGTATGCACTAAATGGACATACATAGCATGAAATGTAATGTAAAATAATGTACTAAGTATGCACTAAATGGACATACATAGCATGAAATGTAATGTAAAATAATGTACTAAGTATGCACTAAGGATATACATAGCATGAAATGTAATGTAAAATAATGTACTAAGTATGCACTAATATTAACATATGAAGCAAATTGGATTTACAATCATGTTCTATACATATTAGATAAACGAATCATGTGTATAATGCTATGATCATAAAACAGTATTATCTTGTATTGAGCGTGTTACCAAATTTGTACAAATGCACTAGAGTGCAATCATAATATACTAAATTATAAGATTTAGTTCCTAAAGAAGGGAATCCTCAAAATTAGCACGAAATTTGAAATTACACATAGTGCAATAACATTAACATTTGAAATTGAAAATAGAATAACAGAGATAGAGATAAACTTCTTGAAATTTATATTGTCATTACAAAAATTGTTTAAAATATGTACATTGATCTTGAAAATAAACAGGAAGTTAGAGGTTCAAATGATCATAAGCGCTTGATCATTAGCTTGAGCCTCATTGATGTTGAATGCTCCTCCATTAGCATTGGCAAGCTTGGGGCAGTTTCGCTTGAAATGATTTAAGTCACCACAATTGAAACATGCTCTTGGGCGAGTCTGAGTAGGGGCTGCTTGATTCTAGATACGACAGGTCACAACTAGATGTCCAAACAAACCACAAAGTGTACACTGGCAACAAGGGGAATTTGACGCATGATGATAATTGCAATGATTGCACCGCGGTTGCTTCCCACAATAAAATCCCTTAAAGGGTACTGAGTTCAGTGGAGCAGGTGCCGGAATTGCAAAATTCTTTGAAACCTTGCGCTTCCTAGAAATTTTAGAAGATTCGGCCTTTGATCTTCTCGAATGCTCGGTAACAGATTCGGTGTCTTGTTTCTTGTCTCCTTATCGAGATAACTTACCTTTTCTAACCTGTGAATCAGTCAAGATAGCGGCTAATTCCTTAGCCTCCCTGAGCGTTGCAGGTTGGCTACCAGTGACGATGTCTTGGACAGGGTCAGGTAAACCATCGATGTATTTCTGAATGGCCCGATCCAAAGGTGTGACCATAGTGGGGCAGAGTAGGCTTAACTTTTCAAATCGGTCAGTGTAGGCACGATTTTCCCCACTATCCTGTTTCAAATAATAGAACTCGTTTTCCAGTGCCTTTATTTCACTTCGTGGGTAGAATTCCTTCTTCATAAGATCCTTAAATTCTTCCCACGTTAGTTCCATTGCTACCTCGGCACCTCGGTCCCTTATAATACCATTCCACCAAGTGAGTGCTCTCCTTTGAAAGACACTCGAAGCAAAATCTACCTTTCGCTCATTGGGAAATTGAACATCACGGAATGTGCTTTCTATACTTTCAAACCATTGTAAGAGCGCGGTTGCTCCTTCAGACCCAGAAAACTTTAGCGGTTTGACTGAATTAAAAGGTCTTGAAATTACACTGGGCGTTGTTGTTGTATATCTGATGAATCTGGGTTACCACGTCTGGAAGCACTGCAGCCATTTGCTGAGCGACAAGGGCTGCGACTTCTTCATTGGTTTGAGGTTGTGTATCTTGTCGAGGAGGCATTTTGAAAATGCAGCTATAGAGAGAACCAAAAGTTAGAGTTATCCAATTATTATCAGCTTGTAACATTATTGTTTTGAAACAAGAGTTGTCTTGAAAATAAACTTTTGTAATATTTTTGGATGAGAGAATACAAACCGGGTTAATGGTTTATATTATAAAATTTTTTACCTGTTAAAAATTTATTGCCTTTAAGACAAAAATGTTTTTAAATTAAAAATTTTAAAATAAAGAAATTTTGTGTTGAATTTTTTTTTTTTTTTGAAAATTCTCCTCCAAATGGTAAAAATTTGAAATTTTTAAAAGACAAAGGTCTTTTAAAAGTCATTACCGAGGGTAACATGAATAAGTAGGGTTACAAAGGTCTTTTAAAAGTCATTCGGTAGGGTCAAGATGGATAGGTCTTTAAAATGCTTCACGAAGACATGCTTTAGCCTATAAGTGGACACTCACCCTAAGATTTCCCAGGTAAGAGTGACTGGTCTGATAATATGGATTTGTACGAACACTCTAGCCTTAGACAGAAAACTCGGGGTACAGGCATCCACCCTTCTAGATTGCATGTGTTCACATTATCAAAACCCAAGATTTCAATGAAAACGTTTGAAGAAAACATTTGAGAAATCTTTTGATACTAATTGTTTGAGATAAAACATGTTTGCGAAATATTTTTGACAAAAACATTTGAGAAAACATTTTGAATAGAAAAATATTTTGATGAAAACATTTTGAGAAAAACATTTAAGAAAACAATTTGGAAAATATTTTAATGAAAATGCTTTGAGAAAACATTTTGAAGAATACCTCAAGGCATAAAGCCTAAGGTTCAGAATAAATCATCTAAGGTTAGATGATTCGTAAATGCATGATTTCAAAAACATTGTCTATATTTTCAAAAACAACCTTCATGATTTCAAAATGTTATTAATACAGTATAATTACTTATATCAAGTGCATGATTTGAAAAGCATCATTCATGTTTTCAAAAACCTTATACATAATTTCAAAAAATTCATCTCGCATGATTTTAAAACATTTTTATAAATATACCTACCTAATACACCTACTTTATGATTTCAAAAGTATTATATATAAGGTTTCCAAAAACATTGAACACATTTTAGAACCCCATGCATAGTATTCAAAATATTATCCTCATACATTGACTTAACCTTTAAATTCCACTTCATATGTCGCCTTGACATACCTAGCATCTCAATTTCATAAGCATTTTTACTTCATATTTTAACTTAAGCACATCCAGTGCGAGATTTCAAAACATCTTCAACTTTTAAAATCCATATGTGATCTTTTTATCCTTACAATTAGATCCTTGTGGATAATAAGCGTTCAAATCAGAATCCTTCATTGGATTCCTCGTATGCCCTAATTCGAACATTTCGATTCCTTATAATCGAAATCTAATTTTCTTAAATCTTTCTATCTTCATAGTTAGATTCTTGATAATGTTTAAAGTACCAAATGAAATCCACTGATTGGATACCTGGTGTGCTTTAATACATGTACACAGTTAGCAGAACAAATTAACAAAATGATAACAAATTTAAAATCAAGTTAAACAATTACGTGTTTATGCATTTTGTGTTTTTGTGTACTCTGGATATTCGTTATCCAAATCCTTGTAGAACCTTTCATATCTTCATATGAGGGATTCGTAGTAGGATATTCAAAAAGGTACTACATTAAATCCTTATTGGGCTTCTACGTGATAGTCAAGACCCTTGGATTATATAGTACCATTCCATGATTCAAAAAGAGACCCTTTGAGTGGTCTAGTCAAAGGATTGATTCAGAATCTGGTTAAGAATGACATGTGATGATATAAGCTGAAAAGACTCCTTGGCGGTCTAGAGATCATTTATTGACTCAATTAAAAAGGACCCCAGTATGGTCTAGTCACAATCATCAAAGGCTCGTTCATTATTTTCCTCCCCTACACATTATAAAATACATTGTGTAAACTATGCAAGGAATTCCATAATTTTGGACGCGTACATAATTATGAAATTCAGTGCACAGAAACCCAGTAAAAATTATTATGTGTAAGAACCGATAGTGACGACAAGAATAAAATGTGAACAATGTAATGGAGGTACGGTGGACGCACCAATAACACTGTATGTACTTGTATATAAGTGTCCCTCTCACATTGCAAGCATGATGTTATTCAAAGCTTCTAGAAGTTCAGGACTCTAACCTGTGCTGTTTGATCTTTTCAACTCCATGTTTCAAGCTCTCACAAGTTTCCTCTAAATAAATTTCGGGACGAAATTTCTTGAAGTAGGGGAGACTGTGACACCTGTGTAACTTCAACCATCAAATAAATACCAAACCAATGAAATATGTGTATCATTTGCACATATCAATTCTTGTTCGATTTCGGGCTCTAAATCGCTTTCTGGAAGGTTATACGCGCACTGATGCGTAAATATAACCAGTTTAATGCAACAAACGCTCCGGAATAGTGACATAGGCTTAACATACCTTAAATAACCTTTACATAACTTAGAAATAAGTTTTGGAGGATTTGGTGTGGCGAAATCAAGTTTATTCGCTTACATAGTTTAGAAATAGGCTTTGAGGGGTTCGGTGTGCTAAAATAAACTTTTTGGTCATTCAGGGACTAAAAGCGTCAAAAAGTGCATAAGTTTGCATTTTCGCGCATATCTTACGTTCTGAATACATCCGAACATCCAAAACTTTATGTAATCATTAAACTATTTTATTTTAGTGATTGGCATGATAAAATTCCATTCGTCGCGTAATTTGGATCGTTTTTCGCATTCGTTCGTGTTTCGTCGTAATTAACCGAACAACGCAACCGTACGACCAAATGAACCGACATCCGAGATATTTTTGAGCATATTTCATGTTCCCTGTACTTTAACGTCATTTTAGAGCCTTGAAATGGGATTAACGGGGCTTAAACGTGTCAAAAATGCATCAAAAACCATGTTTTGCACATTCAGGGACCAAAATTGACAATCTGCCATAGTTATCTTAGGAAGGGACCAAAATGAAAAATCTAATTTCCAGCTTGTTACAGTTGTTCCCCTCATTTGCACATGGTTTTAATGAAACTATTGGCTGTCACACCTTGGCTTTGCGGAAGCGTGGTTAATTTGTGTGACTTCTTAATACCATAGCTTAATCATAACAAAGCTATATGAATTTAAAAACCATGCAAGTCATCCATTAAGTTTTTGAAAACGTCATACAATACCATTGTTTTTAACATGCAACCATAACCTTGTTCAGTAACATTACAACTTATAGCAAAACATAAACGTGATTTAGGGATTGTGTCTTGTCCAGGTAAGAGACACAACCCTAAACCCTGATGACTTCATGACCAGTGCAGCGGAAAACGTTCCATACCGTGCCAGATCCGTTTAATTTCCTGAAATACATGTGAGTTGAAAAATCAACAATAATGTTGAGCGAGTTCACGTGTAGGTGAGTATGTAAAACATTTGTGAGTATAAAAATAGTTGTGGTATGTAGCAGTGTAAGAGGACTTGTGATCATCAATGGTTTGCAAGGCCACTGACATATGCGAAGTGCAAATAGGGAGACTCAAACCTAGCAGATTTATGCCACGGCAAAGTATGTGGACAAAGTCACCCCACGGTCCGTTTCTAGTTTGGCCGGGGGCTGGGCTCGCTACACCCAGATAGATCTACCGCTCCTGTCCCTCGGTCCCTCCATGAGGACTAATGGCCCCATGTTGTTCCTATCCACTCACATGATCGTATAACACCTCCTTACGTTAAACATACCGTTGTAAAGTACTCGTAAATCATAGTAACATGTATTTCACCCCCGCAGTTAAGTAAACTGAAAACAGTTAGAGAAAAGGGGGACATGAACTCACAGTGAATGCGTATCTCTACTAAGTAATCCGAATATCCGAAGCTGTGCGACGACCTACAGGTGCTAATTCTATTAGACGGATAGCCGTGCCTTAGCTTTATAACTTACATTTTTAGGAGACGGTTAGACAACCGTTTCGTGTACATACTTGGTATTTTACTTTCCTTCCCAAGGATGGGGGATTTAAATACATGTGTATTTATACTATCTCATTAAGTCCCACTTAATATATTTTTATTTCTCATTCCAAAATATAATTATTTTTCTCAAAAATAATATATTTTCTCTTTACATAATACTTTCCAAAATAATACGTTGACGATACATGCGTTTATGAATATTTCCGGATAAAGCGTAAGTTACGTTTTAATGATTAAGTGGTAATGGTAATTACCGTTGTAACTTATATGTTTGTCGTATAAGCGTTTGTATTATTTTGGGTTCGACAAAGTTAGTAAATATCATTTTTACTCTAAAAATAATATTTATACATTTTCACAAAATAATCATAAACAGTGTTGTGACAAAATATATTTACCGAATATATATTTATCACGTTTAGTTTTGTGAAAATCCCACCTCCGATTATTTAATAAATAAAGTCATGGCGAATATATTTATTCGTAAATATTTCCAAAAATAATTCTAACACTTGTAAATAACTCTAAGTGTTAGATTTTAGAAAAATTTCGCCAGAGTTTCCCCTGTAACTGGAGGTGGCCACGCTTTCAAGCGTATCATTTTCTTTTACAAAACCACTTCTTTTATTTCAATCAATCAATTTCCAACATAATCAGCAAGTTTCAACACTTCGAATTCGTAGACTAGTATGTAAAATCACAATATTACATGAACTTGTAGTTTTTTCTAAAACTATTATGTAGATCTCGTTATATTTAGTGGATCTATGTATAAAATAGTTTATTCTTGCAAAAACCCCGTTTTTGGAACAAATCACACTTTACAACTTCCGACAATTTTTATAAAAATTGTTATTTTGTCGGATCTTTCGTTTCACAAGTGTTTTTACACTTGTAGTTTATAGAAATCGTCTTTTATTAACATGTTATCCACATTTTGTAAAACATGATTTTCTCGACACCCGGTCCTACGAATATACCACTTGTACATTCGTAGATCGGCTCGTTTTAAATACTATTTTTCATGTTAAAACACTTTTACACAAGTTCATGTTTCCCCGTGTGGTGGAGTTTCACCTTTTAACCCTTTGTACAAAAGAAACAAGTGTATGTCAAGATACGTGATCCTAACAAAGTCGGGTTAAACGATGATGAGAGCCACCACATCGTAGATCGGGCCATAAAAACCAACATATTTAAATACTACGACATTTACACGCGTTATGTTCTTTTATCCAACGATTTTCACTTTTTAGTAGACTTTAAAGATTCATGAAGCGGGTTACCGACATTTAACCGATAAAAATCCTTTTAACCACTTTAGACACGACTAATAACGAGTTTTAAACAATATACCTCTAGCTCGGGGCTAGGGAAGATTCTAGTCGAAAACTGCGTGGATAAAAGCAAATGCTCGAGGTCCTTCAACTTCCGTTTGTTCCGAGCTTCGTCGTACGCGATCCTCAAGACTTGTATGCACTTGGAATGAAGAGACTCGAACTCGAAAATGGATGGATGGTTGTGTGAGTGTTCGGCCGAGAGGAGAGGGCAAGGGAGAGAGAGAGTGATTTTGTTAAGTGTGTGTTAGTGTGTGTGAGAAGTGAGATTAAATAGAGAAAATTGTCGTTATCGTCCATCGGTTTCTCGTTCTAGATATCCGCATAATCAAATAAAATAATCAAAAGTTGTCCTCTCCTTGTCCTTCCTTGTTGGCCGATTGGTTAGGGTGGTGGGACCACCCGGTTGGATCTCGATTGTTCAGTTACGGTTCAGTTATGTTAAAGTCGGTTACTTTAAGGTCTAACCCCGTTAGTTGTTTAATGCGTTGTAAAGCGGGTGTTAGGGTAATCGGGGACCCTAACTGGCTCAGAAAAATACTAACAATAATTCTGGCAATATTTTTATGTTCCGGGTATTGTCCGGTTGTTCGGTTGGATAGGAATCCGTTAAAGTGCTTAAGATATCCTTTAAGCGTCGTAGGTAATATTTTTAGCGACACAATTTATTCAGCACAGTGTCGGGAATAATTCTTTGTATTTTGGCACTTTATTAATTAGCTAGAAGCTAGTGTGTAAATAAAAGTGATGTGTTCCGTGCTTAAAGTATGTTTTAGGCACATCCAATCTCTGTATCTTATTCCTAGAGACGAAATCATACAACCCTTGTATCCTTACACACACTATGGGTGTAGTAAAATAATTCTGGCTCATTCAGGCCTTTAGAGGCAGTGTCTGCCTGATGCTGGCTATATCAGCATGTTCACTGTGTATCCGTTTAGTGCTACTGTGCTTTTTGTGCATCAAGTTTGTCACTAGAGTTCAGTAAATAAATAATTTAGTGACAGGAAAAATCAAAGTATGATGCAGACATGTACATGTATCAACAATCAAGTAGCAGTTTATCAGAAATCTCAGTTAAGCACAGTAATTAGGCAACAGTTAATAGCTAATTAAGTCGTACGGATACCTGGTTTTGTGAGGGTTGTCACATTCTCCCCCCGTTAAATAAATTTCGTCCCGAAATTTAAGTTCTGCTTGTAGATGCAGAGTTTTTAGGAAATAAGTGGGGGTATTTCTCTTTCATCCGGTCCTCACGCTCCCAGGTGTATTCAGGACCATGTCTGGCATTCCAGCGAACCTTGACGAGTTTGACACTGCTCCGGCGGGTCCTGTTAACTTTCCAACCTGTGACCTCGACAGGTGCTTCTACGAAGTGGAGCGTGTCGTCAACATGGATCTCGTCGATAGGAATGGCAACGTCAACTTGAGTTGGACTCTTCTTTAAATTGGATACATGAAATGTATCGTGGACACCATTTAATTCAGCAGGTAGGTCCAACTTGTATGCTACGGTTCCAATTCTTTCTAGAATTCTGAAAGGACCAATGTAGCGTGGATTTAACTTCCCACGCTTCCCAAAGCGTGCCACCCCTTTCCAGGGTGATACCTTCAATAACACCATCTCTCCAACTTGAAAATCCACATGTTTTCGGTTTGGATCCGCGTAGGCTTTTTGTCTGTGGCGAGCGGCTTCGATGCGTTTAAGAATCTGCGCAATCTTGTCTGTCGTCTCTTGGACGATTTCGGGACCGGCAAGCTGCCTATCACCTGCGTCAGCCCAACATAGTGGTGATCGACACTTGCGTCCGTATAGGGCTTCAAAAGGCGCGACACCAATACTGGTGTGGTAGCTGTTGTTGTATGAGAATTCGACCAAAGGTAAGTGCTTATCCCAGCTACCGCCCAAATCCATAGCACATGCTCTCAGCATGTCTTCCAAAGTCTGTATCGTTCGCTCGCTCTGGCCGTCAGTTTGCGGATGGAATGCAGTGCTCAGATTCAATTGTGAGCCAAAAGCTTCTTGGAAGGATTGCCATATCCTCGACACAAACCTTCCGTCTCTATCAGAGATGATTGAGAGGGGTACTCCATGTCGTGCTACGATCTCCCTCAAGTAAATTTCTGCAAGTTTACTAGTACTGTCTTTCTCCTTGATTGGCAGAAAGTGTGCGGACTTTGTTAGGCGGTCAACAATCACCCAAATCATATCATGGCCTCTTGGCGTTCTTGGCAGTTTTGTAACAAAATCCATTGAGATTTGTTCCCATTTCCACTTGGGAATCTCAGGTTGTTGCAGGAGTCCCGAGGGCTTCTAGTATTCCGCCTTGACCTTAGCGCACGTTAAACATTTGCTCACGTAAATAGCAACGTCGCCTTTCATCCTAGGCCACCAGTAGTAATTTTTGAGATCTTGGTACATCTTATCCGATCCAGGGTGGATAGAGTACCGTGACTTGTGCGCTTCATCGAAAATAACTTCCCTTAATTCACCAAATAGAGGAACCCAAATCCTTTTCTCAAAACATAACGTTCCTTCCTCGTTTGGCACCAATATCTTCTCCATCCCACGGAGATACTCTTTCTCAAGGTTCTCCTCCTTGAGAGCTTCTTTCTGCGCTGCACGAACGCGCGAGGAGAGATCGGTTTGGATTATCATTTCCATAGCCCTAACCCTTAGGGGCTTGATCCTTTCCTTACGACTTAAGGCATCGGCGACTACATTCGCCTTCCCTGGGTGATACTTTATCTCGCAGTCGTAATCGTTCAATAATTCAACCCATCGTCTTTGCCTCATATTCAACTCCTTCTGGTTGAATATATGCTGTAGGCTTTTGTGATCTGTGAAGATTGTGCACTTCGTACCATACAGGTAGTGTCTCCAGATCTTTAGTGCAAAAACCACTGCGCCTAGCTCCAAATCATGAGTGGTATAGTTCTTTTCGTGCTCTTTCAGTTGGCGTGATGCGTAGGCGATAACCTTTTGACGTTGCATCAACACACAACCCAATCCTTGACGCGATGCGTCGCAATATACCACAAAATCGTCGGTACCTTCCGGTAGAGCTAAGATTGGCGCGTTACAAAGCTTATCCTTTAATACTTGAAATGCTTCATCCTGTTTGATTCCCCAATCAAACTTCTTATCTTTCTGCGTGAGGAGCGTCAAAGGTTGAGCGATTTTTGAGAAGTCCTCGATGAACCTTCGATAGTAGCCAGCCAAACCCAAGAATTGCCGAATCTCGGTTGGCGTTGTAGGCGTTTCCCAATTCTTGATTGCCTCGATCTTGGTTGGATCCACGTGGATTCCATCTCCATTCACCACGTGCCCAAGAAACTGCACTTCTCTTAGCCAAAACTCACACTTAGAGAACTTGGCGTACAGCTGTTCTTTCTTTAGTAGCTCCAGAATAGCTCTAAGATGTTGCTCGTGCTCAGCCTTCGTCCTTGAGTAAATCAGGATGTCATCGATGAATACGATCACGAACTTATCCAAGTACGGCTTACAAACTCGGTTCATCAAATCCATGAACACTGCAGGTGCGTTTGTCAAACCAAACGGCATAACGAGAAACTCGTAGTGTCCATAACGAGTTCTGAAAGCTGTCGTCGGGATACTCTCCTCCTGTATCCGAAGTTGATGGTATCCAGATCGAAGATCGATCTTTGAATAGAAGCTTGAACCTTGAAGCTGGTCGAACAGATCATCGATTCTTGGTAGGGGATACCTATTCTTGATCGTTAGCTTGTTCAACTCTCTGTAGTCGATGCACATGCGGAAACTTCCGTCCTTCTTCTTGACAAACAAAACTGGAGCTCCCCAAGGCGAGAAGCTTGGTCGGATAAAACCCTTGTCTAACAACTCTTGAAGTTGCGTCGACAGTTCTTGCATTTCCGACGGAGCAAGTCTATAAGGTGCCTTAGCCACAGGCGCAGCACCTGGAACTAAGTCGATGCGAAACTCCACTTGCCTTTGAGGTGGCAAGCCAGGCAAGTCTTCTGGAAAGACTTCTGGGTATTCCCTCACGACAGGGATGTCTTCGATCTTCGGCTCAGCAGCCTTCTTATCCACAATGTGTGCTAGAAAAGCAACACATCCTTTCTTCAGACACTTTCTTGCTTTCAGGCAACTAATCATCCTTAACGGCGTCTCACGCTTTTCTCCATGAACAACAATGGTCTCACCATCATCGGTCGGAATACGAACAACCTTTTCGTGACACACTATCTCAGCCTTGTTACTTGTTAACCAATCCATCCCTACTACCACGTCGAAGCTTCCCAACTGGACTGGTAGTAGATCTAGAGTAAACTCGCGTTCTCCTAATTCAATCACACATCCTCTGATCACATCATTGGCTTCTATCATCTTTCCATTAGCCAATTCGATTGCGTATGGAATGTCTAACTTATTAGCGGCTAGCCCAAGTATATTCTTAAATTCTAGTGATATGAAGCTATAGTCGGCACCAGTATCAAACAGAACAGATGCATAACGTTGATTTACAGGGAACGTACCAGTAACAACGTTGGGATCCTGGCGCGCTTCCTGTGCACCGATCTGGAACACCCTTCCACGGGCTTGGTTCAATCCTGGGCAGTCCTTCTTGAAGTGCCCAACGTCACCGCAATGAAAACATCCTAATCTTTTTCCATTTCCTGCACCGCCCCCAACTGGCGGGTTGTTTTGATTGGCAGTTCCGGCTTGATTTGCATTGTAGCCTCGATTATTCCCTTGTGGGCGATTTCCCAAACCACTACGATTATCGTTTCTATTCATATATCCTCCCTGGCCTCCTCGGCCTGTACTAGCCCAACATGATTCCTTTGAGTGGCCCGGCTTTCCACAAGATTCACAAACTTTCGCGTTACAATTGCCAGTATGGTGGCGTTGGCAGTTGTTGCATTTGGGCTGGGTGCCCTGGTACCCTTTCCCTTTCTTGGTACTACCAACTGATTTTCCTTTCTTGACTGCCATACTGACGCCTTGTTTGAAGTTTGAAAACTTCCTTTTGTTGTCTCCTGAGGACTCAACGTGAGTCTCTGTCTTCTTCGCCTTGACTTCATCAAACTTGTTTAAACGAATTGCCTCCTCAGTGAGAGCCACGCTCAAATCAATGGCTTCCGTAATAGTTGCCGGTCTGGCGGAGGTCACCATGCTAATGATTTGGGGAGCTAACCCCCAAATGAAGTGCTCAATTCGCTTGTATTCAGGCGTGACCATGTAAGGAACCACTTGAGATAGGTCATGAAATCTCTGGACGTATTCTGCAACCTTCGGTCCATCCATCTTTAGGTGCCAAAATTCAGTCTCCAACCTTTGAATTTCTACACGGGAACAATACTTCTTGCGCATAAGCTCTTTCAATTCGGCCCAAGTCAGGGCGTAGGCGGCAGCTTCGCCTTGTGTTTGCACTTGTAAGTTCCACCAAGATAGGGCTCCATCTAGAAACAGCCCTGAGATGTAAGTGACCTGCTGGTCGAGCGCACATTTGCTCATGCGGATGGTGGAATCAGTCTTCTCTGCCCAGCGAACGAAAGCAACAGCACCACCTGTGCCGTCGAAGTTGATGGGCTTACAGTCCAAGAATTGTTTGTAGGTGCACCCTGCACATACATCATATCATAGGAACGGCATTAGCATTTGCTAAAGGAACCCATTTATGCCATGGTATGTCTTAATGACTTAGGTTTACCATGAGGAGGATTTTGGTTGCCGTTGATGTTCGTGTTGCTTCCGCTTGGTCCTTCTTGCGAGGCAGCATACTGAGCAATGGCGGCAGCAATAACTTGTTGTAGTTCTTCAGGAGTAGTGGGCATCGGCTGCGGTTGATGTCTTGGTGCCATCTTCTAAAGATGCGTACGTCGATTAGGCCAAAGTAACATACGTATATAGTAATAGTAATAGCATATAACATCTCATGTTATCAATATATCACACACAACATCCCATGTCCCAACATCCCATGTTGCAAATATCATACATACAACATCCCATGTCACAAAACATAAATAAGCAATCAAGTGAATCAGATATGGTGAGAATACGGCGATTATTATATATATCGAGACCATAATGTGGTAAGGGTATCAGTACGTCACTGTATCATACAATCACAAATCAAATAGGGGCTACATCACCCCTGTCAAAAACAATATCACATCAGTGTCACATACATCCAGTACATCAACAAACATCAACAAAAATCAGTATCGTCAGATGGTATCCAAAAGGCTGTGCAGTCACAATCGCGGTCGTCTCACCATCGCCTACCACTACGGTACCAATGAGCCCTATGCGGATGGGGGTGGAGGAGGGGGAAAGTGAGCGAAAAGTAAGCGGCGTAAGTGATACCAGTCCTCCTCCATCGCCTGCTGAGTACGGATCATGGACGCAACCTGCTGCTCCAAGGTCGAAAGTCGGGCAGCAATGTCAGGAGGTAATGATCGAAAAGGCTGAAATGATGAAGATGTCTGACCAAGATATGGACCAAAAGATAGCTGAGCTCTCTCGAGCTCCTGAAGTCGCTGTGTATGGGAATCATGCTGATGGACAAAGGACATCAAGACGTCCTCAATGGTATGTCCCATATGGAATGGATGATATGGATCAGTGGGTGGCATCGGTGAGGAAGATGACCAAAGTAATGGCGTGCTGGTAAGATCGATAGGTGCAACAGAAGATGGGATAGATGCTATCTGAGGCATGAATGGCATGGTCATCGATACATGACCGAAAGGGTGGGCTGAAGAGCCCTCTCCAGGCCCCGCTGGAGGAATAAATGATGGGATCTGAAATGAGAAATCAGTATGATGTGTGCCAGTGTGATGTGGGGGAAACGGTGGAACATCCTCGTCCGCCGGTATCCACCCGTGCTGTGCCTCCTCATCTGGAGGATCCATGTGCTCAGCAAAAAGAGCGTGCTCGGGCTCGATGGGTAAAGGATCGATAGGAGCAATAACGGGGTCAACAGGTGCAATATCAGGATCGACAGGATCAATAACAGGATCAGCAGGTATGTCACCAACGGGTAAAGGAACAATGGGATCAGCAGCAACATGATCGCCCTCGATCACAGGAACATCTACAGGGGGATCAGCATCAACATGCTCAAGAGGAAAATCAGCATGAACAGGGTCATGCTCAAGTAAAGGGTCAAAAGCAGCTGCCTGCTCTGGGGCTATGGCAGGCTCGGGGTCGTCGAACACCATGTCAAAGTCAAAATCTGGATCAATGGGACCGATAGGATCATCAGGGTCCTCCATATGCTCATCCATAGGAATATACTCGATATCATGGTCAGGATCAAATCCTGGAGGGAAAACAGGGTCAGAATCCTCGATATCATCGTGCTCGAAAGCGAAACTCGGAATAGGGGCAGCTGAAGATGCCTGGTCAGGGTCCGAGTCATGAACAAAATGCTGAATGCTCACCTCGTGAGACGGAGCAGAAGCCACAGACTCAAAAGAGTCTGGGACTGGTGAGTGGACGGGCGAGTCTCCAGCTGGGGCATCAGCAATCATCAAGAGACCGCCAGTAGGTAGAGGAGCTACGTCAGGATCCTCGTCCTCAAATGGCTCGTCCTCGTAAAGCTCGATGTCGCTGTCGGCATCGGCGTCTGGCATAAGCTCATAAGCAGGGTAAGCAGCAAGAGGAATCGGTGCCGGAATCGCAACAATAGGGAGGTACTCAGCAGGGTCGCCATCAATGGGCTCATAGGCACAAGGTATGGGTGCCGGAATCTCTACCAGAGGGTGCCGAAAGTCATCGTCGTCCGTGCTCGTGTAAATCTGAGGTATGCACCTCACGCTCCGATGACACAATGTCATCCGACACTATGGGTAGTGGTCCAGTGGTATCTGATCCACCTGTAGCTGGTGAATCCATGGGTCTGTAACACAATTACAGAATAAGCACAAAATCATTGAATCAAATAGTCACATAAGTTACCAGATAATAATCACATAATCCACCTAGTCCCACTAGCCTCCCAGCCTCCCAGACTGTCCTTCCTAGTCTCACTAGCCAACACTCCTAGTCCCACTAGCCTCCCAGCCTCTCAGACTGTCCTTCCTAGTCCCACTAGCCAACACTCCTAGTCCCACTAGCCTGAACCTCAGCCTCCCAGACTGAGCCTAAAATAATGAATAATATGTGCTCAACATTCGTTTGTAAAAGTTTGTGGATCTGGACTTAAGTGGTATGCAGAAAAATGTTTTCGTGAGAGCCCTAGTGATCATAGTCTAGACTCGAGAAAGAATCCTAGTTCGCTATGATCAGAGCTCTGATACCAAGCTGTCACAGCCTGGCTTTGCGGAAGCGTGGTTAATTTGTGTGACTTCTTAATACCATAGCTTAATCATAACAAAGCTATATGAATTTAAAAACCATGCAAGTCATCCATTAAGTTTTTGAAAACGTCATACAATACCATTGTTTTTAACATGCAACCATAACCTTGTTCAGTAACATTACAACTTATAGCAAAACATAAACGTGATTTAGGGATTGTGTCTTGTCCAGGTAAGAGACACAACCCTAAACCCTGATGACTTCATGACCAGTGCAGCGGAAAACGTTCCATACCGTGCCAGATCCGTTTAATTTCCTGAAATACATGTGAGTTGAAAAATCAACAATAATGTTGAGCGAGTTCACGTGTAGGTGAGTATGTAAAACATTTGTGAGTATAAAAATAGTTGTGGTATGTAGCAGTGTAAGAGGACTTGTGATCATCAATGGTTTGCAAGGCCACTGACATATGCGAAGTGCAAATAGGGAGACTCAAACCTAGCAGATTTATGCCACGGCAAAGTATGTGGACAAAGTCACCCCACGGTCCGTTTCTAGTTTGGCCGGGGGCTGGGCTCGCTACACCCAGATAGATCTACCGCTCCTGTCCCTCGGTCCCTCCATGAGGACTAATGGCCCCATGTTGTTCCTATCCACTCACATGATCGTATAACACCTCCTTACGTTAAACATACCGTTGTAAAGTACTCGTAAATCATAGTAACATGTATTTCACCCCCGCAGTTAAGTAAACTGAAAACAGTTAGAGAAAAGGGGGACATGAACTCACAGTGAATGCGTATCTCTACTAAGTAATCCGAATATCCGAAGCTGTGCGACGACCTACAGGTGCTAATTCTATTAGACGGATGGCCGTGCCTTAGCTTTATAACTTACATTTTTAGGAGACGGTTAGACAACCGTTTCGTGTACATACTTGGTATTTTACTTTCCTTCCCAAGGATGGGGGATTTAAATACATGTGTATTTATACTATCTCATTAAGTCCCACTTAATATATTTTTATTTCTCATTCCAAAATATAATTATTTTTCTCAAAAATAATATATTTTCTCTTTACATAATACTTTCCAAAATAATACGTTGACGATACATGCGTTTATGAATATTTCCGGATAAAGCGTAAGTTACGTTTTAATGATTAAGTGGTAATGGTAATTACCGTTGTAACTTATATGTTTGTCGTATAAGCGTTTGTATTATTTTGGGTTCGACAAAGTTAGTAAATATCATTTTTACTCTAAAAATAATATTTATACATTTTCACAAAATAATCATAAACAGTGTTGTGACAAAATATATTTACCGAATATATTTATCACGTTTAGTTTTGTGAAAATCCCACCTCCGATTATTTAATAAATAAAGTCATGGCGAATATATTTATTCGTAAATATTTCCAAAAATAATTCTAACACTTGTAAATAACTCTAAGTGTTAGATTTTAGAAAAATTTCGCCAGAGTTTCCCCTGTAACTGGAGGTGGCCACGCTTTCAAGCGTATCATTTTCTTTTACAAAACCACTTCTTTTATTTCAATCAATCAATTTCCAACATAATCAGCAAGTTTCAACACTTCGAATTCGTAGACTAGTATGTAAAATCACAATATTACATGAACTTGTAGTTTTTTCTAAAACTATTATGTAGATCTCGTTATATTTAGTGGATCTATGTATAAAATAGTTTATTCTTGCAAAAACCCCGTTTTTGGAACAAATCACACTTTACAACTTCCGACAATTTTTATAAAAATTGTTATTTTGTCGGATCTTTCGTTTCACAAGTGTTTTTACACTTGTAGTTTATAGAAATCGTCTTTTATTAACATGTTATCCACATTTTGTAAAACATGATTTTCTCGACACCCGGTCCTACGAATATACCACTTGTACATTCGTAGATCGGCTCGTTTTAAATACTATTTTTCATGTTAAAACACTTTTACACAAGTTCATGTTTCCCCGTGTGGTGGAGTTTCACCTTTTAACCCTTTGTACAAAAGAAACAAGTGTATGTCAAGATACGTGATCCTAACAAAGTCGGGTTAAACGATGATGAGAGCCACCACATCGTAGATCGGGCCATAAAAACCAACATATTTAAATACTACGACATTTACACGCGTTATGTTCTTTTATCCAACGATTTTCACTTTTTAGTAGACTTTAAAGATTCATGAAGCGGGTTACCGACATTTAACCGATAAAAATCCTTTTAACCACTTTAGACACGACTAATAACGAGTTTTAAACAATATACCTCTAGCTCGGGGCTAGGGAAGATTCTAGTCGAAAACTGCGTGGATAAAAGCAAATGCTCGAGGTCCTTCAACTTCCGTTTGTTCCGAGCTTCGTCGTACGCGATCCTCAAGACTTGTATGCACTTGGAATGAAGAGACTCGAACTCGAAAATGGATGGATGGTTGTGTGAGTGTTCGGCCGAGAGGAGAGGGCAAGGGAGAGAGAGAGAGTGATTTTGTTAAGTGTGTGTTAGTGTGTGTGAGAAGTGAGATTAAATAGAGAAAATTGTCGTTATCGTCCATCGGTTTCTCGTTCTAGATATCCGCATAATCAAATAAAATAATCAAAAGTTGTCCTCTCCTTGTCCTTCCTTGTTGGCCGATTGGTTAGGGTGGTGGGACCACCCGGTTGGATCTCGATTGTTCAGTTACGGTTCAGTTATGTTAAAGTCGGTTACTTTAAGGTCTAACCCCGTTAGTTGTTTAATGCGTTGTAAAGCGGGTGTTAGGGTAATCGGGGACCCTAACTGGCTCAGAAAAATACTAACAATAACTCTGGCAATATTTTTATGTTCCGGGTATTGTCCGGTTGTTCGGTTGGATAGGAATCCGTTAAAGTGCTTAAGATATCCTTTAAGCGTCGTAGGTAATATTTTTAGCGACACAATTTATTCAGCACAGTGTCGGGAATAATTCTTTATATTTTGGCACTTTATTAATTAGCTAGAAGCTAGTGTGTAAATAAAAGTGCTGTGTTCCGTGCTTAAAGTATGTTTTAGGCACATCCAATCTCTGTATCTTATTCCTAGAGACGAAATCATACAACCCTTGTATCCTTACACACACTATGGGTGTAGTAAAATAATTCTGGCTCATTCAGGCCTTTAGAGGCAGTGTCTGCCTGATGCTGGCTATATCAGCATGTTCACTGTGTATCCGTTTAGTGCTACTGTGCTTTTTGTGCATCAAGTTTGTCACTAGAGTTCAGTAAATAAATAATGTAGTGACAGGAAAAATCAAACTATGATGCAGACATGTACATGTATCAACAATCAAGTAGCAGTTTATCAGAAATCTCAGTTAAGCACAGTAATTAGGCAACAGTTAATAGCTAATTAAGTCGTACGGATACCTGGTTTTGTGAGGGTTGTCACATTGGCTCCCATGGTTTCACAAAACCATGGGCACATTTGTACGGATGAGATCGAAGCTCGTTTTACGATGAACGATCTTAATGGTTGTGCAAAAACTATAAATACCCACCATGTTTTCATTCATTCCTCACATTTGAATCTGATTCAATCTCTCTAAGTTTAAGTATATGCTTCCTACCTGAGAGAGAATCAGATCAAATCTTGCGGGGACCTTCTGTAAGTATTCTTTCGTGCTTTTCTTTCGTTTTAACGTTAAAGTCAAACTGCGTTTGACTTTCTGCTTTGACTAGTCAATGGTCAACGCGAAGTTCGGTTGAACTTCATAACGTGAGCGTAATCACGATGGTTATAGTCCCTAGTGACTATACCTACTGATTACCACGTTAACTAGGCTTAGTGACGAGTCGTAGTTTTGGCCAAAATGCGTTTTCTCGCGTGTTTTGTAACCAAACTACTCTAGGGTATCAAAACCGTTTGTTTTGTTACCAAACCTGTTTTCTAACTTAACTAAACATGTTCTAGCATGTTTAGCTCGTCACTTTTAGATTTGTGCTTGTTTAGGGTCGTAAAGGTAAGCGATCTAATCAATCGTTTATACTTTCGAACCCGACCCATTTGGTCGATCATTAGGGTCCGACCAAACATTTTAGGTGACCATAGTTGGATAGGGAATAACCTTCCGAGGTTATACCTTATGGTCACTTCGTTTAAGTAGTTGTATGATAGGTAGTTTATATGCCTTAGGTAAAGTACCAAAATACCCTTTTTCGCATAAATTCATTTTAAGCATATGTAACCTAAATTTTGACATCTAAACTGATTAAGTAACTATATTAGGCATGTTAAGGCATATTTTACTTGTCATAGGACTAGTTAAGAGGTCCAAAAGCGTTTTACGCAAACGACGCGTTAAAGTAGCATAAGCTACCTAAACGGGTCGTAATGGGTTGTAAGCACTTAGGTTAGGTTTCATTTTAGTATATAGGCTTTGTTAAGCCATATCATATGAGTTCCAATACTCATTTGGTTTACGAAACCTCATACTATCCGATCTCCCGATTTAGGTCCGGTTATTTATGTAGTTATATATATAGGGTGCCGTTTGATTCCGTGATCTCTCTAGCTTTGCTTGGTTGTTGTTCAAGACTTCTAAGCACCCTCAAGTGAGTACATAGACCCCTCTTTTACTTTTTTTTCAAACGTTTTGGGGTGAAACACATGTGCCTACTTGTTACTTTCGTGATTTCCATGTTTTCATATCATATACTTGCTATGTTCATTAGTACACTATTAGTACATAATTTAATTATGTTTTTGCTATGTATGTCCTTTGTTGCATACTTAGTACATTTGATTTACATTACATTTCACGCTATGTATGTCCATTTAGTGCATACCTAGTGCATTGTTTTACATCACATGCTATGTATGTTCATCATACTTAGTACATTTGTTTCACATCACATGCAATCTATGTTCATTTAGTTCATACTTAGTACATTCACATCACATGCTTACATTTTGGTATGACATTTGGTTTGTTTAAATGGGACAATATACATTCATTAACATTGATCACGCCGTTCGTTAGTAGGTAGTGGTACCATAGGAATTGACAACTCCCGTTCCTGACATCGTATGTATGTTTGGATGGAAGGAATGACCGAATTCGATATACATTTACACAGATAGACCTTTAAATTCGTTTAGGGGTTTATCGCCACAGTCGCAAGGCTTGAATGTATGCATTTTCACAACACCACATAGATGTTTGTATCAGTATAGCATGCATTTCCACAAAACATACCTTTGATTTAAACCAAGTTTTACTTCAATACTTTGTTTTGTGCATTTTTCACCTATGGTTTAGTTGATGCATTTCACTAGCCATACATATCATTTTTGTTACACATTACATGATTTACATTTGTCACATAAACATTTTTGACATCGGTTACACATTACATGATTTACATTTTACACATAAACCTTTTTTACATTGGTTATACATTACATGATTTACATTTTGACATAAACATTTGACATATAATTCAATACATTTGGCAATTGGTTTAAACATAGACATTTGACATTGGTGGTTGGTTTGGGTAAGTGATTTAAGTAACGAGGCGTGTGTAATATGATACAAGCATGGTGGATACGCCGCTAGTACTTTCTATATATAAGTGTTTGTATGATATTACATATCGCAGCGTTGTTTAAATCATTTCAGTTTAGACATATTTTTCACAAGACATTGTTTTACAAACAACTTATTTTATACAAACTCATTTTTACTTGGTTATTCATTTAACCTTACATTACTCTTTTACATATCATCTACCTTATTATCGCTTTTCAAACATTTTATAAAAGCAAACACTTAAACTGGATTCATGACAAGTTTTCATTAAACATTTTCTTAAACCTAACTCATGAATCCTATTTTCACAAAACCTATGTACTCGCCGGCATTTTTATGCTGATGTATTTTCACATGTGTTTCAGGTACTATAGTTGATGATATTTGATGATGATATCGATGCATGCTCACGTAGGATTGGACGAGGCCTTAGTGACATTAAAAGATGCAAGACTAGTTAACTATGTTATATTTTCTTTGTTGTTAAGACATTGTAATACATTTAATTCAATAAAACGAAATTGTTTAATCCATGGTTGTGAAACAATGATTCTGTTACAACACTCCCCGACGTTTCCGCCACGTTTTGTTGTTTTACGTGGTCGGGGTGTGACAGAAAAGTTGGTATCAACTTTTCTGTCTCACCCCGACCACGTAAAACAACAAATCGTGGCGGAAACGTTGGTGAGTGTTGTAACAGAATCATTGTTTCATAATACATGGAAACTTGAAATTCTGTTTTATTGATTAACTGAGTACAATGTCTAAACAAACAAAGAAGTTAACATAATTAACTAGTCTTGCATCTTTTATCGTCACTAAGGCCCAAGTCCGCCTATGTGTATCTTGATCAATCCTATGCATCATCTCCTGAAACACATGTGAAAATAGGTATGCCAGCATAAAAATGCCGGCGAGTACATAGGTTTTATTATAATAGGATTTATGACTTATACGTTTAGAAAAAGTTGTTTAACAAAAAGTCAGTCATGATCCTTGTAAAATGATTTGTTTTATAAATCATTTGAAAAGAGATGATAAATATGTATATTTAAAAGAATAATGTAAGGTTAAATGAATAACCAAGTTAAATGAGTTTGTATAAAACAAACTGTTTTGTAAAACAATGTCTTGTGAAAAATATGTTATTTGTGTAAAATGCATAAGTCCAAATTGAATGATTTAAATAACGCTACGACGCGTAATATAATACAAGCACTTATATATAGGAAGTACCAGTGGCGTATCCACCATGCTTGTATCATACTACACACGTCTCGTTACTTAACTCATTTATACAAACCACCAATGTATAATGTTCATGTTTAAACCAAATGTCAAATGTTCTTGTATAAACCAATGTCGTATGTTAAAAGTCAAATGTAATCAAGTAATATGTGACAAATGTTATGTATGGTAAGTAATATATGATTACCTAGACCAAAAGTAAAAATGTACAAAACAAAGTATTTTGAATATATCAAAAAGTTATGTTTTGCAAAGTAAATGCATGTTTTACTGATACAAACATTTATGTGGTAAGTTAAACGCATACATTCAAGCCTTGACACAGATGGATAACCCTAGAGTCAAGGTTATCAAAAGAAATGTTTTCGGATTCAGTCATTCCTTTCACCCAAACAAACCTAGGATGTCAGGAACGGGATTTGTCAAGTCCTATGGTACCATTACTTACTACCGAGCGGCGTAGCTAATGTTAATGAATGTATATAAGTCCCATTTGTACAAACCAAATGTTATACCAAATGTAAACATGTTATATGAAAATAATGTACCTAATATGCTAAATGAACATACAAGGTAGAGACGTAAAACAATGTGTCTATATGTTAGGAGAACATATGCAACAGAGATGCCATGTAAAACAATGTACTAGGTATGCACTAAATGGACATACATAGCATAAAATGTAATGTAAAACAATGTGCTAGTATGCTAAGAGTGAACATACATGGCAAAACATAATGAAATTATGTACTAATAGTGTACTAATGAACATAACAAGTATATGATATGAAAACATGAAAAGGCACGAAAGTAACAAGTAGGCACATGTGTTTCACCCCAAAATGTTTGAAAAACAGTAAAAGAGGGATCTATGTACTCACTTGAGGGTGCTTAGAAGTCTTGAACAACAACCAAGCAAAGCTAGAGGCATCACGGAATCAAACGACACCCTATATAGATAACTACATAAATAACCGGACCTAAATCGGGAGATTGGATAGTATGAGGTTTCGTAAACCAAATGAGTATTGGAACTCATATGATATGGTTTAACAAAGCCCCCATCCTAAAATGAAACCTAACCTATGTGCTTACGACCCATTATGACCCGTTTAAGTAGCTTATGCTACTTTAACGCGTCGTTCGCGTAAAACGCGTTCGGACCGCTTAACTAGTCCTATGACAAGTAAAATATGCCTTAATATGTCGAATATAGTTACCTAATCAGTTTAGATGTCAAAATTTAGGTTACATATGCTTAAAATGAATTTATGCGTAAAAAGGGTATTTTGGTAATTTACCTAAGGCATATATACTACCTATCATACAACTACTTAAACGACGTGACCATAAGGTATAACCTCGGAAGGTTATTCCCTATACAACTATGGTCACCTAAAGTATTTGGTCGGATCCTAAAGATCGACCAAATGGGTCGGGTTCGAAAGTATAAGCGATTGATTAGATCGCTTACCTTTACGACCTTAGATAAGCACAATTCTAAAAGTGACGAGCTAAACATGTTAAAACATGTTTTACAAAGATAGAAAACAGGTTTGGTATCAAAACAAATGGTTTTGATACCTAAAAGTAGTTTGGTTACAAAATACGCAAGAATACGCATTTTGGCCGAAACTATGACTCGTCACTGAGACTAGATAACGTGGTAATCAGTAGGTATAGTCGCTAGGGACTATAACCATCGTGATTATGCTCACGTTATGAAGTTCAAACGAACTTCATGTTGACCATAAACTGGTCAATGCGGAAAGTCAAACAAAGTTTGAATTTTAAGCGAAAGAAACGAAAAAGAACGAAGGAAGACTTACAAAAGGTCCCCGCAAGTCTTGATCCGATTTACCCTCAGGTATGAAGAGTATACTTCAACTTAGAGGGCCAAAATCAGATTCAAGTGTGGGTTTGAAGTGAAAACATGAGGGGTATTTATAGTGTTCGTGCAACCGTTAAGATCGTTTATCGAAATCCGTGCTTCGATCTCAACCATACACATGTACCCATGGTTTTGCAATACCATGGGCACCTAAAAATGGTCCCTAGATTGTTGAAAAACCATGTCCAAGTCCCTAAATCAGCTAGAACAGCTGGAAACAGCTGGGAAACACATTTTTGCAGGTCTGACACTCTCTCGCGGGCCGCGTAAGGTTTTATGGGGGCTTATGCGGGCCGCCTGAGCCTTCTGATCAGCAAACAAGTTTCAAAAATTTCAGTTTCAGTCCCTGCATGCTTTTAAGGCCATTTTTGATGCGTTTAAAGCCCGTTAAGCCATTTTGAAGGCTCTACAGTGATTCCTAAGGATAGTGGACATGAAACATGCTCAAAAATATGCCGGATGTTGGTTCGTTTGGTCGTACGATCGCGATGTTCGCTTAATTACGATGGAATGCGCATAAGCGCGAAAAAGGATCCAAATTGCGCGACGAATGGATTTTTCTCATCCCAAACATTAAAATAAAATATTTTAATGCTAACATAAATTTTTGGATGTCCGGATATATTCAGAATGTAAGTTATGCGCGAAAATGCAAACTTATGCACTTTTTGACGCTTTTAGTCCCTAAATGAGCATAAAGTTTATTTTAGCACACCGAACCCCTCAAAGCCTATTTCTAAGCTATGTAAAGGATATTTAGGGTGTTTTTAACTTATGATCAAGTTCCAGAATGTCCGTTACAGTACAAATTGACATAGTTTCGCATTTGGTCGAATTTAGTCCCTATAAGCGAATAAACTTGATTTCGGCATACCAAACCATCCAAAACTTATTTCTAAGTTATGTGGAGGTTATTTGAGGTATGTTAAGCCTATGTCACTATTCCGGAGTGTTTGTTGCATTAAACTGGTTATATTTACGCATCAGTGCGTGTATACCCTTCTAGAAAGCGATTTAAAGCCCGAAATCGAACAAGAGTTGATATGTGCAAATGATACACATGTTTATAAAAATCCCAAGTATGAAATACAATATTTCATTGGTTTGGTATTTGTTTGATGGTTGAAGTGACACAGGTGTCACAGTCTCCCCCACTTCAGAAAATTTCGTCCCGAAATTTATCTTAGAGGAAACTTGTGAGAGTTTGAAACATGAAGTTGAAAAGATCGAACAACACTGGTTAGAGTCCTGAACTTCTAGTAACTTTAAATAACATCATGCTTACAATGTAGGAGGGACACTTATATATAAGTCTCTTAAGCGTTATTGGTGCGTCCGCCGTACCTCCATTACATCGTTCACATTTTGTTATTGTTGTCACTATCGGTTCTTACACATAATAATTCTTACTGGGTTTCAGTGCACTAAATTTCATAATTATGTACGCGTCCATAATTACGTAATTCCTTGCATAGTTCGCACAGTGTACTTTATAATGTGCAGGGGAAACCAAATGAACAAACCTGTGATGAGTGTGACTAGACCATACTGGGGTCCTTTTTAATTGATTTAATAAATGATCTCTAGACTGCCAAGGAGTCTTTTCAGCTTATATCATCACATGTCATTCTTAACCAGATTCTGAATCAATCTTTTGACTAGACCACTCAAAGGGCCTATTTTTGAATCATGGAATAGTACTATATAATCCAAGGGTCTTGACTATCACGTAGAAGCCCAATAAGGATTTAAGGTAGTACCATTTTGAATATCCTACTACGAATCCCTCATATGAAGATATGAAAGGTTCTACGAGGATTTGGATAACGAATATCCAGAGTATACAAAAACACAAAATGCATAAAAGAAAACACAAAATGCATAAACACATAATCACGTAATTGTTTAACTTGATTTTAAATTTGTTATCATTTTGTTAATTTGTTTTGCTAACTGAGCACATGTATTTAAAGCACACTAGGAATCCATTCTGTGGATTTCATTTGGTACAGCAGATAAGGGCCAAGGTAAGTCTATTCAAGGTATCCCTGTTGTTCGGGATTATCCGGAGCTGTTTCCTGAAGAATTACCTGGTCTACCTCCAGCACGCCAAGTCGAGCTCCGTATTTATCTTGTACCTGGTGCGAATCCTATTGCCAGAGCTCCGTATCGTCTTGCACCGTCTGAGATACAAGAGTTGTCTAAGAAACTTCAGGAGCTTTCTGACAAAGGTTTTATCTGTCCTAGCTTTTCCCCTTGGGGTGCTCCCGTTCTTTTTGTCAAGAAGAAGGATGGATCCTTCAGGATGTGCACCGATTATCGTGAGCTAAATAAGCTTACCATCAAGAATCGATATCCCCTACCTCGCATTGATGATCTCTTTGACCAGTTACAGGGTGCTACTTGCTTCTCGAAGATTGATCTTCATTCTGGGTATCATCAACTTCGTGTGCATGAAGAGGATATTCCCAAGACAGCATTCCGCACTCGTTATGGGCATTGTGAGTTCACATTCATGCCATTCGGTTTGACCAATGCTCGTGCTGTTTTCATGGACTTAATGAATAGGGTCTGCAAGCCTTATTTAGATAAGTTCAACATCGTTTTTATCGATGATATCTTGATATATTCTAAGACGCGAGCTGATCATGAGCAACATCTTCGTCTTACTCTGGAACTCCTAAAGAAAGAGCAACTTTTTGCCAAGTTCTCCATGTGTGAATTTTGGCTTAAGGAAGTTCAATTTTTGGGACATATTGTCAACGAACAAGGTATTCATGTAGATCCCTCCAAGATCAGTGCGATTAAGGATTGGGATACACCTACTACTCCTACTGAGGTTCGTTCTTTTCTTGGTCTTGCGGGTTATTACCGCCGCTTCATTGAGAACTTCTCAAAGATTGCAATTCCTCTAACTGCTCTAACTCAGAAGAACAAACCCTTTGAATGGGGTTTTAAGCAAGAAGAAGCATTTCAGACCTTGAAGCAGAAGCTTTGTGATGCACCTATTCTAACTTTGCCTGAGGGTAAAGATGATTTTGTCGTTTATTGTGATGCATCGAAATTGGGTCTTGGTTGTGTTCTGATGCAAAGGAATAAATTCATAGCCTACGCATCGAGGCAATTGAAGGTGCATGAGAGAAACTACACCACTCATGATCTTGAATTGGATGTAGTTGTCTTCGCTCTCAAAATCTGGAGACACTATTTGTAAGGCACAAGATGCGTGGTTTTTACTGACCACAAAAGTCTTCAGCATATCTTCAATCAGAAAGAACTCAACATGAGGCAAAGAAGTTCGGGTCGAACTCCTAAACGACTATGATTGCGAAATTCGCTACCATCCTGGTAAAGCGAATGTTGTGGCTGACGCATTAAGTCGTAAGGAACGTACTAAACTTCATTGTGTTCGTGTTCAATCTGCTATTCAAGCTTGATCTGATATCCAAGCATGCATTACTCAGGCTCAACAGGCTTGTGTTTCACAAGACTTGATGGGTAAGGAATTACCCTATCACATTAAGCCTGATCTTATGCTGAAGGAAGATGGATCGTATTATTTCATGGACTGTTTGTGGGTCCCAAGCCAAGATGATCTTCGCACTTTGCTTATGGATGAGGCCCATCCTGGCTCAGACAAGATGTATAAGGATCTTCGTACTCGGTATTGGTGGCCTGGTATGAAGAAAGACATTGCGTTGTACGTTTCAAAGTGCCTTACTTGTCTCAAGGTTAAGGCTGAACACCAACATCCTTCTGGTCTTTTGGAGCAACCAGAGATTCCAGTTTGGAAATGGGAAAACATCGCTATGGATCTCATTACTAAACTTCCGCACACAAAGAAAGGTCATAATGCCATCTGGGTAGTTGTTGATCGCTTACTAAATCAGCGCATTTCTTCCCAATCCGTGAGGATTTTTATGCTAAAAGGCTGGCTAAAATCTACGTGGATGAAATCGTATCTCGACATGGTGTTCCTTTGAACATAATTTCTGATAGAGATGCTCGCTTCTCTTCTCGATTTTGGAGAACCATGCAATCTGCTATGGGGACCCAACTTAATCTGAGCACTGCATATCATCCACAAACAGATGGCCAAACTGAAAGAACAATCCAGACGTTGGAGGATATGCTTAGAGCTTATGTGATCGATTTCGATGGTAGTTGGGATTCACATCTTCCATTGATTGAATTCTCCTACAACAACAGTTATCACTCCAGCATCAACATGGCTCCTTTCGAGGCTCTCTATGGTCGAAAATGTCGTTCACCAGTCTGCTAGAATGAGATAGGTGAGGCTCGGCTTACTGGACCTGACCTCATTCTAGAGACAACTGATAAGGTTAAGAAAGTTCGTGATAACCTACAGACAGCTCGAAGCCGTCAAAAGAGTTACGCGGACCGACGACGCAAGCCCTTGGAATTTCAAGTCGGTGATCGTGTATTACTTAAGGTCTCACCTTGGAAAGGTGTGATCAGATTTGGAAAGAAAGGAAAACTTGCACCTAGATACTTTGGACCATTCAAGATCATCGAAAGAATCGATAAGGTAGCCTACAGACTTGAGTTACCTCCTGAACTTGGAAATGTTCATCCAACTTTCCACGTATCCAATCTCAAAAAGTGTTTAGCTGATGAGAACCTCCACATACCACTTGACGAAATTCGTGTTGATAAAACACTGCATTTTGTTGAGAAACCTGTGGAAATTATGGATCGTGAAGTCAAATGGCTTAAACGCAAGCGCATTCCGTTGGTTAAAGTTCGCTGGGAATCTAAACATGGACCTGAGTTTACTTGGGAACGTGAAGATCAAATGAAGGCGAAGTATCCACACCTTTTCCCACGAGTTTCCTCTAAACAAATTTCTGGACGAAATTTCCACAAGTAGGGGAGACTGTGACATCTGTGCTTGTAATCATAGTAACCAATTCAGTTATTAATGAAATAAAGTTATTTGATCCCTATGTTTGTTTGTTTATGTTTGATGTTTTTCATGTTTGACTTTTATTCAATTTCAAAATCTATATCGCTTTCTGGAGAATTATACGCAAACTAGTGCATAAACATAATCAGTTTAACGCGAAAAATACTCCGGAACATCAATTTATGCTTAACATACCTTAAATAACCTTTACATAACTTAGAAATAAGTTTTGAAGGCTTTGGTATAGCAAAATCAAGTCTATTCGCTTATAGGGACTAAAATTGACAAACTACGAAAGTATGCCGATTTGAACTGTAACAAACATTCCAAAACATGATCATAAGTTAATCACACCCTAAATATCCTTTACATAGATTAGAAATAGGCTTTGAGGGGTTCGGTGTGCTAAAATAAACTTTATGCTCATTCAGGGACTAAAAGTGTCAAAAAGTGCATAAGTTTGCATTTTCGCGCATAACTTACGTTCTGAATACATCCGGACATCCAAAAATTTATGCAAGCATTATAATATTTTATTTTAGCGTTTTGGATGAGAAAAATCCATTCGTCGCGCAATTTGGATCGTTTTTCGCGCTTATGCGCATTCCGTCGTAATTAAGCGAACATCGCGATCGTACGACCAAACGAACCGACATCCGGCATATCTTTGAGCATGTATCATGTCCACAATGTTTAGGCATCATTTTAGGGCCTTAAAGTTGGCTTGACGGGCCTTAAACATGTCGGAAATGGCCTTAAAAGCATGCACGGACCAAAACTGTCATTTGTGAAACTGTTGCTGATCTGAGATCCCCAGGCGGGGCGCGTAAACCCCTATAGGTACCTTACGCGGGCCGCGAGGCCTCCCCAGACCTGCAAAACCAGTTTACCCAGCTATAAACAGTTGTTACACTCACAAAAACCCATTGCAAATGGTATTTCTTAAACAATGGACTGATACTAGGGGCTCTAATGGTTTTCTAAAACAAGGGGTACACATGGACGGTTGAGATTGAAGCACGTTTCTCGATGAACGATCTTAACGGTTCTAGGAAAACTATAAATACCCCACCCTTTTCACCCCCAACTCACTTGAATTCTGAGATTTTCTCTAAGTTGGAGTGATTATCACTTCATACCTGAGAAATACTTGGAATTCAATCTTGCGTGGACCTTCTGTAAGTATTCTTTCGCGTTTTTCATTCGTTTTAGCGTTAAAGTCAAACTGCGTTTGACTTTCTGCATTGACCAGTTTATGGTCAACGCGAAGTTCGTTTGAACTTCATAACGTGAGCGTAATCACGATGGTTATAGTCCCTAGTGACTATACCTACTGATTACCACGTTATCTAGGCTTAGTGACGAGTCGTAGTTTCGGCCAAAATGCGTATTCTTGCGTATTTTGTAACCAAACTACTTATGGGTATCAAGACCCTTTGTCTTGAAATCAAACCTGTTTTTAAACCTCGTTAAACATGTTCTAACAGGTTTAACTTGTCACTTTTAGAATTGTGCTTGTTTAGGGTCGTAAAGGTAAGCGATCTAAACAATCGCTTATGCTTTCGGACCCGACCCATTTGGTTGACCTTTAGGATCCGACCAAATACTTTAGGTGACCATAGTTGTATAGGGAATAACCTTCTGAGGTTATACCTTATAGTCACGTCGTTTAAGTAGTTGTATGATAAGTAGATCTTATGCCTTAGGTAAATTACCAAAATACCCTTTTTGCGCTAAAATTCATTTTAAGCCTATGTAACATAATTTTTGGTATCTAAACTGATTTAACAACAATATTAAACATGTTGAGGCATATCTTACTTGTCATAGGGCTAGTTAGGCATTCCGAACGCGTTTTACGCAAACGACGCGTTAAAGTGGCATAAGCTACCTAAACGGGTCGTAACGGGTCAAAAGCACTTAGGCTAGGTTTCGTTTTATTATGTAGGATTTGTTAAACCATATTACATAAGTTCCCACACTTATTTGGTTTATAAACTCTCATACTACCCGATCCTCCGATAGGTCCATTTATTAATGTAGTTACCTATACTAGGTGCTGTTTGAATCCGTGATCTTCTAGCTTGCTTGGTGGATATCTAAAGTCTATTGAGCAATCTCAAGTGAGTACATAGACCCCTCTTTTACTGTTTTTCAAACATTTTTGGGTGAAACACATGTGCCTACTTGTTACTTTCATGCTTTCCATGTTTTCACAACTTATGCTTGCTATGTTCATTAGTACACTTATAGTACATGATTTCATTATGTTTTGCGACGTGTGTTTACTTGACATGCTAGCACATTGTTTTACATTACATTTCTTTTGCTATGTATGTTCATTTAACATGCTAGCACATTGATTTACATGACTTTTCTGCTTTGTATGTTTACTTAGCATACTTAGTACATTGTTTTCACATAACTTGTTTACATTTGGTATAACATTTGGTTTGTTTAACGGTTCTTTATTACATTCATTAACACCGATCATGCCGCTCGGTAGTAAGTAATGGTACCATAGGACTTGACAAATCCCGTTCCTGACATCCTAGGTTTGTTTGGGTGTAAGGAATGACTGAATCCGAAAACATTTACTTTGATAACCTTTGCTCTAAGGTTATCCTGCTGTCTCAAGGCTTGGATGTATGCGTTAACTTACCACATAAGTGTTTGTATCAATAAAACATGCATTCATTTTACAAAACATAACTTTTGATTTATTTCAAATACTGTTTTGTTCATTTTTACTTATGGTTTAAGTAGTCTCATTTTTTACTAAGCATACATAACTTTTGTTTACACATTACATGACTTACGCTTAACTTGGGTTATACTATGACTTTTGACTATTGGTTTAAACATGAACATTATACATTGGTGGTTTGTTTGGGTGACTTGAATAACGAGACGCGTGTAATATAATACAAGCATGGTGGATACGCCGCTGGTACTTCCTATATATAAGTGCTTGTATGATATTACATATCGTAGCGTTATTTATGCCATTCAGTTTAGACATGTTACTTTTACAACACATTTTTCACTTAAACATTGTTTTACAAATAACATTGGTTTATACAAACACTTTTTACTTGGTTACTCTTTTAACCAAACGTTATTCTTTTACAAGTACTTATCATCTGATTTTGCTATCGTTTTTCAAATGATTTATAAAAGAAAATACTTAACAAGGTTCATGACTAATTTTTATTAAACGTCTTCTTTAAACTCAAGTCATGAATCCTATTTTCACAAAACCTATGTATCTCACAGGCATTTTTATGCTGACGTACCTATTTTCACATGTGTTTTCTGGAGCTGTTGCTTAGGATGATCATGACATACTAGGGAGGACCTGTCCCTTAGTGACTTAAAATAAAGATAGACTTAGTTTAATATCGTGATGTACTTTTGTTTCTTTTATTTTAAGACAATGTGACTTGTTGGTTCTTGTTTTGAAACAATGTATTCCACCCTTGGGTGATGAATAAAATATTATTTTAATTACCATGGTTGTGGAACAATAATTCTGTTACAACACTCCCCGATGTTTCCGCCACGATTTGATGTTTTACGTGGTCAGGGTGTGACAGAAGAGTTGGTAGATTTGTTTGGATGGATGGAATGACCGAATCCGAAAACATTTCTTTTGATAACTTTTACTCTAAGGTTATCCTGCTGTCTCAAGCCTTGAATGTATGCATTTTCACAACACCGCATAGATGTTTGTATCAGTATGGCATGCATTTCCACAAAACATAACTTTGATTTAAACCAAGTTTTACATCAATACTTTGTTTTGTGCATTTTCACCTATGGTTTAGTTGATGCATTTCACTAGCCATACATATCATTTTGGTTACACATTACATGATTTACATTTGACACATAAACATTTTTGACATTAGTTATACATTACATGATTTACATTTTGACATAAACATTTGACATATTATTCAATACATTTGGCAAATTGGTTTAAACATCGACATTTTACATTGGTTGTTTGTTTGGGTAAAGTTATTTAACTAACGAGGCGTGTGTAATATGATACAAGCATGGTGGATACGCCGCTGGTACTTCCTATATATAAGTGTTTGTATGATATACATATCGCAACGTTGTTTAAATCATTTCAGTTTAGACATATAACATATTTTTCACAATACATTGTTTTACAAACAACTTATTTTATACAAACTCATTTTTACTTGGTTATTCATTTAACCTTACATTACTCTTTTACATATCATCTACCTTATTATCGCTTTTCAAACGTTTTATAAAAGCAAACACAAGTTTTCATTAAACATTTTCTTAAACCTCAGTCATGAATCCTATTTTCATAAAACCTATGTACTCACCGGCATTTTTATGCTGATGTATTTTCACATGTGTTTCAGGTGCAATAGTTGATGATATTTGATGATGATATTGATGCATGCTCATGTAGGATTGGACGAGGCCTTAGTAACATTAAAAGATGCAAGACTAGTTAACTATGTTATATCTTCTTTGTTTGTTAAGACATTGTAACTCTTTTAATCAATAGAACAACATTTCAATTTTTCCATGTGTTATGAAACAATGATTCTGTTACAACACTCCCCGACGATTCAGCCATGTTTTGTTGTTTTACGTGGTCGGGGTGTGACAGAAAAGTTGGTATCAGAGCTCATGGTTATAGGGAATTAGGTTATTATAATACTTTGAACTAGTCTATAACCTTCCTAGGACCCTAACGCGAGTTTACTTGCGTTTAGTCATAAAACAATAACGTCACCTATCCTTAGGTGACAACCACAACAAGAACACAAAAATTCAAAACCGCTTTGAAAACTAATCATCTGTTCTAGGATGATTGATTAGTAGGTTTTGAACCCTCTAAGTTTTCAAATCTCGTCAAAGTTTGGGTCTTATAATGTGAACACATGCAAACTGGAAGGGTGAATGCCTGTACTCTGAGTTTTCTGTCTAAGGCTAGAGTGTTGGGGTGAGTGTTCACTTATAGGCAAGCATGTCTTCAGCGATACATTATTATGACCCGCTTGCTTTGGTTTGTCACCTTCTCATTTGTTTGCCTTAGGTAACAAACAAATGATCGCAATTCGTATGCATTGCCTTTCTGTCTTGTTTATCAGATAACATTTCATTTGTTTCTTCCTATATCTTTCATTTTCTTCTAGAATGTCTCTTCATCCCAACAACGGTCAAATGTTCGAGCAAACAGCCAAATTTGCCCAGCAAATAGGCGAAGTGATTATGAAATCTGCGGATCTAGGCATTGCCATGTCTCGTCTCAAAAATGGAGCCACTCAAGAGTCACCAAAAGAAGCAGAAGTCAGGCCTGCTCCAAAATCAAGGAAGCGTAAGGCTTTAAAGAAACCCACAGCAGTTACACCCAATCAAGCGGGACCTAGCCAGGTAGCGACGCCACCAGCTAGGAAGCCGTACTTGGGAGCTGCCCCATGGTGCAAGCGATGCTGTAGGATCGTTTGACGACCTGACGAGTCAATCAGAAGAGTGCTTAGACAGAATCAGAGGCGGAATTCATTGATTCGGTCTTCGTTCAGCTTGATTCCACTATTTAATGTCTCGTTTATTGATTAATCAACTGTTTACAAGATCTGGAGACAAATTGGCAGGGCTTCGCCTAACCAAACAAGACCAACACACTACTACTTTACAGATTCGCTCATATGCCCTATTTATAGACTGACCAGGTTCGCTTATATGGCCTGCATGGTTCGCTTATAAGACCAGCTTGGTTCGCTTATATGGACATGTCCATATAAGCGAACCTCATATGGTCATATAAGCGGATCTCCTCACTAATAAGCCGTATGAGCGAACCTAACATTCTAAACACATATAATCTCCTGTTTTCTCGTACAATGAGCCCTAAAATAACATTCTAATACTAAGACTTGATCCAAGACGAAATCAACAGATGAAGTGCACCAACAGACTCCCCCTCAGATGTTGATGGAGTCGTTCATCAAGTCTTTGGCAGCTTCCTATCTGTAATTCTTTAGTCTTGATCAATCTCTAGGCTTTTCAACTTTGGTCTTCTTCAGGAAATTCTCCTGGAATCATTTCATCTTCAGAAACTTCTGCCTGGAATCATGTGCCTGGATCTTTCTCTGGCTATAACTTTCATCAGACTCCCCCTATCATCATGCTGGGATCGCCGTCTGGGATTTGTTACCACCATTGAAATCAACTCCTGGCTTTTCTCTGATCAGCTCAAATATCTACACAAACTTCAAACACTGATAAGAACACTTTCAGATTTAACATTAAACAAAAACTATGAAGATCTAAAAGTAGGTTAACATTCAACTTAAACTTCAAGTTTAATGAACCATTTAACTGTTTCAATCTTCACATTTTCACACATTCTCTTCCACACCACAAGTTCAACATGTTTAGCACTTGAAATGTTGAAAATCATCTTTTCACAGTCAGTTGTCGAAAATCTTTTTGGAGTTTTTTTTTAAAATAAATGCAGAAAAACAAATATATACAAACATTATTTTTGTGAGTTTGTGCAAGAGGATCATATCAGTTATGAAACATATCACTAACACCGTTAAGCTTTAAACATTTTAAGTTCTAAACAATTTACCTAGATTGTCAGTATGTTTGTCCACTTAAATTTTCACACAGACTTCAATTGATTCGAGATACGATATTAATGTTTTAGAAACTAAAACTTAACTGTGTATCACTCCACTTGAATATACTCCTGTATCCAGATCCCAATATGCAGTCTTACAGGTGAGTATACCACAGATGATATCTGTAAAGGGGTAGATGCGAAACCGTGAGAGCTCAGGTCAGAACTTCCGTTCAGCAGAGAGATGACGGCTCGACTTTTGGTGGGTCCCCTTTAGAGGATCTTTTATTACAACAGCAAAGATTATCAATTTTATTGTTTAATCAGATTGCTGAGGGCGAGCTTGTATTTCAAAGCTTTTTGCAGAAAGTATTATTCGGGGACTAGGTCAGTATTTCCATACAGCAGAAGTCCCGGAATAATACCCCAGATATCACTGAGTATAAAGACCTAGTATCTCAGAATATGGGACCTTTCAAACAAGATTTCGGGGGTTACCCATATATTCAAGAATAGTTACCCACGAATTAAGCAAGTTCGAATTTAGTTTTATATCTTGTTTCAATTTACTAAATGTGCGAAAACCTACTGACACATCCACAGTAAGATTATTTATCACATTTTGACTTTACAAATCTTTAGCGTGTTGTGATAGGCTACCGATTTACTATCATTTCCTCTTATAGCAACAAGTCTCATTTTGTATTTTTCAATTTCTTAAAATTTTCAAAATTTTATTACTCCCCCTAAAATCAAAATATGTTTCAAATTTTGATTTTCCGAGGAAAAATTGAAAACAAACTATACAAGAAATTTGACAACATTATGTGAATTACCTCAATTCACCATTCTCATGCAAAAACAATCAGAACTCCCCCTCACAACAAACTATTTTCCCATAATGATATCAAAACACTCAAGTTTGTTTCAATCAAAATGGTTTTTCCGGAAAAAATTAGTTTGTTTACCAACCATTTGTAGGTTCGGGGTTATCTCATCACCTTGTTTGCTTCATACACATACTAGATTTATCATTTCTAGTTTTAAATCTCAACCATCCCTTGTAATAAATCAAGTACAACTTAATGTCCCTGATTTACCACATATAAAGCGAAAAATCACCAAAGTGAAATTTCTCAAGAAATGTGCCGATTCATGTTCCACGCTTACCAACCTGGGAACTTCGGCAAGTCAGGTTTTTTTTTTCATTTAAACAGATCCACCCAAGCCTGACGATCCTTGGGTGATTTCGAATTCTGATTCAACAATGGTGGAAAGTTTGCATCATCCATTGTTAAGTCTGAATTCTCCTTTTTTACCTCAACCAATGGCTCCTCTGGCTTTGACGAACCAGAATCATTGCCTGCAGGTGGCTTGTCTGACTTTGACTTGTCAGATTCATCGCCGACCATTTTTTTCTTCCTCTTTTCCTCTTTCGTCCTCAGATTTGTATCTGATGAATTCATCTTGCTTGACTTAGCAACTGAGGGAGTTGATTCATCAGAACTTTTATTCTTTCCAACGGATAAACCCAAGGACAAAATTTTCTCTAGATATTCTCGAGCTTTCTTCCTCTTCTTTCTCAGTCGGTCTTTCTGCCCCTGTGAAAGCTTCACTTTCGTCTCTTGAACTTTCTGTTCTTGAACTTTTGGTTTTTCAACTTTTGGTTCTTGAACTTTCAGTTCTTTGGGCATGACCTTGACTGGAATTCTTGCCACTTTCTGAGAATTAACCCTCAATCTTTCATTCGATCTCCTTGGGCAATCTCTGGCAATGTGACCTTTGATGTTGCAGTTAAAGCATCTCCTGGTCTCATAACTCCAATACTGGCAGTTAACAACAATGTGTCCGTGATATCCGCAGCTGTAACACACTCTGTTATCGTACCAATCACCATTTTGAGTCCAAACGCTCAGAGCAAAGCATTGTTTGGCTTGGTGATATTCCTTTCTCAAATTTGCGGAATTTGGCTTTGAAGCACTGTGGTCCGGCCTGCACCACTTATTACTAACAATTTTTGAGTTTTCATTTTTTATTTTTTGTAATTTTTCATTGCGATTGGATGATCGATCTGATGAACTTTAATTATCTTTTTGCTTCTGTTCCACTTTCTTCTTCAAAGGTTTTTGCTTAGAGCACTCTCCCTTTTCAGTCGATTGTAGAACAGTTTTCTGAAATTTTTCTTTTAGTTTCAAAAACAATTTTTGTTTTTCTAATTTTTCATATACATCATCAGATTTCTCATCGCAATCTTCAACTTTGACATTGTCAAAGTTTGTGACACAGTCACTTATTGGAACAGAGTTGATTGGTTTTGGACAAGGAAAATTCAACTTGTCAGATGAAGTCACAAAACCTTTCAACTTCTTTTCAAGTTCATCAATCTTGATTCTTGAATTCTCAGCTTCTTTTTCAAGCTGAGAAATTCGTTCAAGATGAGACTTGATATATTTTTCATTCTCATTCTTCATGTTTTCAAAAACAGATTTTTCATTTTCCAAAACTTTTATCTGTTCTTGAAATTTTGTCTCATTAGCTTTCAAATTTTTGTTCTCAAGTTTTATCCAGAAATCTTCATTTTCTGAGGATTTCTGTTTGCTTTTAAAACCCTTTACATTTTCTTTCAAAACTTTGTTTTCTGATGTCAAACTGTTCAAACTACCCAACAATTTGTCATTTTCAATTTTCAATTTCTCACAATTTTCCTGTAAATCCAGAATCTGCTTTTCATCAGTTTGCTTCTCATCTTCCAACTTCTTAACTTTCGATGTCAAACTTTCCGCATCTTTCAAGAGTTTGTCATTATCAGTCTTGAAGCTGTCACATTTGAAGCACACTGTTGCAGAATTTGAAGTTTCATACTTCACAAATTCTTCAACCTTCGGTACTTGTTCTTTCTCTATCTTATAAGTACCTGCACCAAAGATTGTAACAAATCAATAGGTTTTTCATCATCATCAATATAACAACCTCTTTTCATATCATATATCAAATTTCTTTTTGCTGTCCAACAAACATTGATTCTTTTGTTTATTTCTTTTATCACATCTAAACTCAAATCTTCCAAATTCATTTTTATCTTATCCAATATCTCTCTCTTTTTTTCATACTTCTCATAATCGTGATTTTTAAGTTTTCTAATGAAATTATTCAGGGATATTTGTGAAAAAATCATAATTTTCTCTCAAATTTTTGAAGCAATCATCCCATTCAGCTGATAATCCATTAGCAAACTTTGATATCTTATCAGCTTCTGTTATTACTATTTGATTTTCCTTCAAATAGTCAATCAACCGATCAAAACGTTTCTCCAAATCATCCATTTTTTCATCTTTCTTGCTCAGAAAACATTCGAAACGTTTACTCCAAACCTCTTTGGGTAATTTCTGATAAGAACTACTAAGATATCCTCGATACCAATCATTCAATCTTTTAAGATCATTGTTTTCCTGCTCATCAAACCTCATTGTCATTTTACAGATAATCCTGACAAATCTTTGTTGTTCACAAAAACTAAACAGGTAATGATCACAAAAGCGAACCACCTGAAAGGTTCACAAAAGCGAACTGAATTTTTCACTCGAGCGGACCTATTAGGTAAGTATAAGCGAACCAATCACTGTCATTAGAGCGGATCTATCTAATCGACCGAATAAGCGGACCAATACTGGTATGTTCGAGCGGATCTGTCTTTGGAGCGGAACGGTCTTTGGAGCGGACCAATGACCTTGGAGCGGACCAATGACAAATGAGCGGACCGACCGAATTTGGAGCGGACCTGACCAAAAATTCGAGCGGACCTGTGCAGTTAGAGCGGACCTGATTAGTTTTATGAGCGAACTGCCCGAGCGAATCTCAGTCCGAACATGTTTTCACCCATTTTCCTTCCGAATTTCGACCTCAAACTTTCAAGGGTTTATCTATGTTCAATAATACACAATCGGTGAAATTTTGGTCCAATTTTGTCCGGTAAAATTTCCTGAATTGATGAAAGAAGGTGTAGAAATCAGAATTTTGAGCGACAATCGAGCTAAACGGTAAGAACTCTTCCTCCTGAGCTCTGATACCACTTGTAGGATCGTTTGACGACCTGACAAGTCAATCAGAAGAGTGCTTAGACAGAATCAGAGGCGGAATTCATTGATTCGGTCTTCGTTCAGCTTGATTTCACTATTTAATGTCTCGTTTATTGATTAATCAACTGTTTACAAGCTCTGGAGACAAATTGGCAGGGCTTCGCCTAACCAAACAAGACCAACACACTACTACTTTACAGATTTGCTCATATGCCCTATTTATAGACTGACCAGGTTCGCTTATATGGCCTGCATGGTTCGCTTATAAGACCAGCTTGGTTCGCTTATATGGACATGTCCATATAAGCGAACCTCATATGGTCATATAAGCGGATCTCCTCACTAATAAGCCATATGAGCGAACCTAACATTCTAAACACATACAATCTCCTGTTTTCTCGTACAATGAGCCCTAAAATAATATTCTAATACTAAGACTTGATCCAAGACGAAATCAACAGATGAAGTGCACCAACAGATGCAACCGTCATCATTTAAACCTCGTACCCTGCTCCAAATGTACCTACTGTGGACGGTTGGGACATTTGATTAACATATGCCGCTTTGCTATCCAAAACAAAGCTGTTGCAAACCTTGCTGCTACCTAACTCCAAGTCAACCCTACTCAAGCTCGTTTCCCGTCTGGTACTTGCTACAACTGTGACAACTCGTATTTCGAACCTAATTTGTGTAACGTTACGTGCTTATGTGAACTATAGGGATTGATTGAATGCATGATACGACTATATGAACTTGAGCGTTTAATTGAATGAAATGTTATGTGTTATCAAAATCGGGCCACACACTTTGTTTGGTCGCACATCCTTCACTCGGCCCAACCTCACTCGCAACCACTTACCCAACCCGAGACCCCAAGGGCGGCCCAATGATGGGTTTGGCCCACTCATCCCTTGTACGCATACATGAACAATAGGGGGTGTAGTTTTTGGTTACTTGCAAGCACACAAGTTACACAAAACCCTAGAAGCTCTCTCTCTCTCTCTCGTTTCTCTTGGAACCCGACGACAACACTTCTCAACCCTCGAAGATCCTTGTGTTCGGATCATCCTCTCTACACGCTTTAACTCGGTTAGTGTTCATGATACGTGTTTGATTTATATTGTTATAAATCCATGTTTGACTAAACGGTTAGGATTGCTTATGTGATAAATCGTGATGTTCTATATTGTATGCAAATCGTATGTTTTGCAAGTAATCGGTTGATTATATGTTGTCCGAATTATGTTAAGATGATTGTTAAACGAAATCTTACTAATCGGTTGTGATATGATTCGGATGAATGTTGCGATGTGTTGTTATGGTTTGTGGTATTGATTGATATATTGTACACATGGTTTAGGGCTGCATGATAATTCTTGAATCCGTTAATCACATGATCTGGTTAAATGTTCATAGGTTATTGATTAGTGATTCTGGAATTGATATGAATGTTTGAATGTTGAAATAATTGGGATTTGATCTGATTGTGAAACTACCAAATCTGTTTGCAACTGTTACGGAATTGATGAGCTTGAATTAAGGAAATCAGTTACACATCTAGTCTCAACCCGGATTGCGAGTCGAGAACTCACAGTCTCGACTCGAGACCATAACACCGGCACAAAACAACACAACTCGAGGCCACGGTTGCGGGTCCGGTTGCGACTCGAGACCGTGTAGTCTCGAACAGACCATGATGACTCGAGAACTCCTTATTGCGACTCGAGACCCCGAAACCAGTACAACCCGAGACCGCCTAGTCTCGACTCGAGATCTCTGGTCTCGACTCGAGACCATATACACGTACACACTGTTGGACTTGCACACTGTTATGAGCCCAACTGATTGGGCCGCATATTGGACTTTGTCTATATGAGAGTACTGTTGAACTGCTATGCTTATACGTGAATACGATGATCAATACTTGTACAGAACTTGTTACAATGTGTGTGGAACATACGTGCAATACTGGCATACGAATCTGATTGGTATGATAACTGTGATAGGACGTGGTTGATCACTTTATAGCTTAATTGAACTGTTGTGTATCATACCGAGCAACCCCAGGTGAGTTCATTGCATTTCTCAAGCATGCGTCCCGGTGGTTTGGGACAACTAGTAAACATTTGGAAGGGAATCTTGGGTAAACAGTTAAATTGGGTTTTGGTTATTGAACATGGAATCAATCATCATCGGGTGCTTGTAGGGCAAAGGGGGTAATTAGTTGATAGCGCTATTAGGTTTGACACCTCACATCGGGCCGTAAGGACGGGCGTGAACTAATTATCTGGGCATCGTTACCAATGCTTGGTTAGGGGCATTGGGGACTAGACACACTTCCAGGTTATTAAGGGGCACACTCCCCGGATACATATGGGCACACTCCCTAGGGTATCTAGCATGTTATAGCAACATCGTATCATAACGTTGAATTGGCTTAACGTACGTCGGGTAACAAACCACGATAACAAAACTTGAACTCACCAGCGTCGTCTGACACACTTGTCTGCATGCTTGCAGGTCATTAGGGTTGGAGACATGGACTTGCTATCTGGGAGTGCTGGAGTGGTCATGGATCGTGGCTTTGAAACTTTAAACACATGGATATTATTTCACTTATGCTTCCGCTAAACATATCTTTTGGATTTAACGTTGGAAATGGACTTGCTTGGTTAATTAATGTCATGTTTATTTAAATACTTGTGTGGTTCAATGTGATTGGTGGCTCGTACTCTGATGTGTCGCACCTCCCGCGGTGCCTCCGCTTGTGATGTTTTTGGGGTGTTACAGTTTGGTATCAGAGCCACTGGTTATAGTGAACTAGGTTTTAAAACGTTTTTGTAAAACCAGACTATAACCGAACACCTTCGAAAATCGATCATGACACTCAGCTCCAGATTGCAAGGTTCGTCTCTCTTACTTTGTGCATCACTTGTTTAGCAATCACACACTCACAACTAGCACGGAACGAAACGTTAGATACTATGGTGACTTGATAGTGTGACACTACTCTTTGAATCATATGAATCGTAGCCTTGTAATACCACTTGTGTGTAGATTGAACGGGGGAAACTTCGAGCGCAAGCTAAGAGGCTCTGAGATGAATATGCAAATCGCCTTATTATTATGGGTGCACACTTAATAATAACGTGGGGTGCATGCAAGTCCCAGTGAGGCTTATCGAGCGTGAGAAGGGTTCTGCCTTATTATGTGTGAACTTGGTAGTACATAGATATCGACACGATACTTGATTTCCATCTCGTTTCGATTTCCTGAATCGGTTCATCTCTATATATAGAATCATGAGTGGACGAGGACACGGACGTGGCAACATCAACATGACTCAGGCTGAGTTGACTGACTTAACTAATACCCGTGTGGCTGAGGCCTTAGCAGCCTATCAAGCTGGTCAACACGCGCAACCCCAACCCAACCCAACCAACCTGCTTGTACATTCAAAATGTTCATGGACTGTAAGCCACAGACCTTCACCGGAACTGAAGGGGCTGTGGGACTCTTGAGATGGCTCGAGAAAGCAGAGTCCGTGTTTGCTATTTGTAACTGTCCCGCTGGGGACAGGGTGAAATATGCTGCGGGTACCTTGGCGGATGGTGCCCTAACGTGGTGGAATGCCCAGGTGCAATTGTTGGGCACCGAGGCAGCGAATGCCACAACCTGGGATGACTTTAAAGAACTGATCAGGGAGGAGTATTGTCCTCGGGATGAGGTCCAGAAGTTGGAAAACGAGTACTATGACTTGAAGATGGTTGGATCTGAAGTCGAAGCTTATGTGAAGCGATTGTATGAATTGGCTGATATGTGCCCGAACTTGTCCCGGCCTATGTCCCGGAGGATTGAGTTATTCATCAAGGGGCTGCCTCCGCGTGTGAAGAGTTTGGTCACTGCAGCCCATCTCAATGATTTGACACAGATTGTTCGTTTGACCCACAAGATTGTGGATCAAGAGGTAGAGAGTAACTCGTTACCACCGCGTGTTTCAGCCACTACAACTGCTGCACCCACCGTCGCTGCGTCCGCTAATGATAACAAAAGGAAGTGGAGTGACTATGATAAAGCCTCTAGCGCGAGTCAGACACAGAAAAGACCCGATAATAACAACAACCGCAGCATCAGCCAGTCGTCTTCTGTCAATCAAGGCCAAGGGGGTAGCCAAAGTCACGGTCAGTATGCGGGGAGGAAGCCACGGTGTAACAAGTGTGGCTATCATCATTTTGGGCCGTGTGGTCGGATTTGTAATAGGTGTGGCAAAGCGGGCCTGAGGCCAGGGATTGTAGGGCCCCACAGCCAAACACCAGCAGCAACAGAACCAGCAGAACCAGAGACAACAGGGACAACCACCCCAGCAGAACCAGGGTTTCATGAAGGGATGCTATCAGTGTGGGGATGAGGGTCATTTTAAGTGGGATTGCCCTCAGTTGAATCAAAACGCTAACAACAACATCGACCGCCCGAATAACAACAATGCTGGGAACAACAATAACAACAATGGCAACAATGGGGGAAATGGCGCTCGAGGCAGAGTGTTCCAGCTTGGAGCAGGGGATGCCAGGAATGACGGCAACGTTGTAACTGGTACGTTTCCTGTAAACAATCGTATTGCTTTTGTATTATTTGATTCTGGTGCCGATTGGAGCTACGTGTCCCTAGAATTTAGTCAACGATTAGGGATAACCCGAACACCCTTAGAAGTTAAGCAAGTAGTAGAACTAGCAGATGGTAAAACAATAGAAGCCTCGAATGTCCTTTTCGGGTGCAAACTAGATCTAGTGGGTCAAGTGTTTGATATTGATCTTCTTCCCGTTACGCTCAGTAGTTTTGACAAAGTGGTAGGCATGGATTGGTTGTCTAAGCACCAAGCGTAGATTTTGTGTAAGGAGAAGATTGTGCGTATTCCTCTCCCTGATGGAGAGTCATTATCAGTTCAAGGGCATCGTAGTGGGACGATGGTTGGTATTATCTCGGCCATGCATGCGCAGAAGTATCTACAAAAGGGGTATCCTGCAATGTTAGCGTTAGTTACTAACGCTCGGTCTGAGGAGAGAAAGATCGAAGATCTACCAGTGGTGCGAGACTTCGCTGATGTATTTCCAGAGGAGCTACCAGGGTTACCTCCTCACCGTCAAGTAGAATTTCAGATTGATCTTGCGCCGGGAGCGGCTCCAATTGCACGTGCTCCTTACCGTTTAGCACCAAGGGAATTGCAAGAACTGTCTAACCAGCTGCAAGAGTTGTTGGACAGGGGCTTTATTCGACCCAGTTCTTCGCCTTGGGGAGCCCCAGTTCTATTTGTAAAGAAGAAAGATGGGTCATTCCGTATGTGCATTGATTATCGGGAGCTCAACAAGGTGACCATCAAGAACCGTTATCCGTTACCCCGGATCGACGACTTGTTTGGCCAGTTGCAAGGGTCAAGTTTCTATTCGAAGATCGACTTGAGATCGGGTTATCACCAGGTAAGGGTTAGAGAGGAGGATGTTCCCAAGACGGCTTTTCGAACGCGCTACGGACACTACGAGTTTTTGGTTATGCCATTTGGGTTGACAAATGCACCAGCGGTCTTCATGGATCTCATGAACCGCGTATGTAAGTCGTATCTCGACGAGTTTGTTATAGTGTTTATTGACGACATCTTGGTTTATTCAAAGAACAGGGAGGATCACGAGCGTCACCTACGTCTCATCTTGGAACTTTTGAAAAGGGAACAACTGTATGCGAAGTTTTCTAAGTGCAATTTTTGGATTCGAGAAGTACATTTCCTTGGCCACGTTTTTAATGAAAAAGGGATACATGTGGATCCTGCAAAAGTAGATGCGGTTAAGAATTGGGTGGCGCCAAAGACTCCCTCTGAGGTGCGCCAATTTCTTGGTCTTGCTGGATATTATCGGAGGTTTATTAGAGATTTCTTAAAAATCGCACAACCTCTCACCTCGTTGACACAGAAGAACACGGTATACTTTTGGGGAACGAAGCAGGAAGAGGCCTTCCAGTTGTTAAAACAGAAACTTTGCAGTGCACCGATCTTGTCGTTACCAGAGGGTACCGAAGATTTTGTGGTTTATTGTGACGCTTCGATTCAGGGTCTCGGTTGCGTGTTGATGCAACGCGAGAAGGTGATAGCTTATGCTTCTCGTCAGTTGAAGGTACACGAGAAGAACTATACGACTCACGACTTGGAATTAGGAGCGGTGGTATTTGCGTTGAAGATCTGGAGGCACTATCTGTACGGTACCAAATGCACCATCTACACCGACCATAGGTGTCACACCCCCAAAATCCACACGCGGAGTACCACCGCTTGGGAGCGTGACATGACCAGGATCAAGCCACCAATCACATTGAACATGTAATAAATAGTATAGTTATCCATCAAAACGAAAGGTGTTTATCAAACCAACATAGTTAAGTATAGCGGAAGCATTTAAGTAAACCCAAACATAAGTATCAATGTATGAAATGACATCAGTAATCACGATCCATTTGTCCACAACGACCTGCTCCTCCTTGTGCAAGCTCCATAATGTACCTAAGGTCCTGCAAGGCATGCAGCAAATAATCAACAACTAGTTGAGCGAGTTCACAGGAAGTAAGTTCGTATTAATAATGCATATGTTCATCTAGTGAGGCTTCCCAAACCTTGTATATATATTACTGGTGGGGGATTCCCACGTTTATCTTCTCTAACGGGGACTTCCCATTATGGTACTTACTAGACTATTTGCAACCATATGTTCTTCTTAACCCGAGAACAGGAATACGTACAAGGTCACGCAGGATTTACGTGAGTGCCCTTCCCCGAGGACAGTGGTACGTGTGGGGTTTACGCAGGATTTACGTAAGTGTCCTTCCGACCCGGAAGACAGTAGTGGATATTAGGTTACGCAGGATTTACGTAAGTGTCCTCCCGACCCGGGAGACAATGGCAGATACTAGTTTACACAGGATTTACGTAAGTGTCCTGACTATCCTGAGGACGATGGTCTATAGTCTAGTGATTGCGTAAGTACGAGTAATCATTCCATATCAAACATTCCAACCCAATTCCCAACCCGGGAATCCCATGCCTTGGCTGTGTGAACTCACCTTGGTTTGCTCGGCAGATACACAAGAAGAGAGGGTTCTTGAACTAAGGGTGGTCAACCACGTCCTAACAAGGTTACCACACACAAGTCAGGTTTTGACTTCAAATAATGCACGTATGTATCACATAAATAACCATGTTACTAACAAACCACGTAACAATCAGACATAACAGTCAATTAGTATAATGAAATCCTACTTTGTGCGATTGAATGATTTGGCCCAATAACATAAACAAACCCAATAACAATTCTCGGCCCAAACCGATAGCACATAAGGGCCTTGTGCGGTCCGGCTCGGCTTGTGCGATCCGATTAGTCCAGCCCAACAATAATATAACAATCCAATAACATATCAGCCCAACACATTAAACAAATGACAGTCTTGTGCGATCCAAGCTGATTTGTGTGATCAGCTTGGGTTGTGCGATGTATCAAATACCCGGCCCACAGCTTATAAGCCCAACAGATAAAATATAGCCCAAATAACAAATAAACAACAACCCGAAGTGGTCCAGTTCGTCTTGTGCGACTGGACAACTCTTGTGCGATCAGTGTGGGCTTGTACGGCCCAGTCGCCTTGTGCGACCCGTACCAGCCCAGTCCAACCTGCACGTCCGGCCCAACATGTGACAGCTTATGCGATTCAAACATGTTGTGCGACTGGATGATTTTTGTGCGATTTAGCTCCTTGTACGATCAGGTCAGATCAGATCGTGTAGGATCTGATCTTGTGCGACTGGCTTATATTGTGTGATTCGTGTGTGTTTGGAAACCTTATGAATTAGTTATCAAATCCCGTAATTTTAGCAAGTCGGTTATATCAATTAAATGGTTTCCAATTTACAATAACCAATCAACAGAACAATCATTTTCAATCATAATAATTTCCATCAAACAAGATTACAACTATCCACATAACTCTAAGCCAAACATGAACAACAATCTAACGATTCATATGAACATGTATCCGATTTTTATCAACATAGCTCATTCAATAACACAACCAATAATCCGAAACATAGAACATAGCGATGGATTAACATCTATCCCAACCCGATTCATACGGACCTTAAATCAACCTTACAAATGTAGCTGATTATCACACCATGATTCCTTTATTAACATACGATATCAGTGGCAAGAATCATAATCCTAATCACTACACAAGATCAACATATAGCATGTTCAAACATCAAACATACAACCGAGTTAATAACAAGACACTAACCGATCACGAGTAGAAGAGGATGATCCGAATAAAGATCTTCGGTATAGAGGAATTGTTCGGCTTCCTTTGGTTCGTGAGAGAGAGGAAGAGATTAGCTAGGGTTTGTGTGTGTTAAAGTGTATTTGGTAACAAATGAAATATGGTTACAACTTCCCTAATGTTAATCGGTTAAGGAAGGATGGGCCGAACCCACCACTTGGGCCGCCCTACAGATCAATTACAAGCAATACGGCCCAAAGGCCTTGAGCGATCGAGTGGTGTTATGCGTTCGGATCATGTTGTGCCGTTTGGGGTCGCTTAACATACATACATACACATATTACACAATGCACATAATAACATAATCACATAATTATTCAATTAATAACGTTCTCATAACCACGTATCGTTACACAAAGTAGGTCTAAAGTTCGAGTTGTCACATTATCCCCAACTAAAAAGAAATTTCGTCCCGAAATTTGGTATGCACTCACTGAGGAAGCTAGGTAAGTTCAATCGTTCATTGGTTTTTCCTGGGGTGTCACATCCTCCCCCCGTTGATCTGGAATTTCGTCCCGAAATTCCGAAGTAGTAGCTTCATTCTCAGTGGTGGTTGCATTGGTTCCGAATAACTGGGGGTACTTTTCTGTCATCCTGTCTTCGCGTTCCCAGGTGTACTCTGGGCCACGTTTGGAGTTCCAACGTACTCGAACAAGAGGGATTCTCTTGTTTTTGGAGGACCTTCACATCCCGGTCCTTGATTTCAACTGGCTCTTCGACGAACTGCAACCGCTCGTCGATGGTGAGTTCCTTAAAAGGAATGATAAGGGTCTCATCTGATAGGCACTTCTTCAGATTCGACACGTGAAAGACATTGTGAACTGCCCCGAGTTCAGCTGGTAGGTTCAACTTGTAGGCCACCTTGCCTATTCTTTCTATAATCTCGAACGGTCCGACATACCGCGGATTTAGTTTGCCCCGTTTGCCAAAACGAACCACACCCTTCCAGGGTGAGACTTTTAGTAAAACCCGGTCCCCGACCTGAAATTCCAAAGGCTTTCTACGCTTGTCCGCGTAGGCTTTCTGACGGTCGCGTGCTGCCGCCATGCGTTGTCGTATCTGTGTAATATTTTCTGTGGCGTCCACTACAATCTCTGGACCCGTGATCTGACTATCTCCCACCTCTGCCCAACAGAGAGGTGACCGGCATTTGCGTCCGTACAATGCCTCGAATGGAGCGGCTTGTATGCTGGTGTGATAACTATTATTGTACGAGAACTCCACCAAAGGAAGGTGCTTTTCCCAGCCGTTGCCGAAATCAATAACGCATGCCCGAAGCATGTCTTCAAGAGTTTGAATCGTTCGCTCCGACTGCCCATCCGCCTGGGGATGATATGCTGTGCTCACGTCTAATCGTGAGCCGAAAGATTTGTGCATCGCCTGCCATAGTTCTGACGTGAATCGTGCATCGCGATCCGAAATGATTGATGTGGGCACCCCGTGCCTCGAAACAATTTTTTTAAGATAGACGTCTGCGAGAGTGGAGAACTTATCCGTTTCCTTTATAGCTAGGAAATGTGCAGACTTGGTGAGTCGATCCACGATCACCCATATGGTATCATTCCCACGCTGGGATCTAGGTAGGCCTGTAACGAAATCCATGGAAATTTCTTCCCATTTCCACTGCGGTATTGTGGGTTGCTGAAGTAGACCCGCTGGTTTTTGGTATTCGACCTTGACTCTCGCACAGGTCAAGCACTTGCTGACATAGGTAGCGATGTGGGCCTTCATGCTAGGCCACCAATAAGTGGTTCTGATGTCGTGGTACATCTTGTCCGACCCTGGATGTACTGAGTAGCGAGACTTGTGAGCTTCATCCATTACAAGTTCGCGTAGACCGCCGTAAAGTGGGACCCAAATACGCCCCGTTACATAGTAAGCGCCGTCTGCCTTATGTTCTAACCGCTGTCGTGAGCCGCGTAAGGCTTCAGCTTTGACGTTTTCGGGTTTCAATGCTTCTGCCTGAGCATCTCGTATCTGTGTAGGAAGGCTAGACTGAATCGTAAGCTGTAGCGCTCGCACGCGCCGTGGTAGAGTGTCTTTTCGACTGAGGGCATCAGCCACAACATTGGCTTTGCCTGGATGGTACTTAATAGCGCATTCGTAATCGTTCAGTAGTTCGACCCATCATCGTTGATGCATGTTCAAATCCTTCCGCTTAAGGATATGCTCGAGACTCCTGTGATCGGTGTAAATCGTGCACCTGGTACCGTACAGGTAGTGTCGCCATATCTTCAGCGCGAACACAACAGCTCCCAGCTCTAAATCGTGCGTCGTGTAGTTCCGTTCGTGAACCTTAAGTTGGCGCGAAGCATAAGCAATAACCTTATCGCGCTGCATTAACACACATCCCAGACCCTGGATGGATGCATCACATTAGACCACAAAGTCGTCCGTGTCCTCTGGAAATGAGAGGATAGGTGCACTGCAAAGTCTATCCTTTAGGTGCTGAAAAGCAGTCTCCTGAGTGTTGCCCCAACGGTAGGTGACACCCTTCTGTGTCAGTAGCGTAAGCGGCTGAGCAATCTTTGAAAAATCCTTGATAAACCGTCTGTAGTAACCCGCCAAACCCAAGAATTGGCGTATTTCCGTTGGCGTACGTGGTGCAGGCCAGTTTCTGATCGAGTCTACCTTGGATGGATCGATATGGATCCCATCCTTGTTCACTACGTGGCCTAAGAAGTGGACTTCACGAAACCAGAAGTCGCATTTCGAAAACTTAGCGTACAGCTGTTCCTTCCGACGTAGTTCCAGAATAAGGCGTAGATGCTGCTCGTGTTCCTCCTGACTCTTGGAGTAAATCAGAATGTCGTCGATGAAGACAATTACAAACTTGTCAAGATAGGGTTTGCACACCCTGTTCATAAGGTCCATAAATACGGCAGGCGCGTTCGTTAACCCGAACGACATGACAAGAAACTCGTAGTGACCGTAGCGAGTTCTGAATGCGGTTTTGGAGACGTCCTCATCCCGGACTCTCAGCTGATGATACCCTGACCGTAGGTCTATCTTGGAGTAGTAACACGACCCTTGCAACTGGTCGAATAAGTCATCTATGCGTGGAAGAGGATAACGGTTCTTCACCGTCACCTTGTTGAGTTCACGGTAGTCGATGCACATCCTGAAGGAACCATCCTTCTTTTTCACGAAAGGTACTGGAGCTCCCCAAGGCGAAGAGCTTGGATGAATGAAGCCCTTTTTCCAAGAGCTCTTGTAGCTGCTTTGACAATTCTTCCTATTCTGATGAAGCTAGACGATATGGTGCGCGAGCTATGGGTGCTGTCCAGAACTATAGGAATGAGGTCGGTAGGGAACGTCTGACCAGTGAGGATAAGTTTACAATCCCTGAACTAAGTACAGCTTCTAGACCTTACCATTAACTAACACTACGACACGTTGGGTGTTCAAGGGGGTTGGTGTATGTTTTATCATTCGACTAACTTCAAGGACATATAATTGGTATTCACACTCGAATCAAACAATATAGTAACATAGAAGTCGACAAGAAGGAACTTACCCATTATTACGTTAAGATCGTCCCTTGCATCACCCTGATCCATCCCGAACACACGGTCGTGGGCGTCATTGTTGCCATTGATTCCCCCGTTGCTAACCCCATTGTCGTTCCTGCTTCCCTGGTCGTGGTTCTGATTCTGGTTCCAGTTCAATTGTGGATAGTGTCTCTCATAGTGATCTTTTGTACCATACTGAAAACATTCGCTAAAACTTTGCTGCTGCCACTGAGCCTGTGGGGCTTGAGGCTGTTGTTGTCGTTGTTCCTGACTTACAGGACGTGAGTTTCGACAATCCTTAGCTTCATGACCAATCTTGAGACATCTCTGACATCGCTCCTTGCGACACCGTCCGCTGTGGTGTCTGTTACAAATGTTGCACCATGGATGAATTCCTCGATATCTTTTCTGCCCAAGGTTACTAGAAAACTGATGTCTGGGCCTTTGGTAGTCATCTATCTCTTGCCTCTGCGTCAGAGGCTGGACCAAAATTAATCCCGTGCTCAGGTTTTCATCCCACTTGCGTTTGTTATCTCTAGAAGCACGTGCAGTATCAGTCTTAGCACGTTTCGGTAGTTTGTTCTGTTCTACAGCCTGGTCTGTGAGACGATGAGCCAGTCGAGTGACTTGCTGGATAGTGCCAAGGTTAGCTGTGGTCATACGACTCTGAATTTCGGGCACTAGACCCTTGAGATACAGTTCGATGCGTTTGGTGAGAGGGTCCACCATAGTAGGACAAAATGTGGCTAACTCGTTTGATCTCCTCGTATAAACTTCAATTTCAGACCCCACCATCTGTAGGTTAAGGAATTCTACCTCTAATTTGTGGATGTCCTCTTGACTGCAACACTCTTCCTTAATTAAGTCCTTAAACTCATTCCAAGGGGTGGCATTAGCAGCTGCCAGCCCTAACATTTGAACCTGTGCTTCCCACCAGGTTAATGCAGCACCTTCGAGTGTTCCGGTAGCAAACTTTACTCTACGAGACTCAGGGCAATCATGCACCTCGAAGTCAGTTTCAAGCCTCTCGAACCAATGGAGGAGTCCAACCGCTCCCTCCGTGCCGTTGAAGGTGCTGGAACGACAGTCCATGAAATTCCTAAAAGTGCAGACAGGTTGCGGTGCTGGTGGACCTATTGTGTACGAATAGGACAAGGTTTAATTACAAGGGCTAGTTTAGGAGTGTAGGATCTAAAGATCCTAGTGTGTGCTATAACCACAGGATATACCTCCTGCTCGTGCGGCTGCAAGTGCCGCAGCAACTTGAGTTTGAACGAAAGCCTCTAGCTGGGCTTGAGTCATGTTAATTTGTCCAGACATGATCTTCATTGTAAAAGTAACGTAAGTGAGAATGGTTCGCGAGTAGGGCGATGACAGAAAAGCATAAGCACGTAGGTATTCTCATGTAATAAAGTCATGTGTATCTAAGCGTAATGCGAGCAAAGTTCTATATAGTTCTAGCATATAGGCAATAAACATTGTTGGTGCACTTGTGTCTGTACTTTGTCTGTATTTTGTTATGTATAAAATGATGTCTTTTGTTTGTCGTGTTTACGTCTTTTGGTGTATTGTTTAAGTGTTGAGATGTATGTTTGACCAAGTCAACCATCCTCCTGGTTTGACTTGGCCAAACAGTCAACACCTTTGTGTTTATTATGTATGTTTCGAAGGATGTCATCGAAGGATGGATTGTATCCTTCGATGACCTCGAAAGACATCCTTCGTGGGATACTTATGGACCTCGAAGGATATATCATCCTTCGAGGTACATATGGATCCTTCGATATCTTTCGATGGATATTCTGGTCGATAGATGATCCTTCGACCAGAATGCCTTATCCTTCGTGCATGTTGTCTGATATGGGTATATATATCCCATGTGGGTTTCACTTCACGGTTGGTTGTTTTGAAGTTCTCGGCAGACACTTAGAAAGATTGTGAGAGCATTGTGAGTGAACCCAAGGTCTTGTAAGAGAGCATTTCAGTTTGGTCAAGGTCTGTAACCGTGTCCACTGAAATACAAGAGAAAACTTTGATACTTTGCTTGTCTACTCTTTCTCTTTGTAATCTTTGCTTTCATCTAAACTACGGTTTGCACTCTAGCTTGGATTCCGCACTTGCTAGAGTGTTGAACATAACAAGGAATAGGTTTATCCTCAACCTCCGAGGGACCTACAAGTGGCAAAAATATTGCCTGTATGCTAGAACTATATAGAACTTTGCTGATATGATTCTCTTCGCCAGAAACTCGCCATAAGACCGCAAGCTGATACGATTCTCTTCGCCAAAAACTCGCAAAAATATTGTTGTGTTTGTACATATTTACTTACTGCTTAATTTACTGCTTTAATTTTAAACAGTTTTTGTCGTTTGGTGCATATCAGCACGACATTAGCGGTGATGTCGTTTGATAACATTCAAAGGATTTTAAAAATTGTTGCCTTTTATTTTATCAAACCACAAAATCCAAAAAGATTTTCAATTATATATTATTTTTGATTGACTGATGTTGGTACTCGATCCGATACCTGACAAGCCGAGATACTTCATAAAACTAACCTTTGCAGAACTTCATAACGGACAACTTTTCAAAATGGTCATTTCTGAAAACCTCCAAAATTTGAAGTGTGTGAATTGGAAATTCCCAAAAATCCAAAGTGTTGGTGGGAAATCTGATCCTTCGAGGAAGCAATGGCCCTCGAAAGATCAGATGGTCAAGAAAGTCAATGAAGGTCAACTGTTTCAGTCGAAGGATGTGTTGGTCAACGAAAGATTTGACCAATTGATCTTTCGAGTTGACTAGATCTTTTGAAAGATCGATTAGATCGAAAGATATCTTTCGAAGGATTCCAAAATATCTGGTATCCTTCGATCCAGATCTTTCAAATATCTGGATCCTTCGAGCAAAATAGGGATCCTTCGAGATCAAGATCATCCTTCGAGACAACTGTTCATCTTTCGAATGGTCTTGAGTCCTTCGAGGCGGTTGGACTTTCGAGGTCAGGGTATATAAAGGGTCTTCTTCTTCATTTTCACATTATCAGTTTCAAAATCCATTCATCAAAAACCTCTCATCTTATCGAACCTCTGCCAAAATTCTTCTAAAACTTATTGTTATCAGGATTTCTTGATCAAACAACGAAATGGCACCGAAAGTGAAAAAGGAGCGGGCAAAGCCAACAAAGAAGGAGAAATCAGAAGTTGAGGCTATGTCTGAATCTAGACATAATATGGCTGCATATTTACAACCGGAAGGCAGTATCAGTCCAGAGTTTGCTGGCATCATGGAGTACCTTCACCGCTCGCGCATCAATTATGCTATCACAACGCAATACATTGCCTATCAGTCGCACATCAAGGCATTCTGGAGTTCTGCTGGGATTGAAACGGTAGATAATAAGGAAGTGATCAGGGCTACTGTTGCTGAAAAACCTGTGGTTATTACTGAAAACACTATCAGAGAACGTCTACGACTTGGAGATCAACCGGAAGATCCTACTTCTATAGATTTACAATGTCAACGGGGGTTACTGATGAGGCTGCGGTACAGCGACGATGTTCTGGCTAATCAAATCAACAAGAAGTATATGCCACTTCGGTATAAGTTCTTGCTGCATATTCTTATTCATTGCCTGAGCAACAAGCGTTCTGGGTATGACTTGTCACCGATCGATTTGACTGGATTGTTTACGGCGTTGATTCTGAAAAAGCCGTTTAACATATCTCGCTATATCTTCGACAACCTAAAGGAAAACGCTCGAAGGCCACTTCCGTCTGCAACACAGCGAACATCCACCAAGTTCTGGTTATATCCCAGGTTTCTGCAGATGATGATAGATGATCAGATTCCTGATCTTGCTAAAGCCGAGGCAGATGTTCTTCCTGTGAATCCAATGAACGAACGCACTCTGCTAATCTTCAAATCTATGGCCGCTTATAAGGAATCAGACCCAATTAGGAAACTTATTGGTCATCTTGATATTCCTAACTACGAGGCACCGTAGCACAACAAATGGCGTCGAGACGCGAGCGATTCTGATAATGAAGAGCCAAAGTTAATCGCTTTGGCTGATACGCAGCTCGGAGCTAAACATGGAATCAAAGCAACAAGAAGGTCTGCTGGGAGTTCTAGTGCTGCAGCACGTGTTGAGGTTGATGTCAATGTTGCTGCTGAAGAGGTTCAGGAAATGTCTGTGGATCCTGATGTTCGTACTGGTACTGGTGGTGATGGTGGTGCTGTGGTTGTTGAAACAGGTGGTAGTGCTGGTGGTGCTGGTGGTGTTGCTGGTCAGTCTGGTACTGTTGCGACTGACAAGGGTAAAGGTAAAGTAGATCAGCCGAGGAAGATAGTTGATGAAAGCAGCTCGTCTTCTGAAGAGGAAGGAGGTTCTGATGGCGATGATTCTTCGTCTGAGGATGATAATCCTCCTCCTCCAGGGATGATGAAAGTCTTTGATAAACGCGGGAACCCCCGATTTGTGCGTATCAAGAAGACGGGTGATACTAGAGACTCTGACACGGATGAAGATTATACCCTTACTTCTCCGGGTTTTATCAGAAAGAGGAAAGCTAAACGACAAGGTACTCGTGCGTCAAAGAAACCTGCTGGTGATTCCTCTGTTCCTGTCTCTGTCCAGCCTTCATCTTCTCCTGAGCAGCAGGTTCCTTCCTCTGGTGATCAATTTACTGAAAAAGAGACACTGGAGTTAATGTCTTCTCCTCAGAGGTCTTCTGGGACACGACAGGTGACTGTTGATCAACAGCCACCTGAAACTCCCACCTCAGGTACACATGCTCGACCCCCTCTCACTATTACTGGTCCTACAGGTGCCTCGGGTCAGGCTGGTCAGTCTGGTTCTTCAAGACCTGAGCCTTCAAGGCCAACTCTTGCAGAAACCTTGTCTGGATTTTCTGAAGCTGACAAGATACAATTCCTGATTGAACAAGTCAGTGAATTGGGATCTATAGTTGGTCGACACACAAGAACTATTGAAGAATATCGTGTCCAGCGTAAACAGGATGCAATGGCACACAATCATCTGTGTAAAATTGTTGAAGCTCAGAATATTAAGATCAAGGAACAGGCTGAGGAAATCGAAAGGTTAAAAGAGGCAAACAGGGCACGAGATAGGGAGGTGGAAATTATGAAGAGGCATAGTACTAACTTGGAGACTCAGGCGAAGGCGTTAAGGGAAAAGGTTAGTAGTCGTGATGATAGACTGATGGAAGCCTTCAAACCCATGTATACAAACTTCAATAAGGTTCATTCGATGGTTGGTACATTGTGGAATGAAAGGTGCAAAACCTTAGGGATAGTTCCCTCAAGGCGTGAGGATGATCAAGATGATGATGCAGCTAATCCAGATCAAACAACTGCCTCAGGCTCCGGTGCAACTGCATCCGGTGCTGCAGGTGGATCTGGTACAGCTCAGGATACTCCTTCTGCTCCTCCGACAGCTACCACTGGCCCAACAGAACAGACAGAGACACTGAAAACATCTACAGGGCCTGAACATATTAGTATTGAAGCAGAAACGTTTACAGATCTCCCTGAATCCTCAGGTGCTCAGAAGTTTCATCCAGTTACGAGTGAAATGTTAGAAGAGGGAGAATATATTTCTGAAATGTCGGATGAACAGATACTGGCTCTGAAGGAATTGGATGATATTGCAGTAAGCATGATTGATAACACTCCGCTAGTTCAGGATCAAACCGATTTCTCTTCAATAGATGAAATCCTCATCGGTTCGGATTCTGATCGTCCTGTATATGTTGGAAAGGACAATGCGGAGGTGAATGCCCTTGATGATGATTTTGTGGCTGAAAAGACTGCAGAGTTCGCCAATCTTTCTTCTGATTCGCCATCAGCTCAAGAAAACCGTGAGAAAACCGTGAATGAATGGCGAGCGGATTTCCTTGCTAGGAATCCTCCTCCGCTCGCTCCTTTGGAACAGGTTAACTATATGATGCTGGAGAAGAATCGGGCTCGGGGTCGCATTATTAGTTGGATGTTTGTCAAAGATCTTCACTGCATGGTCGTGAAAAGAGAAACGAGTCTTCAGTATTTCAGAACTCTCCTCAGTATTCTCACACTTCCATATTATGATGTTGCAGTGTTAGCCCAACTAGATGTCATCAATCGGAGCGAAGAAAAGATGGTGGATCTGTTCGCTAAGAAAATCAGGTTGGAAAGGAGATTGGGTTGGAAGGATCCTCTGTACAAGCCACAGTTTCCCAGATACGAGCAGATCAGGTTTACACTTGATCCAGAGACAAACACAGCTCGTTATCGTTTGGTATATGATCCTCCCAAGGTGATGAAGAAGATACCCTTGCTGAAGATGAAGACCGACTTTCTTGGAAACTTCCGTTGCTGGGTTTACGATGCTGATACTAGAGAAGCGGTGATCCTCTTCAGAGATAGTCAGGAGAACTTCAGGGTAATAGATCCGATGTGGATTACTAACATGTCCAGATCGGATATTATTGTTCTGACGGATCATGAGATAAACTACTTAGTTCAGGATCGAGATCAAGCTATGAAGTTTCGAAGGATGGCCCGATACTGCTTCAATCTGCTGGTCAACGCAGGAAGTGCATGGTCATCACATCATCTGACAGTGGAAAGGACGTCCGAGACTTAAGACACGAAGACCGAGACAAAGCTACAGCCAAGGGGGAGTTTGTTGGTGCACTTGTGTCTGTACTTTGTCTGTATTTTGTTATGTATAAAACGATGTCTTTTGTTTGTCGTGTTTACGTCTTTTGGTGTATTGTTTAAGTGTTGAGATGTATGTTTGACCAAGTCAACCATCCTCCTGGTTTGACTTGGCCAAACAGTCAACACCTTTGTGTTTATTATGTATGTTTTGAAGGATGTCATCGAAGGATGGATTGTATCCTTCGATGACCTCGAAAGACATCCTTCGTGGGATACTTATGGACCTCGAAGGATATATCATCCTTCGAGGTACATATGGATCCTTCGATATCTTTCGATGGATATTCTGGTCGATAGATGATCCTTCGACCAGAATGCCTTATCCTTCGTGCATGTTGTCTGATATGGGTATATATATCCCATGTGGGTTTCACTTCACGGTTGGTTGTTTTGAAGTTCTCGGCAGACACTTAGAAAGACTGTGAGAGCATTGTGAGTGAACCCAAGGTCTTGTAAGAGAGCATTTCAGTTTGGTCAAGGTCTGTAACCGTGTCCACTGAAATACAAGAGAAAACTTTGATACTTTGCTTGTCTACTCTTTCTCTTTGTAATCTTTGCTTTCATCTAAACTACGGTTTGCACTCTAGCTTGGATTCCGCACTTGCTAGAGTGTTGAACATAACAAGGAATAGGTTTATCCTCAACCTCCGAGGGACCTACAAACATAAACCTTATTACCTAAGATGTCGAGTCTTGCACGTGGAGCGAAGCGTCGTTGTGGATCGTTGAGAGCACTGTTCTGGTTATAGTCTGGTTTTAATAAAAACGTTTTCCCCATATTAAAACCGAGTTCTCTATAACCAATGGCTCTGATACCAATCTGTCACACCCCCAAAATCCACACGCGGAGTACCACCGCTTGGGAGCATGACATGACCAGGATCAAGCCACCAATCACATTGAACATGTAATAAATAGTATAGTTATCCATCAAAACGAAAGGTGTTTATCAAACCAACATAGTTAAGTATAGCGGAAGCATTTAAGTAAACCCAAACATAAGTATCAATGTATGAAATGACATCAGTAATCACGATCCATTTGTCCACAACGACCTGCTCCTCCTTGTGCAAGCTCCATAATGTACCTAAGATCCTGCAAGGCATGCAGCAAATAATCAACAACTAGTTGAGCGAGTTCACCGGAAGTAAGTTCGTATTAATAATGCATATGTTCATCTAATGAGGCTTCCCAAACCTTGAATATATATTACTGGTGGGGGATTCCCACGTTTATCTTCTCTAACGGGGACTTCCCATTATGGTACTTACTAGACTATTTGCAACCATGTGTTCTTCTTAACCCGAGAACAGGAATACGTACAAGGTCACGCAGGATTACGTGAGTGCCCTTCCCCGAGGACAGTGGTACGTATGGGGTTTACGTAGGATTTACGTAAGTGTCCTTCTGACCCGGAAGACAGTAGTGGATATTAGGTTACGCAGGATTTACGTAAGTGTCCTCCCGACCCGGGAGACAATGGCAGATACTAGTTTACGCAGGATTTACGTAAGTGTCCTGACTATCCTGAGGACGATGGTCTATAGTCTAGTGATTGCGTAAGTACGAGTAATCATTCCATATCAAACATTCCAACCCAATTCCCAACCCGGGAATCCCATGCCTTGGCTGTGTGAACTCACCTTGGTTTGCTCGGTAGATACACAAGAAGAGAGGGTTCTTGAACTAAGGGTGGTCAACCACGTCCTAACAGGGTTACCACACACAAGTCAGGTTTTGACTTCAAATAATGCACGTATGTATCACATAAATAACCATGTTACTAACAAACCACGTAACAATCAGACATAACAGTCAATTAGTATAATGAAATCCTACATTGTGCGATTGAATGATTTGGCCCAATAACATAAACAAACCCAATAACAATTCTCGGCCCAAACCGATAGCACATAAGGGCCTTGTGCGGTCCGGCTCGGCTTGTGCGATCCGATTAGTCCAGCCCAACAATAATATAACAATCCAATAACATATCAGCCCAACACATTAAACAAATGACAGTCTTGTGCGATCCAAGCTGATTTGTGTGATCAGCTTGGGTTGTGCGATGTATCAAATACCCGGCCCACAGCTTAGAAGCCCAACAGATAATATATAGCCCAAATAACAAATAAACAACAACCCGAAGTGGTCCAGTTCGTCTTGTGCGACTGGACAACTCTTGTGCGATCAGTGTGGGCTTGTACGGCCCAGTCGCCTTGTGCGACCCGTACCAGCCCAGTCCAACCTGCACGTCCGGCCCAACATGTGACAGCTTGTGCGATTTAAACATGTTGTGCGACTGGATGATTTTTGTGCGATTTAGCTCCTTGTACGATCAGGTCAGATCAGATCGTGTAGGATCTGATCTTGTGTGACTGGCTTGTATTGTGTGATTCGTGTGTGTTTGGAAACCTTATGAATTAGTTATCAATTCCCGTAATTTTAGCAAGTCGGTTATATCAATTAAATGGTTTCCAATTTACAATAACCAATCAACAGAACAATCATTTTCAATCATAATAATTTCGATCAAACAAGATTACAACTATCCACATAACTCTAAGCCAAACATGAACAACAATCTAACGATTCATATGAACATGTATCCGATTTTTATCAACATAGCTCATTCACTAACACAACCAATAATCCGAAACATAGAACATAGCGATGGATTAACATCTATCCCAACCCGATTCATACGGACCTTAAATCAACCTTACAAATGTAGCCGATTATCACACCATGATTCCTTTATTAACATACGATATCAGTGGCAAGAATCATAATCCTAATCACTACACAAGATCAACATATAGCATGTTCAAACATCAAACATACAACCGAGTTAATAACAAGACACTAACCGATCACGAGTAGAAGAGGATGATCCGAATAAAGATCTTTGGTATAGAGGAATTGTTCGGCTGCCTTTGGTTCGTGAGAGAGAGGAAGAGATTAGCTAGGGTTTGTGTGTGTTAAAGTGTATTTGGTAACAAATGAAATATGCTTACAACTTCCCTAATGTTAATCGGTTAAGGAAGGATGGGCCGAACCCACCACTTGGGCCGCCCTACAGATCAATTACAAGCAATACGGCCCAAAGGCCTTGTGCGATCGAGTGGTGTTGTGCGTTCGGATCATGTTGTGCGGTTAGGGCTCGCTTAACATACATACATACACATATTACACAATGCACATAATAACATAATCACATAATTATTCAATTAATAACGTTCTCATACCCACGTATCGTTACACAAAGTAGGTCTAAAGTTCGAGTTGTCACAATAGGAGTCTTCAGCATATCTTCGACCAGAAAGAATTGAATATGCGGCAACGACGATGGGTTGAACTGTTAAATGATTATGAATGTGCCATCAAGTATCATCCGGGCAAGGCGAACGTCGTAGCTGACGCCCTCAGCAGAAAGGATAATGCACCTAGGCGTGTGCGAGCACTGCAACTCACGATCCAGTCCAATCTTCCTTCCCAGATACGAGACGCCCAGTTAGAAGCGTTGAAACCAGAGAACGTTCGAGCTGAAGCTTTACGCGGCTCAAGGCAACGATTAGAACGAAAGGGAGACGGTGCTTACTACGTAACCGGACGCATCTGGGTTCCACTCTATGGCAACTTACGAGAACTTGTAATGGAGGAGGCACATAAGTCATGTTACTCCGTACATCCTGGATCAGATAAGATGTACCACGACTTGAAAACTACATACTGGTGGCCTAGCATGAAAGCCCACATAGCAACCTACGTCAGCAAATGTTTGACTTGTGCTAAAGTCAAAGCGGAACATCAAAAGCCCTCAGGTCTACTGCAGCAACCAGAGATACCCACATGGAAGTGGGAACAGATCGCCATGGATTTCGTGACAGGGTTACCTCGAACTCAGGCTGGGAACGATACCATTTGGGTGATTGTCGACCGTCTCACGAAATCAGCGCATTTTCTGGCAATCAAAGAAACAGACAAGTTTTCGCAACTGGCAGCGATCTACCTTAGGGAAGTAGTTTCTAGACACGGGGTACCAACTTCTATCATTTCAGATCGAGATCCGCGTTTCACTTCTGATCTTTGGCAAGCAATGCATAAGTCGTTCGGTTCACGACTCGACATGAGTACCGCTTATCACCCGCAGACGGATGGTCAAAGCGAGCGCACCATCCAGACACTTGAAGATATGCTACGGGCATGTGTAATCGATTTTGGGAAAGGATGGGAGAAGCACTTACCGTTGATAGAATTCTCCTACAACAACAGCTACCACACTAGTATACAGGCAGCTCCATTCGAAGCACTGTACGGACGAAAATGCCGTTCACCCCTCTGTTGGCTTGAGGTGGGTGATAGTCAGATAACAGGCCCTGAGCTCGTGCTTGAGACATCAGAAAACATTGTGTAGATCCGAAACCGTATGGCCGCAGCACGCGATCGCCAGAAAAGCTACGCTGACAAGCGTAGTAAACCGTTGGAATTCGAAGTTAATGATCGCGTTATGTTAAAGGTCTCACCCTGGAAGGGTGTGGTGCGTTTTGGGAAACACGACAAACTAAACCCTCGTTATGTGGGACCATTCAAAATTCTGGAACGAATTGGAAAGGTGGCCTACAGGTTGGAATTACCTGCTGAGTTGGGTAATGTCCATGATGTGTTTCACGTGTCGCAGTTAAAGAAGTGTTTGGCTGACGAAACACTGGTTGTACCATTTCAAGAGCTGAAGATAGACGAAAAGTTACAGTTTGTCGAAGAACCAGTTGAGATTATGGATCGGGAACTTAAAGTTCGTAAGCATAGTCGTATCCCAATTGTGAGGGTCCGTTGGAACTCGCGACGTGGACCAGAGTTCACGTGGGAACGCGAGGACCAGATGGAGCTTAAGTATCCACATTTGTTCCCCAAAGACAAGACAAAACCTAGCGAATTTAATGTTAATGCAACTAGTGAATTTCGGGACGAAATTCCCATTCAAGTTGGGGATGATGTGACACCCACGGAAAATGCACAGTCATCTTGATTTAGCATAGCACCGTTTTGAGATTTACTTCTGTTTGTGGTGTGCTTATCAAATTTCGGGACGAAATTTCTTTCAAGTTGGGGATGATGTGACAACTCGTATTTCGAACCTAATTTGTGTAACGTTACGTGCTTATGTGAACTATAGGGATTGATTGAATGCATGATACGACTATATGAACTTGAGCGTTTAATTGAATGAAATGTTATGTGTTATCAAAATTGGGCCACACACTTTGTTTGGTCGCACATCCTTCACTCGGCCCAACCTCACTCGCAACCACTTACCCAACCCGAGACCCCAAGGGCGGCCCAATGATGGGTTTGGTACACTCATCCCATGTACGCATACATGAACAATAGGGGGTGTAGTTTTTGATTACTTGCAAGCACACAAGTTACACAAAACCCTAGAAGCTCTCTCTCTCTCTCTCTCTCGTTTCTCTTGGAACCCGACGACAACACTTCTCGACCCTCGAAGATCCTTGTGTTCGGATCATCCTCTCTACACGCTTTAACTCGGTTAGTGTTCATGATACGTGTTTGATTTATATTGTTATAAATCCATGTTTGACTAAACGGTTAGGATTGCTTATGTGATAAATCGTGATGTTCTATATTGTATGCAAATCGTATGTTTTGCAAGTAATCGGTTGATTATATGTTGTCCGAATTATGTTAAGATGATTGTTAAACGAAAGCTTACTAATCGGTTGTGATATGATTCGGATGAATGTTGCGATGTGTTGTTATGGTTTGTGGTATTGATTGATATATTGTACACATGGTTTAGGGCTGCATGATAATTCTTGAATCCGTTAATCACATGATCTGGTTACATGTTCATAGGTTATTGATTAGTGATTCTGGAATTGATATGAATGTTTGAATGTTGAAATAATTGGGATTTGATCTGATTGTGAAACTACCAAATCTGTTTGCAACTGTTACGGAATTGATGAGCTTGAATTAAGGAAATCAGTTACACATCTAGTCTCAACCCGGATTGCGAGTCGAGAACTCACAGTCTCGACTCGAGACCATAACACCGGCACAAAACAACACAACTCGAGGCCACGGTTGCGGGTCCGGTTGCGACTCGAGACCGTGTAGTCTCGAACAGACCATGATGACTCGAGAACTCCTTGTTGCGACTCGAGACCCCGAAACCAGTACAACCCGAGACCGCCTAGTCTCGACTCGAGATCTCTGGTCTCGACTCGAGACCATATACACGTACACACTGTTGGACTTGCACACTGTTATGAGCCTAACTGATTGGGCCGCATATTGGACTTTGTCTATATGAGAGTACTGTTGAACTGCTATGCTTATACGTGAATACGATGATCAATACTTGTACACAACTTGTTACAATGTGTGTGGAACATACGTGCAATACTGGCATACGAATCTGATTGGTATGATAACTGTGATAGGACGTGGTTGATCACTTTATAGCTTAATTGAACTGTTGTGTATCATACCGAGCAACCCCAGGTGAGTTCATTGCATTTCTCAAGCATGCGTCCTGGTGGTTTGGGACAACTAGTAAACATTTGGAAGGGAATCTTGGGTAAACAGTTAAATTGGGTTTTGGTTATTGAACATGGAATCAATCATCATCGGGTTGCCTGTAGGGCAAAGGGGGTAATTAGTTGATAGCGCTATTAGGTTTGACACCTCACACCGGGCCGTAAGGACGGGCGTGAACTAATTATCTGGGCATCGTTACCAATGCTTGGTTAGGGGCATTGGGGACTGGACACACTTCCAGGTTATTAAGGGGCACACTCCCCGGATACATATGGGCACACTCCCTAGGGTATCTAGCATGTTATAGCAACATCGTATCATAACGTTGAATTGGCTTAACGTACGTCGGGTAACAAACCACGATAACAAAACTTGAACTCACCAGCGTCGTCTGACACACTTGTCTGCATGCTTGCAGGTCGTTAGGGTTGGAGACATGGACTTGCTATCTGGGAGTGCTGGAGTGGTCATGGATCGTGGCTTTGAAACTTTAAACAAATGGATATTATTTCACTTATGCTTCCGCTAAACATATCTTTTGGATTTAACGTTGGAAATGGACTTGCTTAGTTAATTAATGTCATGTTTATTTAAATACTTGTGTGGTTCAATGTGATTGGTGGCTCGTACTCTGATGTGTCGCACCTCCCGCGGTGCCTCCGCTTATGATATTTTTGGGGGTGTTACAACAACTGTGGTGAGACGAGCCATTTCAGGAACAAATGCTCGAAGATTGTCAATGCAAATCCAACCCTTGGATAAGCATTTGGCCGAGCAAAAGATGTTGCTGTCTTATGCCTTTGTTTCTTTTGTTTTCTTGTATTGTGAAACAATCTGTTTTGTTCATAAATAAAAGTCGTTGTTCGCAATTCTGATATACAAATATAGTTACATGTGTGTATGGCATTTCCCTATGATACCTACATCAAGGAACTATGTTCTTTACAAACTACTCTTGTGATTCTCCCTTTCAAGTGATCGCTCATGATTTCCTCGAAAATTTTAAGTACTAATATGGGTATGGGATTGAGAAAATACCTTAGTTTTCTAACCAAGGATTTAAAGGTACAGATGTGCAAAAAGCACATTTACTCATAATGTCACTCTATTTTCTTGTACTTTGTTCCTTAGAATGAAACGAGTACTAAAAATTTTCGAGGGAATCATGAGCAGAAATAGGAATGGGAAATTCACAAGAGTAGCTTGTAAAGAACATAGTTCTTTGATGTAGGTATCATAGGGAAATGCCATACACATATGTAACTACACTTGTACATCAGAATTGTGAACAACAATTTATTCATAAACTGAACACATTGTTTCCGAGTTCAACAAAAGAAAAAAAAGCAACAGATACAAATTATTTAATACAGCAGCATCTTTTAATCAGTCAAATGCTCATCGTGGATCAGATTAGCATTAGCATGCTTTGGGCAATCCCTTCGAAAATGGCCCATCTCGCCATAGTTGTAGCAAGAACGAGCCTGTGTAGGATTGTTGCCAGCTTGATTTGGTGTTGTTGCAGCTGGGCAAACTCTTGCTGTATGGCCAATAAGTCCACAAATTAGGCATTTGCAGCACTTTACACTAGCATGATGATGAAGGGTACATCGGTTGCACAAGGGTGCGGTTCCGTTGTAGGGCTTCTTAGCTAGTGGTGTTGCCACTTGGCTAGGTCCTGCTTGATTTAGTGCACTTGCTGCGGGTTTCCCTGAAGCCTTACGCTTCCTTGATTTTGGTGCAGGCTCAACTTCTGCTTCCTTCGGTGACTCCTGAGTAGCTCTATTTTTGAGATGAGACATGGCAATGCCTAGATCCACAGACTTCGGAATCTGTTGGTGCAGTTGTCTGTCGACTACATCTTCGTTCGAGTCTTAGGTTAGGGCAGATTGTATCATGCACGGAAATCGAGAAATCATGTTTAAGTCATGGTTTCGTTTATGTGTCATAGAGATAGGTTTCGCTCTTGTGTCATCATTTAGTTTCGCTCATATGGTAGTCTAGTAGTTTCGCTTATATGTCATGTAAGTATGAGCGAATCCATGTCCTATATATAGGTCATTCGAGCGAAACCAAATGGTAGTTCAGTGGTAGTCTTGTATGGTACGGCAAAGCCCTGCCAGTTTGTCTCCAGAGCTTGTATATTGTTAGCAGATCAATAAAAGGGACGTTAAATAGTGAAATCAAGCTAAACAAAGACTGAATCAATGAATTCTGCCTCTGATTCAGTCTAAGCACTCTTCTGATCGACTCGTCAGGTCGTTTAACGATCCTACAAGTGGTATCAGAGCTCAGGAGGAAGAGTTCTTATCGTTAAGTTCGTTTTCGCTCAAAAATTCTGAATTCTACATCTTCTTTCATCATCAGATCATGTTTTCACGGTCAAAATTGGATCAAAATTTCACAGACTGTGTGTTATTGGACATTAACAAACCCTGGAAAGTTTCAGACCAAAATACGGGCTAAAAATGGGTCAAACTACCTTCGGACTAGGTTTCGCTTATACGGACTTTGTATAGTTTCGCTTATTTGATCACCTAGTTTCGCTCCAACGTCACATCATTTGGTAGTTTCGCTCCAAAAGTCACATAGTTCCGCTCTTGTGTCACCAAAATCCAGAGGTTTCGCTCGAAAAGTTTCGCTCCAAAGGTCTTCAGGAGGTTTTGTTCTTGTGAACAGAGTAGTTTCGCTCTTGTGGACTTAACTGGTTTCGCTCATTTGGACCTGACTAGTTTCGCTCTTGTGGACTTGACTGGTTTCGCTCATTTGAACTTGATTAGTTTCGCTCATTTGGACATTACCTATTTCGCTTTTGTGAGCAACCAAGTTTTTTCGAGTTTATTCGAAAGATGGTAGAAATGTTTCATAACCAGGAAAACAATGATCTTAAAAGGTTAAATGATTGGTATCGAGGATATTTCAGTAGTTCTTATCAGAAGTTGCCCAAAGAGGTTTGGAGTAAACGTTTCGAATATTTTCTATGTAAGAAAGATGAAAAATTGGATGATCTGGAGAAGCGTTTTGATCGTTTGATTGACTATTTGAAAGAAAATCAAATAGTAATATCAGAAGCTTAAATGGTATCAAAGTTTGCTAATGGATTACCAGCTGAATGGGATGATTTTTTGAAAAATCTGAGAGAAAAATCTAGTTTTTCAAAACTACCTCTGAATAAATTCATCAGTAAACTTAAAAATCATGATTATGAACTTTATCAAAAGAAGAGAGATTTGTTGGATAAAATAAAAATGAATTTAGATGATTTGAATTTAGATGTGATATATGAAATAAACAAAAGAATCAATGTTTGTTGGGCAGCAAAAAGAAATTTGATATATGATATGAAAAGAGGTTGTTATATTGATGATAATGGAAATCCTCTTGATCTTGATACAATCTTTGGTGCAGGTTCATATAAGATAGAGAAAGAACAAGATCCAAAGAATGAAGAATTTGTGAAGAATGAAGCTTCAAGTTCTGAATCAGTGTGCTCCAAATGTGACAACTTTAAGACTGACAATGACAAACTCTTGAAGGATGCGGAAAGTTTGACATCGGAAGTGAAGAAGTTGAAAGATGAGAAGCAAACTAATGAAAAACAGATTCTGAATTTACAGGGAAAGTGTGATAAGTTGAAATCCGAGAATGTTAAACTGTTAAATGACTTAAACAGTTTAATATCAGAAAACAAGTTTTTGAAAGAAAAAGAAAAAGACTTTGAAAGCAAAAAGAAATCGTCAGAAAATGAAGATTTATGGATAAAACTCGAGAACAAAAATCTGAAAGCTAATGAGACACAATTTCAAGAACAGATAAAAGTTTTGGAAAATGAAAAGTCTGTTCTTGAAAACATGAAAAATGAGAATGAAAAAGCAATCAAGTCTCATCTTGAAAGAATATCTCAGCTTGAAAATGAAGCTGAGAATTCAAGAAACAAGATTGATGAACTTGAAAAGAAATTGATAGGTTTTGTGACTGCATCAGACAGTTTGAATTTTCCCTGTCCAAAACCGATCAATTCAGTTCCAATAAGTGACAATGTCACAAACTTTGACAATGTCAAAGTTGAAGATTGCGATGAGAAATCTGATGATGAAAATGAAAAGATTGAAAAACAAAAATTGTTTTTGAAATTAAAAGATAAATTTCAGAAAACTGTTCTACAATCGACTGAAAAGGGAGAATGCTCTAAGCAAAAACCTTTGAGGAAGAAAGTGGAATAGAAACAAAAAGATAAAAATTTGAAAAATGTACAAAAAGAAAATAAAAGCTCATCAGATCGATCATCCGATCGAAATCAAAAATTACAAAAAGTAAAAAATGAAAACTCAAAAATTGTTGGCAATAAGTGGTGCAGGTCGGACCACAGTGCTCAAAAGTCAAATCCAGCAATCAAGAGGAAAAAGGAGTATCACCAAACCAAACAGTGCTTTGATTTGAGCATTTGGACTGAAAATGGTGATTGGTATGATAACAGAGTGTGTTACCGATGCGGTTATCAAGGACACATTGCTGTTAACTGCCAGAGAAGGAATTTTGAGACGAGAAGATGCTTTAACTGTCAAATCAGAGGTCACATTGCCTGAGATTGCGCAAGGAAATCAAGTGAAAGATTGAGGGTGAATTCTCAAAAATTGGCAAAGATTTCAGTCAACGTCAAGCCCAAAGAACAAAAGGTTCAAGAACCTAAAGTTCAAGAAACGAAAGTGAAGCTTTCTCAAGGGCAGAAAGACCGACTGAGAAAGAAAAGAAAGAAGGCTAGAGAGTATCTAGAGAAGATCTTGTCCTCAGGTTCATCCGTTGGTAAGAATAAGAGTTCTAATGAATCGACTCCCTTGATTGCAAAGTCAAGCAAGACGAATTCATCGGATACAAATCTGAGGACGAAAGAAGAAAAGAAGAAGAAGAAAATGGTCGGCGATGAATCTGACAGATTGAAGTCAGACAAGCCACCTTCAGGCGATGAATCTGACAGGTCAAAGTCAGACAAGCCATGTGCAGGCAATGATTTTGGTTCATCAAAGCCAGAGGAGCCAATGGTTGAGGTAAAAACGGAGAATTCAGGTTTAACAATGGATGATGCAAATTTTCCACCATTGTTGAACAAGAATTCAAAATCACCCAAGGATTGTCAGGCTTGGGTGAATCTATTCAAATAGAAAAGCCTGACTTGCCGGAGTTCCCAGGTTGGTAAGCGTGGAACATGAATCGGCACATTTATTGAGAAATTTCACTCTGGTGATTTTTCGCCTTACATGTGGTAAATCAGGGACATTAAGTTGTACTTGATTTTTCTACAAATGGTGTTTGAGACTTAAAACTGAAATTGTAAAAGCTGTCATGAGTGTGTAGAAAACAATGTGATGAAGTGACCCCGAATCTACAAATGGATTGGTAAACAAACTAATTTTTCTGGAAAAACCATTTTGATTAAAACAAACTTAAGTGTTTTGAAATCTTAATGGGAAAATAGTTTGTTGTAAGGGGTGTTCTGATTGTTTACGCCAAACGGATGGCGAATTGAAGCGATTTGATATCAATTTGTCACGTTTCTTTTACAGTTTGTTCTCAAATTTTCCCAGAAAATCAAGATTGAAACATATTTTGATTTTAGGGGGAGAAAAATTAAAAAATTATAAAATTTGAAAATGTCAAAAACATAAAAAATAAAAAATGAGTTTCGGTTGCATATAAGAGGAAATGATAGTACATCAGTGGACTATCACAACATGCTAAAGAAATGTAAAGGCAAAATGTGATAAATAATCTTACTGTGGATGTGTCAGTAGGTTTTCGCACATTTAGTAAACTGTAACGAGATATAAACCTAAAATTAAACTTGCTTATTCTGTGGGTTAACAACTGCTTGGATATATAAGTAACCCCTGAAATCTTGTTTGAAAGGTCCCTTATTCTGAGATACTAGGTCTTTATACTCAGTGATATCTGGGGTATTATCCCGGGACTTCTGCTGTGTGGAAGTACTGACCTAGTCCCCGGATAATGCTTTCTGCAAATGCTTGAAACATAGCATCGTCCTCAGCAAGCTGATGAAACAATAAAATTGATACTCGCTGCTGTTGAAAACAAAAGATCCTCTAAAGGGGACATACCAAAAGTCAAAGCCGTCATCTCTCTGCGTATACGGAAGTATCGACCTGAGCTCTCACGGCCCTCGCATCTAACCCCTAAACAGATATCAGCTGTGGTATACTCACCTGTAAGACTGAATATTGGGATCTGGATACGGGAGTATACTCAAGAAGTAGGACACACAAATAAGTTAGTATCTAAGACATTAATATCGTATCTCGGATCAATTGAACTTTGTGTGAAAATTTAAGTGGACAAACATACTGACAATCTAGGTAAATTGTTTAAAGTTTAATATGAAATCTAGCTTAACGGTGTTGATATGTTTCATAAACTGATATGATCCTCTTCCACGAACTCACAAAAATAATGTTTGTACATATTTCATATCTGCATTTAATTTTTGTTATTGCTTTTATGTTTCATTTTTTGAAAAATTCAAAAATATTTTCGACAACTGATGTTGGAGAGCTGATATTCAAAATTTCAAAGAATAAACATGATGAACAGATGGTTTGGTTAAATTGGTTTGAAATGTTTAATCAAATTTAGAAATGGTTCAAAGTTTGATAAGTTTTAAATGTGAGAAATTTTCGAATGTTTAGTTGATTCATTAAGTTGAATCACAATGTTGTTTGGTTGTAATAGAGTGTTTTGAGTTGTGTAGGTTTTTGATCCTGTTGCTATGGAAAGCCAGGAGATATATCAGAACTTGAGAAGAGCTTAAACTGATAAAGCTAGGATTTGATTTCAATGGTGATAACAAATTCTAGACGGCGATCCCAACTTGATGATAGGGGGAGTCTGATGAGAGTTAGAGCCAGAGAAAGATCCAGGTACATGATTCCAGGAAGAGTTCCTGAAGAAGACCGCTCAAGATTGAAGAGTTTTCATGTTTGAAGACTCTCACTGAAGATTCCGTCAACATTCAAGGGGGAGTCTGTTGGTGCAGTTGTCTGTCGACCACATCTTCGTTCAAGTCTTAGGTTAGGGCAGATTGTATCATGCACGGAAATCAAGAAATCATGTATTAGTCATGGTTTCGCTTATGTGTCATAGAGATTTTCGCTCTTGTGTCATCATGTAGTTTCGCTCATATGGTAGTCTAGTAGTTTCGCTTAAATGTCATGTAAGTATGAGCGAAACCATGTGTCCTATATATAGGTCATTCGAGCAAAACCAAATGGTAGTTCAGTGGTAGTCTTGTATGGTATGGCGAAGCCCTGCCAGTTTGTCTCCAGAGCTTGTATATTGTTAGCAGATCAATTAAAGAGACGTTAAATAGTGAAATCAAGCTAAACAAAGACTGAATCAATGAATTCCGCCTCTGATTCAGTCTAAGCACTCTTCTGGTGGACTCGTCAGGTCGTTTAACGATCCTACAGAATCACTTCGCCTATCTGCTGGGCAAATTTGGCTGTTTGCTTGGACATTTGACCGTTGCTGAGATGAAGAGACATTCTAGAAGAAAATGAAAGACATAAGAAGAAACAAGTGAAATGTTATCGGAAAATCAAAACAAAATGGCAACGCATAGAATTTGCAATCATTTGTTTGTTATCTAAGGCAAACAAATGAGACGGTGACTAATCAAAGTAAACGGGTCATATTAATGTATCACTGACGACATGCTCGCTGATGTGCGTTAGGTGTAATATAATTTAGATGTATATTTTAAGCCCTCTTTACACTTTTAGCCAAGTTTTAAATTTATAAAACACGATATTTACTAACACTAAACACACATATGGGCAAGTGCACCCATCGTGGACGTAGTATAGTGTTGGTAAGATACCGAGGTCGTCCAAGGACACAAAAGCTTTTAGTACCGGTTTATCCTCAAAGTCTAATCAAATCAAAAAGTTAGAAATGGTTTTTTAAACTAAGAAAATAAAAACTAACTAAATGCTGAAAAATAAAATAAAATAAAAAACAGATAGACAAGATGAATCACTTGGATCCGACTCGTGTATTAGTATAACCTTTGATTATTTTCGCACTTTTGCACTTGTTTAAGAGATTATCTTAGTTATTGTAGTAGGCCCCTCTTTTGAAGGCGACGTTACCCTCAACACAGTAGTTTGAGTCAGCAAGGATACAATCCTAAAGAGTTGGATTATTGGAAGATAATGATTTAAGTTATTAATGCAAATTATGGTAGGCCCCGCTTTTGGCGGTGACGTTACCCTCGGCTAAGTAGTCTGAGTCAGCAGGGATACAGTCCTAAATAGCCGGGTTATAGTATTAATAGTAGTTAACTTATGAGGGGGTCAAAGAGTTTGGATCCCCGCCATCCAATACCTATGGGCATTGAAGGAAATCCTACTAAATTTGACCCAGGTCCCTTGCAGGACCTCTAAACGCTGAACAAGGGCAAGACCCTTACCAAACCGTTCCCTTAACCCCCGACCAGGTAGCCAACCTACCTCCATATAGACTGTGGAGATATGAATGGTGAAAATCTTTTATTTTATATAGACAGTAAAATAATGCCAAGACACCATGGACAAACGATAAGGAAAGATCACCTTCAACATAAGTAACTAGTTATTAAAGTCATTAATACAAAACCAAATAAAAAGTGCAAAAGATTAAAAATAAAAAGTATTATACTAAACACTTGTCTTCACCAAGTGATGTAAGAGACTTAGGCAAACATGGCCTTGATTTTCAAGAACTCTTACGATCAATCTTGGATCCCGAGACGACTCACACACTCTATGATGGACAATGGATGATGGTGGTGGATGATGGTGTTATGGTGGTGGTGGGTGGTGGATGAAGTGTGAGAGAGGTGGTGTGCCAAGGGATGAGTTGAAATGAAACCAAGCACTCCTATTTATATGCTGAACAGAAGGCTGGGCACGGCCCCGTGTCCGCTGGACACGCCCCCGTGCCCGTCTGACACTCTCTCTCCTCATTAATTGTAATTCGCAATTACAATTAATGCGCATGCTGTACTTTCGCCACGCCCCCGTGCTCACTGGACACGGCCCCGTGGTGGGCAATAGAAGCTTTTATAGGCTTGTCTTTTCTGCTGCTTCTTGGGCACGGCCCCGTGCTGGCTGAGCACGGGGCGTGTTCAGTCTTCTGACTTCTCTTTTTTGCTTGGGAGGATGCCGTTGAGGGGTCGGGCAATCCACTTTTGTTCCTTTTCTTGTATTTATGTTAGATCTAGCCGTCTTTTTGCTTCTTTTGTGAATTTGAGCTCATTTCATCCTTAAAATACAAAAGGAAGACAAAAACACTCTTTTTCCAACATTAGTACTTAAAAAGGGTTAGTTTTATGCCTCATTTGATGTAATTTATATGTTGCATTTTACACACATCAAATACCCCCACACTTGAACTTTTGCTTGTCCTCAAGCAAAACTCTTTAATATGTGGCTTACACTACCAAATGGAATGGGTAGAAGAGAAGGTTTTTGGCTTGTCATAGTGTGTCGGGAATCCAAGATCTTTTTGGTTTTATTTTTATTTATTTACAATCCTATTAGTTATGATTTATTTGGAACGTTTCATAAGAGAAATTACTTATTAGGGCATAGCATGCCTTCTTTTTTTTAAATTTCATTTATATACAAGTTCACATACCTCACGGGGGATCACTCAACACTCGGCCGAAGGTGTATTTTTAGTGAATCACTCGAGAGCGGCATGGAACTTATTCCTACCATAAACTTCCCAAGCAATCAATCCTTCTCCTTTTTAACTATATACCTTTGTAAATATCAAGAGGGCTTTTTGGGTGAAGGGTTAGGCTTGGACTAAAGGTGGGTGGTTTGGTTAGTGGTTAGTAAAAGGGCGAAAAAGCGTAAAAAGCGTCGGTTTTCATAAAACACTTTGTTTTAGTGACTTTTTATTTCGAAGTATTTCTCCAAACAAGCTTTTGTTTTAATAGCTTTGTTTGTTTATTTCTAACTTCATCATTTTTTTTGTCACACGAAAAACCGAGCTTGTTACTAAAATAAAGGGTGAAAATAAAAAAAAAGGGTTTTTGGTGGGTGAAAAGGTTTTAGGGTAAAGAAATGAAAGGTTTAGGCTCAAAGGGGTTAACTAGGGGGATTTTGGGTAGGTGATAAAAAAAATTGAAAAATAATGGTGTAGAAAGAAAAATGGTTAGTCCTAATGCCTCCATCATTTACTTACTTGGGTTTAAGTTGGTAAGGACTGGGAATGAATCGTCGTGGCAAGTTCTAGAGTCGTAAGAACCAAGCGGCTATTCACACAAGAAACGAAAAATGAGCATTCAGTCTAAAGATGTAAATTTGTATGCTCAATAAAGGCTCAAAACTCACTTTTGTGGGAATGGGTTTTTTATGTGATCAAGTATATATAATCAAATTTTAACTAAGCTTGTCATGCCGTTTCATAATTTTCTTATGTTGGTTCTTGTTATCACGACACTATCGGTTGTAAATTTGTAAAAATATAACCTTATTAATCCTAGGATTCCAAACTTAAACTTTAGACAAGTAAAAAAAATGAAAATTTTTGAAAAAAATTGGGGTGTTTAGCGGTTCCAATAGAGTTTTGTGTAAGGCTTGTTAATAGGATTTGCAAAATTTCAAGGTTTTAGCTTCCCCCCCACACTTAAATTACACATTGTCCTCAATGTGTCCCAAAAATAAATTTTTAGGTTGATTGGATGTGTAATGTGGTGTTAAAAAGCAAAGATTTATGTTACTGGCAGTCTGGACACGGCCCCGTGGGGACCGGACACGGCCCCGTGTTCAGGTGCCAGTAACAAAAATTAAAGAAAAGAGACAGAAGCCTGGACACGGGGGCGTGTCTGGTGAACACAGCCCGTGTCTAGTTACCTGAACTGGGCATTTTTCTGCAGGGGGTTCAGCACGGGGCCGTGTTGGTTGGACACGGCCCGTGTTGAGCCTTCTGTAATGGAGAAATTTTTGTCGGGTTGCCTTGTTCTTGTGCATGGGGCCATTTTTCTCGTTCCCCTTTTCATCCCTTACCACCATGAATGTGTTTTATTTATTATGAACCATCAAACTTTAAAAACCATCATTTCATTGCAACCATAGAGAGACCGTACATTAAACTAAATATGAAAACAAGGAAATACTAAACCATAGAGTTCTAGCCTATACTTTATTCTAATTAGCAAAATTTCCAAGAAGCTACTAATCTTGGTTAGACAAGGCCTTTTTAAAACTCCATCTTCCGGGTGTGGCTTTCCTCACATGTCGGCGAGCCACTCCTCCACCTCCCTTGGAAGGAGAAAAGTAGGCTCATTGGCATCAGTTTGAGGAGTTTCGATTTCCACCGGGATCTCTTGTTGGTGCTCCACGGGAGGTTCCGCCGGAAAGTCTTCCCACCCGGTAGGGTTGTTAACCCCGAGTGCCAAGTTCCAATCTTGTTGTGGGAGGTCTGGTTACATCGGGGGTGCTACAAGAATATTTAACCTCTGGTGCAAGAGGTTAATTTCTTGGAAGCTGCTTTCGAGTCCCACCGTAAGATCGTTAATACGGTCGATTAGGACCTCCTCTACCGACGTCATTTCGTCGAGAGCCTCCCTTAATGCTATCACATAGTGCACAAGCGTAGCTTCAACGGAGGGCCTTCTTCCTCTTCGGCTGTTTGATGAATGCACAGAAGATGTTTCGCTATTTTCACTTGACATTCTACGAAAAATAAACTGAAAAATAGTTTATTTGATGAAACAGTGTCTGGACACGGCCCCGTGCTCATTGAGCACGGCCCCGTGTTTAGCTTTCTGCAGAATTTTGAAGCAAGGAAACTTGAAATTTTAAGTTATTTTCTGAACTTGTGGGGTCCTTTTAAACATTAATAACTTAAAACAATGTTACGTAACATATTTTTATCAAGATTCCTTGAACAAAACTCATTAATTCCTAGCACAAAGTTTGAAGAATTCAAACTTTTAATGGTAGTTCTTGGAGAAAGATGGAGAAGAAGGAAATGGCTAGAAGAGGAAAGGACAAGATGAGTTGTTGGAACCTTCTTTTAGACTTACCTAGGATAGTTGAGAGAAGATTCCTTCAAATCTCTGTCCCAAGTTGGTCCAAATATGCAGAATTCTTGGCTGCATTTATAGAAAACGACAGCATCCTGGACACGGCCCCGTGTCCGTTGGACACGGCCCCGTGTGCAGGTGGAGTTCTGACATAGTTTGTCCGTATTCTGACGTACTGATCAGAAGGGAATCTTTTGGTGGACACGGGGGCGTGTTGGCTGGACACGGCCCTGTGTCGAAGGACTATTTTATGAAGTTGTCTAGTTTTTTTAAGGAACTTACCAGTATCGGGTGGCTCTTGATTGGTTGGAACAACCCATAGTGCCTAAGATACCTTAATTGTCCTAGACTAAGGCGAGAACGCAAGAGGTTGTCGGTGAGGGTAATTCCTATTTTCATTCTAGGTGGACAAGTCCAACCCTTTCCCGGGCTCTCGTTAAAGAAGGTGTATGCCGAATCGCTCAGGTCTATGTATGCACCGAACGAAGTCGATTGAGAGTCCTTCATGGCACAATCGGCACAGGGACGACTATCGTCCAAGTCTTCGCTAGGTATGTGTAACACCCTAACACGCTTTAACGGAAAAGACGCAGTGGAAATTCGTACCATAAAAATTTCTTTCATTTAAAACGTTTCGACCTACTTACAAATTCATTATAAATTACCTTCTTACAATAGATGCATCTTTTGTACTCATTTACAAAATAAAAGCATAACTTATAACTATCATTTTACATAATCAAGCATTCCCGTACAATCTATCTTGTAACTCGGTCTTTGATCGCTACACCTCATGTGATAATCTGTGATTCGTACAACCTGCACCCACCACATATATTCACAACATTAGTATACGTTATATACGAGCAAGATTCTTAATCATGTAACCTTGTTACGTTCTATCCACATCTACTTTCCATCACATCATCCTTCTAGAATAGTTTATTCCATCCGGGTGTCTAATCCTTGACGAAACTTCAATGTAGTACCTGCACTACATTCCTTCTCGAGACACACTGTTAATAACATCATTACTTAATTGTATTGCAATCACGTATGTAATACATACATAACTATGTACATACATTACTACACACATACATACATACATACATACATACATACATACATACATACATACATACATACATACATACATACATAACTACCTACGAACATACCTTCATAAAACGGATCATATCTACACATGTGCATTCCTTCACTCACACGTACCTGTACTTACATAATTACATAAACTCATTCGTACATATATACTAACTCGTATTCATGATTACTTATTAGCTTAAGCGTATTGGGAAGAAGTTAAATCAATACATACATACTCGCATACTTAGTTCATTACTTCGCATACTCGCTCCCTCCACCCGATCTTACCACACGTCATAAATGCTTTTAACATGCCCTTCGGGTATGTTTCAAATCTTAAGAATGAGTTCCGAACTCACCCGTAACTTACCAAGCCTTTCGTTAGGGTTGAAGAACATTATAAAGACTTAGCAAGGCTTGGAATGAGTCCACGGGGTCCGAAACCGAAGGAAAAACAAAGAAATCCACAAACTTTAAATTTGTATCTGACCTCCACCGTAAGCTACGGTGGCTACCGTAGCTTACGGTAGTCACAAAAAGCTTACGGCAGTTAGATACTGCCTTACGGCAGAAAACAAGTCCAGCACCCACCGTAACTTACGGTGGGCACCGTAAGCTACGGTGGTGCCCAGTTCAGCTCCCCAATTTGATATTAAAACTCGCATAACTCGTTCGTTTTGCATCCGTTTCACATAAAACCTGTTCCTAAACATCCGTAGAACGATTCCTTACGTATTAGACTAAGAATCCTTCCCCGGGTCCCTAATCATTACCCGTATTATTACTGTTAGCTTACTTATTCTTATTTATTCGACCCGTTTGGTCCCACAAACTACCTTCAACTATCTATATCAATACTTATCTTAATACTTTGAATTATTTCATACCGTACATAGCTTCCCTTCATTTACAAATAAGAAAGTCCTTATGTATACTAAGAAGTGAGTCGAAAGTCACTTACCTTAAGCGGTTAGTGTTCATGCTTGCTCCCTCGCCTCCGCTTGACCCATTAGCTTTCCATACTTGAGTCCATGTCAAATTTGGGGTTCCTATCCTTTCAAGTCATTATGCCCATACCATAGTTACTTCGCATGTTCATTCATATCACATCCATTTCCAACTCTTAACTACATAGACTCTTATTAGTCGAACTTTATCATGGATAAAACATGAATTGACAACCACATTGTTCAACATTCACTTAATCAAAGTTATTATCTTACATACGTTCACGACATAACTCCAACATTATCACTTACCATAAGCTATTCATTTCACACTCGTACACATTCACTTTTAATTACCATAAATCTAGTGCATCAAATACATGGCGAGCATCACACCATTGAAGCATAAAGTACAAGTTCCTAATGCATAAATTTACCAAACCATACCTTCAATCCGAATTCTCATATGGACTCTATCGTAAGCACACTTAACATATTATTTTGCTAACGACTACACTATGGACGCTTTCTATACATACTTACCCACAACTTTCATATAATTTCACAATTTGTTCTCTTAGGCATTTCATCAAACACTTGGCGGGTTTCGCATTCGTAACACATTATGTACAAGCTTTTAAAGCGTGATTCCTACTAATTCTTCACATAACTTATTAACAATCAATCAAGTTCATAACAATATTTCATCCTAACTAGGAACATATGATTATGACATCAATTAGTCATCACAAGATCATCAACAACAACCAAATAACAAGTAGAAACCTCAAAATTTCTAGTCATTCCTTGACATGCAAGTGGGTTTTGCTTAAATCCATGTTCATATTCAAAATTCAACATATCTTGATGTCTACACAACTATGGCAACCATCATTCATACTAGATTCATCATTACATTCACGAATTATACTAAACCCACTAAATCAAACATCACCAAATTGCAAAATTCGACTTACTTGATGTAGGAAATACTTAGGTGATCATTAATCCTTGTTCCTTCTTGAATTTGAGCTACAATTAACCCCTCAAATTGGTGATCTTCATGATTAGGGTTTATGAACCTTCAAGGAGCTCCTGGCTCCTCCTCGAACACACGTACGTGTGTGTGTATTTGTGTGTTTATTTTACATATATTAACTCAACTTTCTTATTAACCCACTTTTAGTCCCTTGTGTTAGCCACTAAAGCATAAATGGGTACAACTTTAGTCATTTAGTACTTCTAACCACACACACACTTAACTAGGTTAAATAACCTAGTTATTCATTTCGTGCTAAGTCATATAAGAACACATGGCAATTATAAACATTCGCGTTTTGGGATGTTACAAATCTACCCCCCTTAAAGAACTTTCTCGTTCCTTCTCTTACCTTTCTATTGTACTCATTTAATGGGCACACTACAACATAATTCATTCGGGGTCCTTGCAAAAGTCTTAACCATGAATAATTATGATCGTACGCATTGTGATCTTCTTAGATTAGTAATTTACTTTCATAATCACACGAGAGTCAGGGTCTGATCCAGAGCTCTTATTAGTGTCTTTCATTTTATATTGCCAGTTTCTAGTACATACTATCACTAACATTTCACTCGGTGAACCTTTTTCCAAATGTATACAATTATTACTCGTATAGACCAAAGGTCACAACTCGTTACTAGCTTCCTACTTAACCATATTACATTCATACATTTACTAACCGGGATAATTCGATTCATTTCATACTACTCGTACATCATATGTTATCTTTCATTTTGTTCACTATGAGCCATCCTAAACATTTCCATTGCTATCATTATTGTTGATTACCTTTAAGCTCTTAAGAGGGGTTGATATATTATTATGCGCGTATTATAATCATCCAAAGACTTATTGTTACAACCAAAATCACCCCCCTTAAACTCACTTATCCATACTTACACGAAAACTAAGCATTATTTTCATGGTTACTATTGTTATTTATGCCATGCGTATCTTTTCTACAATGTCTTGTTCAAATGAACATGGCCAACAAGTCGAGCATCAAGGTTAGTATTCCTTAACGATACTTGTCGTTTCTACTCTAGAGAGTGCATCCAAAGACCTAGTCGTGCTATTCATACATTGTTGGCTTTCAGAAAGTCAACCATCTTACCTACATACTTTCGTCATATGATCATATACTCATCTAAACCTAGTCGGCCATACCAATGATACCATTTTCGTTTCATAATCATGGTGAAAGACACACATATACATAAGTACATGATCAACTAATTACATATATGCACATGTATCGTCAATTCACTCATACTAACATATTCAAAATATTATAATTGACAATCATGTTCAAAAACTAGAAATTTGAAATAATCTCAACACCATTCTTTACTAATAAGTCCATATTTATCAAACCGTACCTTCAACTTACCTCATTTGTCCTACATTACTATTCTTCTCAATTCATGCATCACTAAAGTTGCCTATACAAGCGCATGATACAGGTTCTTCACACGAGAGTTTAACCCATACCCGAAAGTTTCGCTCACAACTTATAAAACGTAATTCTCAATGACATGGTTCTCTCCTTATGTTAACTATAAGGAATCAACCATTCCATACTATACCATACTCCTTTCACCATTCAATTTGCAGGGCGATTTCAATTTACTAATTCATACTTATCCGTCATAAATTAAAACACTTTACTTACCTCGATTTCATTCCATACTTCAATGATCCGTAATTTAGATCTGTCCACATTCTTCACGAGTACTAGCCGTACCAGGCTAGATTCCATTCATCCATGTAATGTGCCTCCACTCGTACGCATCCTTCCACCAATTCTGTTGGTTTCATCACATCAAAGATTCTAACATTATCATCAAGGAATTTAACAGTTAGTACATTTCATTTCTCACACGAAACTTTTTCATTCTAGTTACTTATTTCGCCAACCTTCATAATTTGATCTTTCAAGGTCAACTAACATTTCTTATTTATCGTATATGCATCGAGGTACACGTTCGTACTTCTTTCCATTCATGTTTACTTGCAAAATCATTCATTACGTTATTTCGGTGCTCATGACCAAGCTTACCCTTCTCATTCATACTTAAATCATTGTCCGGGTCGTAGCCCGCCCTAAATTATGACTCCGACGGATCGATTACTAACACATTTAACACATAACAGATTTAAAACTTCTTTCTTTCATTTTAAAACTTAAGTTTGTGTGTGTCCATTACGATCATTCTTTTGTTCGTTTACTTTGCATTTACTCATAGAACTCGTTTGACATAACTACGGTCAATTATTGACACAATTCTGATGTGGTTAAATTTTATATTTTATATGTTTTAAATCCGTCTTGCGGATTCAAATGTAACATCCATACCTTTTACTACTTCTATATTTTGAATCCGTCTAGCGGTTTCTAACCTACCATTCATACACTTTCTTCCTTCTATGATTTGAATCCGTCTCGCAGATTCAAGCATATCATTCCTGCATTTCATTCCTTGAATTCGTCTTGCGGATTCAAACATTCCATTCGAGCCTTTCATTCCTTGAATCTGTCTCGCGGATTCACACATTCCATTCATATCTTTCATTCCTTACACGTGTTGAATCCGTCCCGCGGATTCATACAGGTCATTCATACTTCATTCCTTTCATGTTTCGAATCCGTCTCGCGGATTCTAACACATCATTCATACTTTCATTTCTTTCATGTTTCGAATCCGTCCCGCGGATTCTAACATATCATTCATACTTTCATTTCTGAAAGTCTTACATTTCTCTTCACCCCCACGTCTACCTACAACCTAATTCTAATGGACATACCTGTAACAATTACCACGGTCTCACGAACGTCATACGTTTCTTGTGTACTGGCCAGGTACACAATCCACATACTAATTTCGTGTCTTCGCGTAATCGCCACCTTATGTCCGCAGAATTAAGTTTCGGCACGTGTAACATTTCCAAAACTTCCTTACCATATTATTATTATATTTCATTTAAAATTTTCTTTCTCTTGCTTAATTATACCATTTCATGCTCCCATAAGCTAAATCTACGTACCTCGATCAATATGTCATATTACATACCTTGGTGCTGGCGCTAGACCGCATTTACAAATCATCCCTTCCAAGCAGTCATGCTGACCTTACACATAACATACTGCTAGTTATCTTCAATTACATACTTAAACACATACTTACCTTGGCTTCTATACTTAGATCTTGATCGAGTCTTAGATTGTACGGGTCCTTAGTCACGAGAGCACACCGGTTTGAGTTCAAGTATTTACCTCCCTCTACTTGATTCTCTCAAACCAGGGCTCTGATACCAACTTGTAACACCCTAACACGCTTTAACGGAAAAGACGCAGTGGAAATTCGTACCATAAAAATTTCTTTCATTTAAAACGTTTCGACCTACTTACAAATTCATTATAAATTACCTTCTTACAATAGATGCATCTTTTGTACTCATTTACAAAATAAAAGCATAACTTATAACTATCATTTTACATAATCAAGCATTCCCGTACAATCTATCTTGTGACTCGGTCTTTGATCGCTACACCTCATGTGATAATCTGTGATTCGTACAACCTGCACCCACCACATATATTCACAAAATTAGTATACGTTATATACGAGCAAGATTCTTAATCATGTAACCTTGTTACGTTCAATCCACATCTACTTTCCATCACATCATCCTTCTAGAATAGTTTATTCCATCCGGGTGTCTAATCCTTGACGAAACTTCAATGTAGTACCTGCACTACATTCCTTCTCGAGACACACTGTTAATAACATCATTACTTAATTGTATTGCAATCACGTATGTAATACATACATAACTATGTACATACATTACTACACACATACATACATACATACATACATACATACATACATACATACATACATACATACATACATACATACATACATACATACATACATACATACATACATACATACATACATACATACATACATACATACATACATACATACATACATACATACATACATACATACATACATACATACATACATACATACATACATACATACATACATACATACATACATACATACATACATACATACATACATACATACATACATACATACATACATACATACATACATACATACATACATACATACATACATACATACATACATACATACATACATACATACATACATACATACATACATACATACATACATACATAACTACCTACGAACATACCTTCATAAAACGGATCATATCTACACATGTGCATTCCTTGACTCACACGTACCTGTACTTACATAATTACAAAAACTCATTCGTACATACATACTAACTCGTATTCATGATTACTTATTAGCTTAAGCGTATTGGGAAGAAGTTAAATCAATACATACATACTCGCATACTTAGTTCATTACTTCGCATACTCGCTCCCTCCACCCGATCTTACCACACGTCATAAATGCTTTTAACATGCCCTTCGGGTATGTTTCAAATCTTAAGAATGAGTTCCGAACTCACCCGTAACTTACCAAGCCTTTCGTTAGGGTTAAAGAACATTATAAAGACTTAGCAAGGCTTGGAATGAGTCCACGGGGTCCGAAACCGAAGGAAAAACAAAGAAATCCACAAACTTTAAATTTGTATCTGACCTCCACCGTAAGCTACGGTGGCTACCGTAGCTTACGGTGGTCACAAAAAGCTTACGGCAGTTAGATACTGCCTTACGGCAGAAAACAAGTCCAGCACCCACCGTAACTTACGGTGGGCACCGTAAGCTACGGTGGTGCCCAGTTCAGCTCCCCAATTTGATATTAAAACTCGCATAACTCGTTCGTTTTGCATCCGTTTCACATAAAACCTGTTCCTAAACATCCGTAAAACGATTCCTTACGTATTAGACTAAGAATCCTTCCCCGGGTCCCTAATCATTACCCGTATTATTACCGTTAGCTTACTTATTCTTATTTATTCGACCCGTTTGGTCCCACAAACTACCTTCAACTATCTATATCAATACTTATCTTAATACTTTCAATTATTTCATACCGTACATAGCTTCCCTTCATTTACAAATAAGAAAGTCCTTATGTATACTAAGAAGTGAGTCGAAAGTCACTTACCTTAAGCGTTAGTGTTCATGCTTGCTCCCTCGCCTCCGCTTGACCCATTAGCTTTCCATACTTGAGTCCATGTCAAATTTGGGGTTCCTATCCTTTCAAGTCATTATGCCCATACCATAGTTACTTCGCATGTTCATTCATATCACATCCATTTCCAACTCTTAACTACATAGACTCTTATTAGTCGAACTTTATCATGGATAAGACATGAATTGACAACCACATTGTTCAACATTCACTTAATCAAAGTTATTATCTTACATACGTTCACGACATAACTCCAACATTATCACTTACCATAAGCTATTCATTTCACACTCGTACACATTCACTTTTAATTACCATAAATCTAGTGCATCAAATACATGGCGAGCATCACACCATTGAAGCATAAAGTACAAGTTCCTAATGCATAAATTTACCAAACCATACCTTCAATCCGAATTCTCATATGGACTCTATCGTAAGCACACTTAACATATTATTTTGCTAACGACTACACTATGGACGCTTTCTATACATACTTACCCACAACTTTCATATAATTTCACAATTTGTTCTCTTAGGCATTTCATCAAACACTTGGCGGGTTTCGCATTCGTAACACATTATGTACAAGCTTTTAAAGCGTGATTCCTACTAATTCTTCACATAACTTATTAACAATCAATCAAGTTCATAACAATATTTCATCCTAACTAGGAACATATGATTGTGACATCAATTAGTCATAACAAGATCATCAACAACAACCAAATAACAAGTAGAAACCTCAAAATTTCTAGTCATTCCTTGACATGCAAGTGGGTTTTGCTTAAATCCATGTTCATATTCAAAATTCAACATATCTTGATGTCTACACAACTATGGCAACCATCATTCATACTAGATTCATCATTACATTCACGAATTATACTAAACCCACTAAATCAAACATCACCAAATTGCAAAATTCGACTTACTTGATGTAGGAAATACTTAGGTGATCATTAATCCATGTTCCTTCTTGAATTTGAGCTACAATTAACCCCTCAATTTGGTGATCTTCATGATTAGGGTTTATGAACCTTCAAGGAGCTCCTGGCTCCTTCTCGAACACACGTACGTGTGTGTGTATTTGTGTGTTTATTTTACATATATTAACTCAACTTTCTTATTAACCCACTTTTAGTCCCTTGTGTTAGCCACTAAAGCATAAATGGGTACAACTTTAGTCATTTAGTACTTCTAACCACACACACACTTAACTAGGTTAAATAACCTAGTTATTCATTTCGTGCTAAGTCATATAAGAACACATGGCAATTATAAACATTCGGGTTTTGGGATGTTACAGTATGAAGGTATTTTTGGGAGCAACGAGGTTGTCGGAATGCGGTTCCAACATTTCTTCATGGTCATTGTTTTGGGGAGGATCAATAAAATCCTTCCTAAGTTCTTTTGACCAATTTAAAATTAGCTCTTCTAGTTGAAATAACTCGTCAAGGAGCATTTCCCCTAGAATATCTGGCTGGGCGCATTTGAGGGAGAGATAGTGCTTATTTTTACTTTCGCCCCTCTTAAGGTTATAAGGAATTGGTGGGTCTATGTAGTGGGGCCTATAATTTAGAAAGTAACATTTTAATTCTTCATGTTCGCCTCCACATAATTGACACCACGTACCATAAGAGTGCCGAAAGTAAAAAGAATTACTATCACTCATGTTTATGTCAGAAATTACCAACCGCCGGGATCTAACGGGTCTGTTTTCAGTAAGTGAATCTTGGGCACGGGGGTGTGTTGAGTGAGCACGGCCCCGTGTTCAGCTTACTGTCTGACTTAAAACAGGATTGCCAGTTCCAATGATTGAGCACGGGGGCGTGTTCAGCGGGCACGGCCCGTGCTGAGCTCTGCAGAAGCTGAAAAACTAAGAAAATCCTAAAAAATTAAAAAGAAAAATAAAAATATGATTAGGCCGTTGATTCCTAACTTTCCTAAAATCCTTGTGTCCCCGGCAGCGGCGCCAAAAACTTGATGTGCGTTAGGTGTAATATAATTTAGATGTATATTTTAAGCCCTCTTTACACTTTTAGCCAAGTTTTAAATTTATAAAACACGATATTTACTAACACTAAAAACACATATGGGCAAGTGCACCCATCGTGGACGTAGTATAGTGTTGGTAAGACACCGAGGTCGTCCAAGGACACAAGAGCTTTTAGTACCGGTTTATCCTCAACGTCTAATCAAATCAAAAAGTTAGAAAAGGTTTTTTAAACTAAGAAAATAAAAACTAACCAAATGCTGAAAAATAAAATAAAATAAAAAACGGATAGACAAGATGAATCACTTGGATCCGACTCGTGTATTAGTTTAACCTTTGATTATTTTCGCACTTTTGCACTTGTTTAAGAGATTATCTTAGTTATTGTAGTAGGCCCCTCTTTTGAAGGCGACGTTACCCTCAACCCAGTAGTTTGAGTCAGCAAGGATACAATCCTAAAGGGTTGGATTATTGGAAGATAATGATTTAAGTTGTTAATGCAAATTATGGTAGGCCCCGCTTTTGGCGGTGACGTTACCCTCGGCTAAGTAGTCTGAGTCAGCAGGGATACAGTCCTAAATAGCCGGGCTATAGTATTAATAGTAGTTAACTTATGAGGGGGTCAAAGAGTTTGGATCCCCACCATCCAATACCTATGGGCATTGAAGGAGATCCTACTAAATTTGACCCAGGTCCCTTGCAGGACCTCTAAACGCTGAACAAGGGCAAGACCCTTACCAAACCGTTCCCTTAACCCCCGACCAGGTAGCCAACATACCTCCATATAGACCGTGGAGATATGAATGGTGAAAATTTTTTATTTTATATAGACAGTAAAATAATGCCAAGACACCACGGACAAACGATAAGGAAAGATCACCTTCAACATAAGTAACTAGTTATTAAAGTCACTAAAACAAAACCAAATAAAAAGTGCAAAAGATTAAAAATAAAAAGTATTATACTAAACACTTGTCTTCACCAAGTGATGTAAGAGACTTAGGCAAACATGGCCTTGATTTTCAAGAAACTCTTACGATCAATCTTGGATCCCGAGACGACTCACACACTCTATGATGGACAATGGATGATCGTGTTATGGTGGTGGTGGGTGGTGGATGAAGTGTGAGAGAAGTGGTGTGCCAAGGGATGAGTTGAAATGAAACCAAGCACTCCTATTTATAGGCTGAACAGAAGGCTGGGCACGGCCCCGTGTCCGCTGGACACGCCCCCGTGCCCGTCTGAAACTCTCACTCCTCATTAATTGTAATTCGCAATTACAATTAATGCGCCTGCTGTACTTTCGCCACGCCCCCGTGCTCACTGGACATGGCCCCGTGGTGGGCAATAGAAGCTTCTATAGGTTTGTCTTTTCTGCTTCTTCTTGGGCACGGCCCCGTGCTGGCTGAGCACGGGGCGTGTTCAGTCTTCTGACTTCTCTTTTTTGCTTGGGAGGATACCGTTGAGGGGTCGGGCAATCCACTTTTGTTCCTTTTCTTGTATTTATGTTAGATCTAGCCGTCTTTTTGCTTCTTTTGTGAATTTGAGCTCATTTTATCCTGAAAATACAAAAGGAAGACAAAAACACTCTTTTTCCAACATTAGTACTTAAAAAGGGTTAGTTTTATGCCTCATTTGATGTAATTCATATGTTGCATTTTACACACATCACTCGCCTATAAGTGAACACTCACCCCAAGAGTTCCCAAGTAAGAGTGACTGGTCCGATTTTGCGGATTTGTACGAACAACACTCTAGCCTTAGACAGAAAACTCAGAGTACAGGCATTCACCTTTCCAGTTTGCACATGTTCACATCAAAAGACCCAAACTTTGACGAGATTTGAAAACTTAAAGTGTTCAAAACCTAGTAATCAATCACCCTAGAACAGATAATTGGTTTTCAAAGCGGTTTTGAAATTTATGTTCTTGTTGTGGTTGTCGCCTAAGGATAGGTGACGGTATTGTTTTAAGATCTTGTGTTAGGGTCCTAGGGAGGTTATAGACTAGGTCAAAGCATTACTAATAACCTAATTCCCTATAACCATGAGCTCTGATACCAACTTTTCTGTCACACCCCGACCACGTAAAACAATAAAACGTGGTGGAATCGTCGGGGAGTGTTGTAACAGAATCATTGTTTCATAACACATGGAAAAATTGAAATGTTGTTCTATTGATTTAAAAAAAGTTACAATGTCTTAACAAACAAAGAAGATATAACATAGTTAACTAGTCTTGCATCTTTTAATGTCACTAAGGCCTCGTCCAATCCTAAGTGAGCATGCATCAATATCAAATATCAACTATTGTACCTGAAACACATGTGAAAATACATCAGCATAAAATGCCGACGAGTACATAGGTTTTGTGAAAATAGGATTCATGACTTAGGTTTAAGAAAATGTTTAATGAAAGCTTGTCATGAATCCAGTTTAAGTGTTTGCTTTTATAAAACATTTGAAAAGCGATAACAAGGTAGATGATATGTAAAAGAGTAATGTAAGGTTAAATGAATAACCAAGTAAAAATGAGTTTGTATAAAATAAGTTGTTTTGTAAAACAATGTCTTGTGAAAAAATATGTTATATGTCTAAACTGAAATGATTTAACCAACGCTGCGATATGTAATATCATACAAACACTTATATATAGGAAGTACCAGCGGCGTATCCACCATGCTTATATCATATTACACATGCCTCGTTACTTAAATCACTTACCCAAACAAACCACCAATGTAAAATGTCTATGTTTAAACCAATTGCCAAATGTATTGAATAATATGTCAAAATGTTTATGTCAAATGTAAAACATGTAATGTATAACCAATGTCAAAAAAATGTTTATGTGTCAAATGTAAATCATGTAATGTGTAACCAAAATGATATGTATGGCTAGCGAAATGCATCAACTAAACCATAGGTGAAAATGCACAAAACAAAGTATTGAAGTAAAACTTGGTTTAAATCAAAGTTATGTTTTGTGGAAATGCATGCTATACCGATACAAACACTTATGCGGTATGTTAAACGCATACATTCAAGCCTTGAGACAGCAGGATAACCTTAGAGTAAAAGTTATCAAAAAGAAATGTTTTCGGATTCGGTCATTCCATCCATCCAAACAAACCAAGGATTTTAGGAACGGGATTTGTCAAGTCCTATGGTACCACTACCTACTACCAAGCGGCATGATCGGTGTTAATGAATGTAATAAAGATCCGTTAAACAAACCAAATGTTATACCAAATGTAAGCATGTTTTATGAAAATAATGTACCTAGTATGCTAAGTAAACATACAAGGTAGAGATGTAAAACAATGTGTCCATATGTTACGAGAACATATGCAACAGAGATGCAATGTAAAACAATGTACTAAGTATGCTAAGTAAACATACAAAGCAGAAAAGTCATGTAAAACAATGTGCTAGCATGTTAAGTAAACATACATAGCAAAAGAAATGTAATGTAAAACAATGTGCTAGCATGTTAAGTAAACACACATAGCAAAACATAATGAAATCATGTACTAATAGTGTACTAATGAACATAGCAAGTATATGATATAAATGCATGAAAACATGAAAGTAACAAGTAGGCACATGTGTTTCACCCCAAAACATTTGAAAAAAAGTAAAAGAGGGGACTATGTACTCACTTGAGGGCGCTTAGAAGTCTTGAACAACAACCCAGCAAAGCTAGAGGGATCACGGAATCAAACGGCACCCTATATAGATAACTACATAAATAACCAGACCTAAATCGGGAGATCGGATAGTATGAGGTTTCGTAAACCAAATGAGTATTGGAACTCATATGATATGGTTTAACAAAGCCTACATACTAAATGAAACCTAACCTAAGTGCTTATGACCCATTACGACCCGTTTAGGTAGCTTATGCCACTTTAACGCGTCGTTCGCGTAAAACGTGTTTGGACCGCCTAACTAGTCCTATCACAAGTAGAATATGCCTTAACATGTCTAATGTAGTTGCCTAATCAGTTTAGATGTCGAAATTTAGGTTACATATGCTTAAAATGAATTTATGCGTAAAAAGGGTATTTTGGTAATTTTTCCTAAGGCATATAAACTACCTATCATACAACTACTTAAACGACGTGACCATAAGGTATAACCTCGGAAGGTTATTCCCTATACAACTATGGTCACCTAATGTGTTTGATCGGATCCTAATGATCGACCAGACGGGTCGGGTTTGAAAGTATAAGCGATTGATTAGATCGCTTACCTTTACGACCCTAAACAAGCACAAATCTAAAAGTGACGAGCTAAACATGCTAGAACATGTTTAGTTAAGTTACAAAATAGGTTTGGTATCAAAACAAATGGTTTTGATACTCTAGAGTACTTTGGTTACAAAATACGCGAGAAAACGCATTTTGGCCGAAACTACAACTCGTCACTGAGCCTAGATAACGTGGTAATCAGTAGGCATAGTCACTAGGGACTATAACTATCGCGATTACGCTCACGTTATGAAGTTCAAACGAACTTCGCGTTGACCATAAACTGGTCAATGCAGAAAGTCAAACGCAGTTTGACTTTAACGCTAAAACGAACGAAAAACACGAAAGAATACTTACAGAAGGTCCCCGCAAGATTTGACCCGATTCACTCTCAGGTAGGAAGCATATACTTCCACTTAGAGAGTGTAGAATCAGATTCAAATGTGAGGAAGAATGAAATGGTTATTGCTATTTATAGGAAATCGAAGACCATTAGGATCGTTTCTTGAAGAAGGGGAAAAGATCTAGGCCTTACACTTGTACCCACTGATTTGTAATACCGTGTGAATCCTTAATTCCGTGTGAAATCACATTAAACACCTTTCATGCGGAATTACCCAAACACACTGTTTTCCTGATTTTCGTGCCCTGATCTAATACATACAATACAAGACTCTCTAAAGTCAAAGTTAACAGACATCAGTGCACTCCCCCTTGAATGTTGACGAAGTCTTTAGCATCCTGTCTTCAGTCTTTAGACTTGATGTAACGATCTCTGCTCTGAATTTTCTTGAACTTGTAAAAGCATCCTTCAATCTTCTATCTTTAAACTCTAATCTTCAAACTCCCCTTTGAATGTTGATCCAGAATCTTGACTCCCCCTTTCGATTAGCTAGGATCTAGGACTGTGATCTGGTTCAAACTTTGATATTTTAATTACCGCATAGATTTTGATTCCTGTTTCCTGTTACTCAAACATATAACATTACAATCTATACAATCTTAGACTTCTCTTATCAATTCGTCAGTTTTAGAAATCGACTTAAGTATTCAGGTCCAAATTAATGACCCTGATTACTCAATTAATCTACCAAGTCCAACTTAATGACCTTGGTTGATCTGTTGACAAAACAAACTGATTTTGTTCAAAATATTTTCAAAAACATTTTCTAAAAATTACAAGTTTCAATTTAATGAACTTGCATCAACTTTTAGTTTTTTTTAGAACAAACATAGTTAGCTCCAAACTCATCATCCAGCTAGAATCTTCCTGCATCTGCTCTTGACTGTGAATCCGTAGATCAGCTCTCCACTTTGGTTTGTCAGAAAATAAAGCAGAAATGAAAAATCTTTTTGGAATTTCAATAAAGATTCTAAACTAGAAAGCGATAAATCTTTTTGAGCTTTTTGTATTTAAGAAATTGTTGGTGCACTACATCTATCGACTTCGTCTTGTATCGAGTCTTACATTGTATTGTATTGATTAGGGCACGATTTACGAGAAAATTGGAAGAGTATTGTGTTTAGTGAGCTGATTTCACTCATAGGGCACTTAGATGATTTTGCTTATTTGGTCATTGTGATTTCGCTCTTATGGTCATGTGTACATATGAGCGAAATCTCAGCAACTATATATAGGGGTTCAATGAGCGAAATCAAGAAGATTGCCTTGTATTCCATACCGAAGTGCTGCCGGTGTGAAGAACTGCTTGTAATTGCATTCTAATCAATACAATCAGCAGTTATAGTGAAGAATCACTTGTTTCTACCTCCGTTTCTTGTTATTCCGCACCTGAAACAGAGAAGAACACCTCTGAACGACTCGTTTGGGTCAGATCGCGATCCTACAAGTGGTATCAGAGCACAGGAGGAGGAGTTCTGCAGATATTAGCTGGAATTCATTGAGATTTCTTACTTCTACACCTTCTTTCATCATTTCAGAGAGATTTACCGGTCAAAATTTGCTCAAAATTTCACAGATCATAGAGAATTGGACATTAACAAACCCTGCAAAGTTTCGGACCTAAATGTGGATTAAAAATGGATCAAATTAACCTCCGATTAGATTTCGCTCTTATGGACACTTTGGGATTTCGCTTATAGTACATTGTGATTTCTCTCATAAGAACATCCAAAACCCTAATCTTGCTTTTAGATCACATCAGATTTCGCTCTTGTGACATATTTTCTTAGGATTTCGCTCTTAGGTCACACTAGATGAAGGGTTTCGCTCCAAAGACAAGTCTTTTTTAGCTTCTAGGGTATAAAGCAGCAATTTCGCTCCAAGTCACTCTGAGATTTCGCTCATTTGATCATTAGGGATTTCGCTCTTGTGAACAATATAAGAGATTTCGTTTTTGTGAACATCCAAAACCCTAATTTCGCTTATCTGTCACTGATTTGGAAAAACGTGCTAAGTCATCATGGATACTGAGTTCTATAACGCGTTTGCAACACCGTCTGGTCCAGCTGCTATTGTTCAAGCCATGAGTTTAGAAAACGAGACGGGAACCACCCAAAAGCCCCCGAAACTAATGAGTATCGAGGAATACTACATGTAGAAAGACAAATTCGAGAACTGGGTTCAGGCAAACGATCTTAGGTCGTGGGAATGTATCTTGAAGAAATATGTGTTGCCTCGAACAGATTTGCAGGTTCTTAAAGAATTATCTGAGTTCACGGATCAAGAACGGGTTATGTAAAAAGCTGAGAAAATGATGATCAGTCTGCTTCAGCAAGCCATAAAAGAAGACATATTCATATTGTTACAGCATGACAAAACTGCAAAATCAATCTGGGATGCACTTAAAGTCAAATTTGAGGGTAGCGAGAACATGATAAAGAGCAAGAAGGCATTGCTCAAGAAAGAGTTTGATCTGTTCAGTAGCCTACCGGGAGAAGACACAAAGAAGCTGATTGAACGTTACTGCCACCTAGTGCGATCAATGTCGATGTTGAGTATTACTAAAGATCGTGAGGAGTGGGTGGACAAATTGGCTGATGCGTTACCACAGAAAGAGTGGGGAACATATTTGATGATTCTGAAAAATACGGGTGTTTATGATGGATTAACTATCTCTCAGTTCATAGAAAAGATCGAGAGTCAGGATTTGGAACAGCTGAAGATCACGCGGATGAACAGTCAAGTGGTCAAGAGGATGTATAGATGTATTACAAAGGTAGTATTCCAGTTCCTGAAGCTGAGAGAAGTCCGAAAATCCAGACTGCGTTTAGTGCTGGGGATTCTACAGAAAAGGTTGATCAGAGTTCAACTAAAAGCAGCAGTGGATTCTCATCATTTCCAAGTGTCAATCCTAAAGAGTCAAATACAAGCTTTCAGTCTTAGAGCACAAAGACAGGAAATGGTTACGTGATTCAGTGCAACATCGCTCTAAATCTTCCATAAGGTCAAAGTTTTTTAGAAGAAACTGCTAAAAACCACATGGCTCTACTTGGTTCAGTGTTGCTCTCATATGAAGGTCTTGTTGCTGGTCGGATCGGAAATCCTATGCTCACAAAGGAGGATTACGATCAAATAGACGCCGAAGAAATGGAATTAATGGATATCAAATGGTGTCTTGCTAGTGTTCTTAGGCGTGCTAAAAAGTTCAAAACAATTACCGGGAGAAATGACTTTCTTGATGCTCATGTATCTACTTTAGGTTTTGATAAATATAAAGTTACTTGTTTTCGATGTAGGGAGAAAGGCCATTTCAAGAGAGAGTGCAAGAATAGGGAAGCTAGTGGTGCTCAGAATCCGTTCGGAAAAGACGACTACTACTGGAAAGCCATTTATCAACAGGTTGGTCAACAACAAGACTCACAGATGGCTCATGGTAGGAAGATTGAGTATTCAAAGAGAGCGTGTTTGGTGGACTTTAACTGGAGCAACTACATATCTCCTGATAGCAAAGCATGTTTAGTCGATCAAGATGATGAAAGACTACCTGAAGGATTCAGTTGGGATATGTTTGTTGATGAAAAGGGTGATTTCAAAGCTTTCATCGCTAAGATTATCAGAGAACCAGACATGTTTGCCACATGGATGAAGTCGATTGGTGAGACTGTGAAGAGTGTGGATGAAGAGTCTTTTGTGTCTGATGAAAGTTCTGAAAATGTTGATGAAAATTCACAGAGTTCAGATGAGAGTGTGCAAAATGATATTACTTCAGAAAAAGAAGTTGTATTTGATCAAACACCGTCAGATTCTGGTTTATCAAATGCTGATTCTGAAAAATCTGTACAGTTTGATCAATCACCAGTTGATAGCAGTAGTGATGATGAGGAAGAGAAACATATCAATATTGCTAAATCTCATCTTTCTCCTGAAAGTTTTCATTTCTATTTTGCAGATCGCATGGAGAAACTGAAGGAGAAACGAGCTGCTAAAGAACAACAACAAATGAATACTAAAGATGTTGTTCAGAATGTAAAAGTTGAAAGTGTTGATGAAAAGGTGGTTGAGAAAGAGAAAGTGGTAGAAGTGGTGAAAACAATCGAAGTTGAGAAGATTGTTGAAGTTGTCAAGCCTTGCATGAAGTGTTTGGAAGCATGCAAGGGATGTGCAGCAAAAGACGAGATAATTGCTGAATATGAGAAAAAGAAGGAGCAATTACTGTTCAACCTCAACTATGTGAAAGAATCTTATGATGTCTTGAACAAAACAGTAACTGGTCTACAAAAGACAAATTCAGAAAGAGAACAAGCACTAACGATGATGAATGCTGTGATGATGAATAAGCAGAAAGCTATCAACTTCTACATCAAAGAAAGTGCTAAATGGAAGCAAGAGTTGGAGACAGGGAAAATCGAGAATGAGAGAATTAGACGTTTATTGCAAAGTTACTGTAGTTCTGATTATCTCATTGATCGTATTTACCCAACTGTTGCAGGTATGGAAGCTTTTCAAGACGAGAAGCCGATGAAAAAGAAAGATAGTGGTAAGAAACCGACTGTTAGCTATAACAAGTGTCTGCCTCCAATTTGGGAAGGGTATTCTCCTAGAAAACCAAACGAGGAGCAACTTGAAAAAGTAGTCAATATAAAGCTAAAAACCGACACAACTGATGAATTACCAGAAAACATTGACATCACGTTTACCTCATCTGACACTGATCATGAGTCTGAGTTAATCAAAAAGGTGGTCGATCAGGTGTTGGATACTGATAAGGAGTCCGAGTCAAAGTCTGAGTCTGGAGGGTCAAATTCGTTAGTCAACAGTCCAAAGCCGTCGGTTAAACGGTCTTACAGTAAAGAGTTTTTATTATCAAAGGCAAATTTGGATGATGAAACATCTGAAGTAGCATACACTTTAAATGATTCGGACAAATTATATTCTGACAAAGAATTTCCAATAAGAAGTGTTCGTTTTGACATGATCAAAAAGGTTTTCAAAATGACAGAAATTAATATTTCTGAAATAAAAGATTTAAATCTTACCAAAAAACCTAAAAAGTACACTTCAAGAGTTCAACAACGTCTAAACAAGAAAAAGGGTTACAATTCTGGTTCTGGTTTTCAAAAGAAACCTAACCAAAATCGTAGCTACAAAAAGAAAGGTTTAGGTTTTATTCCACCAGAAAATCATAAAAATATGAAAAATTCTAAAACAAAAACAGAATTTGTTTCAGGTGGAAGTGCAGAAGAGGAACAGAAGAAACCATTCTGGAGACAATCAAACCAAGAGTTTCTTGCTGAGAAGAGGAAGAATGGATCTGAAGTGTCATATCCAAGAGAAACTTGAACCTGTTACAGATGCAATGAAGTTGGTCACATTGCATGGAACTGTCAGAAAAACGTCAAAACAAAACAGGGATTTTCTCAGAAATTGAACGAAAAAGTTGTTGATGTTGAGCCACCAACCGATATGTGACAACTCGAATTCTAGACCTACTTTATGAACCGTATGTGAACATGTTATGATTTTACGGGCTTTAATTTATATGAAGGTTATGACGTTACGTGCTTATGAGAACGGAATTATATGATTTTAATGAATGTTTATATATGTGCATTGTGTGTGTATAGTTGTTATAAACGGCCCAAAACGCACAACACCCACTTGATTTCACAAACCCACTCGGCCCATACGGTTGAACTCGAGACCATGAGGTGGCCCAAGTGGGGGTTTCGGCCCACTTTCCTTCCATACGTATTTATGCATACACATCCCTCTAGGGTTTAGTTTTTTTTCACAACCTTTGCAACCACAAAGCAACACACACACAAGCTCTCTCTCTCGGAACCGGCGATCACATCTCCATCCTTAAAGCTCTCGGCCCGATTCTTGTTTTCATCTCGGTTAGTATATCGTTTGATGTTGTGTATGTTTACTAGGAATGTTATTACACAACCTATTAAGGTTCATGCTAGTAATCAAAACTGGATCTATGTATTGCTTTCGATGATGTGTGTTGATGTGCTGAATTATAATCGGATTGTAGGCTGATGTTAATTCTGATTCTAATCGATCCATGTTTGTGTTAATCGGTTAGGATGCATGATAGGGTTTAAAACCAACCGATTGCTATATGCTTTGATTATGATCCGATTGTTTATTCTTGATACTGTTATGCATTTGTTTAAAGATGAACACGTTGAATATGATATAAAAATCTACAAATTATTAGGTTTGATCTGAATTGTGAAACTGCTTAGTTGTTTGCATAAATTACGGAATGATTGTTGCTTATGATTATGGAAATCAGTTACACACGGTTGCGACTCGGTATCACTCATTGCGAGTCGGAACCCCACTCGAGACCACAACAGCACAAGCCGAGACCATGGTTGCGAGTCCAGTCGCGACTCGTAACCGGACCATGACGAACCGAGACCACCTGTTGCGACTCGTAACCAGCTGCTGCGACTCGCAATCTCCTGTTGCGATTCGTAATCTCCTGCTGTGACTCGTAATCCCGGTTGCGACTCGAGACCTCCTCGTTGCGACTCGAGACTAGCTGCACGCACACTGTATTGGGCCTACACTGTCACGGGCCCAATCTTATGACTGTTATGTTATTGGACTGCTTATGTTAATTGGGCCGACTACTTGGACTCGTTACTTGATATGAACTGCTGATACGTCTATGTGATTTGCCATGATTATACTTGATACCATACGTGATACAAACGTGCTACATACGAACCTAACTTGCATAAGTAACCATGATAGGACGTGGTTGATCTCTTACTGTATACTTGAGCATTTATTGTATGCCGAGCAAACCCAGGTGAGTTCACACTCCTACTAAGGCATGGGATTCCCGGGTCGTGGGAATGGGATAAAGGTTACAATTGACTAAGAACGTACATATGCATTTCCTAGACTATCACCTACCATGATCCTCGGATGTCAGGACGGTTCCGTAGGTTAGGATAACACCTACGTGGTCATATGCCAATTACTGCCTCGGATGTCAGGCACGCACGTAAAACCTACGTGTACGCATTACTTACTCTATCCTCGGTACAAAGGATACGTACGTGAAACCCACGTACACCCCCGCGTCTCCTATCCTCGGTTGTGAAGGATACGTGCGTAAAACCTACGTACACCCCATACGCGCTACTGTTCTCGGAAGAAGAACAGGGATGATACGAGTAGTTGATACGAATAGTCTAGTGGTCACATAACATGGGAAACCCCCACCTGTACAACTTACTATCGGCCCAGTAGAGCCACCCGTTACTTACTGTTACGCACTTACTTACTGTGAACTCGCTCAACTAGTTTGTTGATCATTCTGTTACATGCCTTGCAGATCGTTAGGTACATGGAGCTTGCACAAAGAGGAGCCGGTCGTTGTGGACAAGGATCGTATTACTTTGTTAGACACATATGACATTACAGTATATTTAATTTGGGTTTATAACAATGCTTCCGCTACTTAAACAATGCTTGGTTTTGAAACATCGATCATGTCATGATGAACTACTTTAATGACTTTTAATATTATTAAATGCTATGTTTGATATGATTGATGGTTTGATCCTGGTCATGTCACGCTCCCAAGCGGTGGTACTCCGCGTGTGGATTTTGGGGGTGTGACACGATAGACTTAAAATTTTTGAAAATTCAACTTATGAGGTTGGTGAGTGTTCTAAAAAGAATTTTTATAAAAAGAAAGAGAATGACAACCAAATGTGGGTTGTTAAGAAAGTTGATGTGAATGTCGGCGATGAATCTGGTTCCACAAAGCCAGAAGAGCCACAAGGTGAGGTGAAAATTTCAGTGAATAATGATGATTTTCCATCACTGAAATTTGAAGAGGTTAAACAGAAGGTTGGGAAGGTTGATATCTCGAATCAGTTTTATAACGAGAAAACTAAGTTTGATGTCGAGAAAACATTTAATGGAAGTGTAAAGAAAATATTTGGGAAAATGTTGAATGGGAAAGCAAAGGGGGTTAAAGATTTTTATGCAACTAAAAAGGCAACATACAACCCTACTGCGCAAGAATTGAAAGCCGTCAAGTCTGAAAAAACTTGGATGGAAGTTTGTTTCCCTTAAAAGTCTTAGGACTTTGCCGGAGATCCCAAGTTTATATCGTGGATCAGGAATCGGCATCATCCATGTTTTATGAAGTTGAAAAAAGTTTGAAAAATATTTGAATTTTACAGGTGAAAGGACTACGCTGGAGCTTCCAGGTTGGTAAGTGTGAAGCAGGAATCGGCATCTTTGTGATCAATCCTACAAACTCACAAGTGGTAAAATGGTTTATGTAGATGACTCATTCCTACAAATGGTATTTGTGAGTGTAATAGTATTGCTTTATTATACTTACAAGTGGTACAGAGGTTGCTTAACTGCAAATGATAAATCAGGGACATTAAGTTGTACTTGATTTACTACATGATGAAAATAGAACAAGATGATGAACCATATCCTCATACTTAACAAGTGATAAACTTACAATTGGTAAAAACAAACTCATTTTCCGGAAAAATCATTTTGATTAAAACAAACTTAAGTGTTTTGAAATCTAAATGAGAAAATGGATTGTTGAAAGGGAGAGTTCTGATTGTTTATGCCTAGTGAATGGCGAATTGATGCAATTCGATGTCGGTTGTCAAGTTTTTGTATAGTTTGTTTTATATTTCATGTTTCAAGTGGGTCAGAAGTTTAGAAAGTTTTAAATTTCCTTTGAAATGTGTTTGCATTTTAGGGGGAGTAGAAAATTTTCAGAAAATCCAAAAACATTTGAAAATTTGAAAAAGCCAAAAACATGATAAAATTCAAAAATGAGTTTTGTTGTGAAAAGAGGAAATGATAGTACATCAGTGGACTGTCACAACATGCTAAAGAATTGTAATGTGAAAATGTGATAAACAATCTCACTGTTGATGTGTCAGTAGGTTTTTACACACTTAGTAGATTGTGACGAGATATAAACATAAAATTTCAAACTTGCTTGTTCTGTGGGTTAACAACTTCTTGGATATATAGGTAACCCCTGAAATCTTGTTTGAAAGGTCCCTTATTCTGAGATACTAGGTCTTTATGCTCAGTGATATCTGGGTATTATCCCGGGACTTCTGCTGTATGGAAGTACTGACATAGTCCCCGGATAATGCTTTCCGCAAAAAGCTTTGAAATATAAGCTCGCCCTCAGCAAGCTGATGAAACAATAAAATTGATAGTCGTTGCTGTTGTGATCAAAAGATCCTCTAAAGGGGACACACCGAAAAGTCGAAGCCGTCATCTCTTTGCGTATACGGAAGTATCGACCTGAGCTCTCACGGCCCTCGCATCAAACCCCTAACAGATATCAGCTGTGGTATACTCACCTGTAAGACTGAATATTGGGATCTGGATACGGGAGTATATTCAAGACGTAGGACACCCGAATAAGTTCAAGATATTAAAACATTAACATCGTATCTCAGATCAATTGAACTTTGTGTAAAAATTTAAGTGGAAAAATATATTGACAATCTAGGTGAATTGTTTAGAACTTAAAATGTAATGCAGCTTAACGTTGTTAGTGACATGTCTCATAAACTAATATGATCCTCTTGCACAAACTCACTAAAATAGTGTTTGTAAATATTTTCATTTCTGCATCTTGTTGTTTCTACAATTGGTGTCAGTCTTTGTCTTTACAAGTAGTGTCATTTACTTTCTATCAGAAAATCCAAAAAGATTTTGTGTGTGTTTTAGCATAAATTTTTGAAAAGTCAAAAAGATTTTCGACACCTGATGTTGGAAAGCAGATTTTCAAAATTCCAAGTGCTAAACATGATGACATTGTTGTGAGGGGGAGTGTATATTGAACATCAAATTGTTAAAAATCAACAAGTGGTTCATCATATGTGTATGTTTATGAGAGAGAGTTATCTGATTATTTCAGAATGTTGGTGCATACAAATTCTTAAAATGTTAATATCTTACTTCTGGGTTAAGAATGTGCAGGAATAGCCAGGTTTCGATCTTGGATCTAAAGATAAAGAGACAGGTTACAATACCTGAGGACTCAAATTGAAGAAAGCCAAGTTTCGATGCTGAAAATTAACTGCTATGGATAGAGATTGTGCCAGGTTTCAGATTCTTTGGTCAAAGTTAAAGCCAGGAAACATTTTTGGACCTGTGAAAGCCAGACAATGATCCTGAAGCAGATGATGCTGAAGAACAAAGAAATGCCAGCAAATCGAGAGGGGGAGTCTGAAGATTTTCAAACAGATGAAGTTAAAGAAGAGTCTGAAGATAGAGAAAGAGAAGCCCAGAGACTGATCAAGACCGAAGATGTGAAGACACAGCATTGTCGTGACTCGATAGTCGACTCGTCAACATCTAAGGGGGAGTCTGTTGGTGCACTACATTTGTCGACTTCGTTTTGTATCGAGTCTTACATTGTATTGTATAGATTAGGGCACGATTTAAGAGAAAATAGGAAGAGTATTGTGTTTAGTGAGCTGATTTCGCTCATAGGGCACTTAGTTAGATGATTTCGCTTATTTGGTCATTGTGATTTCGCTCTTATGGTCATGTGTACATATGAGCGAAATCTCAGCAACTATATATAGGGGTTCAATGAGCGAAATCAAGAAGATTGCCTTGTATTCCATACCGAAGTGTTGCCGGTGTGAAGAACTGCTTGTAATTGCATTCTAATCAATACAATCAACAGTTATAGTGAACAATCAGTTGTTTCTACCTCCGTTTCTTGTTATTCCGCACCTGAAACAGAGAAGAACACCTCTGAACGACTCGTTTGGGTCAGATCACGATCCTACAGAAACAGAAATAAAAATGCAGTAAAAGTAAACTATTTACAAACATATTTTTGATTGAGCGTGTTAGGGAATCATATCAGCTATTAACAAGTCACAAGTATCGTTAAGCTTTAATAACATACTCAGAATTTAAACAATTCGCTTAGATTGTCGATGTACTGATCCACTTTAAATTTTCATACAAATTTCAATCAGTTCAGGATACGAATTTAGTATTTTAGAGACTTAAACTTATCCATGTGTCCCACTTCTTGAATATACTCCCATATCCAAATCCCAATATTCAGTCTTACAGGTGAGTATACCACAGATGATATCTGTATGGGGTTAAATACGAAACCGTGAGAGCTCAGGTCAGAACTTCCGTTCAGCAGAGAGATGATGGTTCGAGTTTTGGTGTGTTCCCTTTAGAGAATCTTTTCTTCAACAGCACATGATTAGCATTTTGCAATGTTTCATCATTTTTTATGCTGAGGGTGAGCTATTTTCAAGCAGGCGAAAAGTATTATACGGGGACTAGGCCATTGCTTCCGCAAAATCAGAAGTCCCGGAATAATACCCTAGATATCACTGAGTATAAAGACCTAGTATCTCAGAAAGAGGGACCTTTCAAACAAGATTTTAGGGGTTACCTATATATCCAAGATTTGTTACCCACAAAATAAGCAAGTTTGAAATTTAGGTTTATATCCCAAACAAGATTTACTGAATGTGTAAAAACCTATCGGCATATCATCAGCGAGACTGTTTAAAACCTTTTAAACATTACAAATCTTTAGCATACTGTAACTGTCTAGCCGATGTACTATCATTTTCCCTTTTTACACAAGCTCATTTTCAGTTTTTTACTGTTTTTGTATTTTCTGAAAATATACTGGCTCCCCCTAAATACCAAAATAAGTAAAAAATCGACAAATCATTGCAGATTGCTTTTCAGCATCCTCAACAGTATCTCCCTCATCAACGCCAAGAATTTCTTCCAACACCAAGAAAAGCTTCATACCGTTCAGTGTTAAAAGATATTTAAAATGTGTTTTATCAAAAGCTTTGGTAAGTAAATCAGCTTTCTGTTCGTCAGTGTGGATTTTCTCAATTCGTATCAACTTCTTCTCGAAGCAATCTCGGATGAAGTGATGACGAATTTCTATGTGTTTCGTTTTAGCGTGATGAACAGGATTTTTCGTGATATTAATCGCTACCACATTATCAACAAAAATCAGAGTAGTAAGAAACTGCAAACCGTAGTCGCGCATCTGTTGCTGGATCCTCAAGATCTTAGAGCAGCAACTGCTAGCAGATACATACTCCGCTTCACATGTGGATAGAGCCATAGAAATTTGCTTCTTACTCTGCCAGGTGACCAAGCGAAGTCCGAAAAACTAACAACCCGACGTTGTTGATTTTGCATTAACTTTGCAGCATCCGAAATTCGAATCGGAATACCCTTCGAGCGTAAAGTCGCCTTCTTTAGGATACCACAACCCCAATGACGGAGTTCCTTTCAGGTAGCGTAATATCCTCTTCACAATCACCATATGCGAAGCTCTCGGGTTAGATTGATATCTCGCTGCGAGGCACGTTGCATACATGATATCGGGTCTTGAAGCAGTCAGATACATTAGCGAATCGATCATGGAACGATACATTGTTTCGTCTGCCTTCTCTCCGGTGAGATCAGGGTTTATCCCATGGTTCGTTGCTAACGGGGTGGAGGCTGGAGTAGAACTTGACATCCCAAATTTCTCTAAGATATCATGAACATACTTTGTTTGATGTATGAAAATTCCTTTAGGTAGTTGTTCAACCTGAAGACCTAAAAAGAATTTCATCTCACCCATTGATGACATTTCAAACTTTTGCTTCATAACTTTTTCAAAATCTTTGCACAGATTCTCATTTGTTGACCCAAATATGATGTCGTCCACGTATATCTGAACTATCAGAAGATGACCATCGACTAACTTGGTAAAGAGAGTGGCATCCACTTTTCCACGAATAAAGTTGTTGGCAAGCAGGTGTTGAGACAACGTCTCGTACCAAGCTCCCGGGGCCTGGTGTAAACCATACAGCGCTCTGATACCACTTGTTGGATCGACCGGTGACCCTAAACAGTCATTCTGAGTAGTTCATCATCAGATACAAAGGCGGAATCAATGTAAAAGATGTCAACACAGCTTGTTCCTTTTCAATCTTTATCTATTACTGATTTCCTGAGCTATTACAAACAATCTTGACAAAAATCCGGCAGTACCTCAGCTCTCAACACACTAATTCCCTGTGAAATGAATCAGAGACAACAGATATATATAGTGGTGTAATTCCGCTTGAAACGAGTACAAGCGAAATCATGAGTTCATGCGGAATTAGATAATTCTGTGCGGAATTACTAATATCGTGTGAATCCTTAATTCCGTGTGAAATCACATTAAACACCTTTCATGCGGAATTACCCAAACACACTGTTTTCATGATTTCCGTGCCCTGATCTAATACATACAATACAAGACTCTATAAAGACGAAGTTAACAGACATCAGTGCACCAACACATGTAGTATCCGACCCTTTTCTGTGTTCCCACTTGATCTTCACTTGATTAATTTTCTTATTCCGCAAATCTTTAACCTTTCGATCTAGAATCCCAATTGGCCTTACCGCATAGTTAAGGTTGTTGTCCACCTCGATATCACCGTAGTGGATATAAGTCGTTTCCTCAGCTAAGCACTTTCGGAGTTGTGACACATGAAACGTGCCATGGATTTCGCTCAATTCGTCTGGTAATTCAAGGCGATATGCTACCTTGCCAACCCGTTCGATGATTTTAAATGGCCCGATAAACCTCGGGCTTAGTTTCCCTCTTTTTCTGAATCGGATAACGCCTTTCCATGGGGAAACCTTTAACATAACCATGTCACCCACCTGAAATTCAATCGGTTTCCGTCTTTTATCGGCATAAGACTTTTGTTTGTCTTGGGTCGCCTTCAAATGAGCTCGTACCACATCAATTTTCTCATTAGTGGCTTGGACTACATCTTTATGGGCCAATTCACGCGGACCTACTTCACCCCAACACATCGGGGTTCTACATTTTCTACCATATAGCATCTCAAACGGGGCCATGCCGATACTGGCATGATAACTGTTGTTTTAAGAGAATTCTGCTAACGTTAAATACACATCCCAACTACCCCCGAAATCGATGATACACGCCCTCCGCATGTCATCTAGTGTCTGTATCTTTCTCTCACTCTGTCCATTCGTCTGAGGATGGTATGTAGTGCTGATAAAAAGTTTAGTTCCCATCTGTTCTTGGAAGTCTCACCGGAAGTGTGAAGTAAACCGGGTATCCCTGTCAGACACGATGGATACCGGTACTTCGTGGCGTGCTGTCACACCCTGACCACGTTAAAACAACAAACCGTGGCGGAAATGTCGGGGAGTGTTGCAACAGAATTATTGTTCCATAACCATGGTAACCAAATGTTTCGTTTTATTGAATTATTATGTAATGTACATTGTCTTTAAACCAAAACAAACATAATACACATTGTTTATAACTGTTTTTAAGTCACTAAGGCCTCGTCCAGGTCCTATGTGACACAAGCTCCCTAGCATGCAACATCAAGCAATACCACCTGAAACATATGTAAAAATTAAGTCAGCAAAGAAATGCTGGCGAGTACATAGGTTTTATGGGAGTATCGGATTCATGGCTCATTTATATGTTGCAGTACCTCGTTAGACTACAAGAGTCAAAATACAAACCTCGTTTTGAAAAGTGTATTGCAACATAATTAACCATCTCAAATCAAGATGGTTATAGTTTATAAAAATCTCGTAGCCATGACTCTTAACCCAAAAACATTTGTTTTAGTAAACCAAATCGTATAACATCTCGTAAAAACTCGTTAATAAAACTCGTATGGTTTATATCGTTTCAAAAACCTCGTTGTGTGACATCATTTCAAAATCGTTTCCCAAGTGAACTAAATAATGACACGCAATGTAATATGATAGAAGCACTTATATATAAGATGTACCAGTGGCGTATCTACCATGATTCTATCATACTACACCCGTCCCATTATCTAATCACTACCTAAAACCAATCGTTTATCCAAATCATTTATCTCGTTGAAGTCGTCTCAAATCGTTTAACTCATCTCAAAATCATATTCATTTTAATAATGAAACTACTTTTGGTCGCCTCGCTAATAACATTGAAACCTTCGTGACTCATCTACCTCGTTTCTCGTATTAACAAACCACCAAAGGGTAAGTTAACAATCACAGATTCGGTCGTTACCTACATAACCCCCACACATAACCATGGGTGTAGTCTGATAACGGGATTTGTCAGATCCTATGGTACCATAACCTAATACTGGTCGGCTCGGCCAAAGCTAATGAATGTCATTCGTTATGTAATTACAACCAACAAGTCTTGTTCACCTTATTGAAATCGTTATTAGTTTAGTATAAACCATCTTAATCGTTTTTGAAATCATCGTTTAAACCTTGAAATCGTTGTTGATGCATATTTTGTCTATCGCCTTCGTCAATCCGGTTAATCCGAGTCGTAGTGAAAAGCCGAGAAGAAATCAAGCGTATTATGTCATATCTAGTTAGAAATGGCAAGGTGGCAAACTTGTAATTAGTGGGAATTCTCACTAAGTTGCCTTGACCATATAAATAGGTAGTTATGTCATATTTTTAGATAGACTTTGGAAGATGCTTGGAAGACTTTGAGTTAGAGATTTAGAGAGGAGACTTTCTAGAGAGAGAAAGTAGAGAGAGAAAGCTGTAAATCCGTGATTCGTGTATCGATCTTGTCAAGTTATCAATGGAATCACGTTAAATGTACGTTATCGTGTGTTCGGTCACGTTCGTTCACGGATTCCGCACGTGAAACGAACGTTACGCAATCGAACGGCGTCAAAACCGGTCCTACAAGTGGTATCAGAGCTAGGAGCTCGATTGCTTGATCAAACACGTTGTTTTCGTACTGATTTCAGCCGATTCAAAGCAGATTCAGATCCAATTTCGTCGATTTTTCATATTCTACTCGTTCTTTTCTGAAAAACGTCAAATTGAACAGGTAAATACGGTCCGTTTCGTCTGATTTTTGGATATGTTGTGCATATAGACCCGATCTACAACCCTACCAATTTTCAGCTCGAAATTCCGAGCCGTTTAGGAGTAATCGCGATTTTTCAGTTCGTCTTTGCGTCAAAGTTGCAGATCTGCATGTCTGGTTCGCTTATACGAACAGGCTGAACCGCTTGAACGTCAAAATTTCTGAACCGCTCGAAGTTACGTGTCTGGACCGCTCAAAGGAACGCTTTTGATATCTGGTTCGCTTGAAATGAATGTCTGGACCGCTCATAGGTTAGAGTCTGGATCGCTCATAGGTTAGGGTCTGGTTCGCTCGAAATTTCTGACCTGAACCGCTTTTGTGTCACTATCGTCTGGGTCGCTCGAAAATACTGTCTGAACCGCGTATTTGTCAGGTTGTGGTCCGCTCATAAGTCATCTTCTTCACGTGAACGTTCTGCACTTGCAGGTTGTTGACAGGGTGTTGTCAATTGTGTATTGTATCACCGACCCACTACAAGTTGTTGTTACCTTATCACGTTTGCCGCCCTTAACTGCAACCCACATTTTTGTCCTCATAAAACCCACCGCCCCCACTCAATTAGACACCCAATTTCCAATTGTTGGTTGACCCACCGCCCACTTCAGCCAATAAGCCCACACCGCCCAACCCACCCATTTACCCAATCAAAAGTGCTTTGCCACCCTATAACTTGCACCGCCCAATCACCTTTTCGTGGCCCATTTTTACTTGCCGCCCACCTCTTAAAAGCCCATATTAAATTCATTAAAGACAACATTAAAAACAACCCACCGTCAAATCAACCTGGTTAAACGTGTGTTATTGTGCACCGCCAAATCAACTTTTAATCAAGTGTGTTTTTGATTTGCACACCCAACCGCCCAAAAGACCAATCACATAGCCCATTTTCACCGCCCCACTAAGACCCAATCCTACGTTGTGTTTACAACCACCGGGTAGTTTGATTGTTTGAAGACTTGAGCCAATCCAAGTTGATTAAGCCCACCACTCATTGTTTGTAAGAAAGGCCTAATTAACAAGTAATTTTCAGAAGTGAAAACGCAGCCCATGTGATAAAAGAATTGAGGGGGCATTTGAGTTAACAGTGTACATTCTTGGAACGGGTTTACGAATCTTCGACAAACATAAGGTGGAAAAATGGAAATGGTGTTTGATGAACAGGAGAACTATTATTTCGAAAGATTTAATGATTGGCACAACGGATATCAAGATGAGGGTTATAGAAAAGTGAGCAAAGATGGATGGGCAAAAAGGTTTAAATATTTTGTGTGTCTGAAAGACGAAACGTTGGATGATCTTAAAGACCGATATAGTGTTTTGCTGAATTATCTGAAAGATCATGAGATATATCCGTCAACTGCTGATAAATTGGAGAAATTTGCAGATGCATTGCCGATTGAATGGAGTGAATGTTTAAAAAATTTAAGAGATGATTCAAATTTTTCAAAACTACCTTTAAATCAATTCATTAGCAAACTTAAAGCTCATGAACTTGAAACCAGAAAGAAAAAGAAAGAAATGATCAAGGTTTTGGAGAATAATGCGCTAGATCTGGGTTTAGATGTGTTTGAGGAGATGATCAAAAGGATTGGTAAATGTATCAGGGCAAAACATGTGCTGAAATACGATTTCAAACGAGGTTGTTATATTGATAATAATGGAAATCCTCTTGATTTTGTTAAAATGTTTTGTGCAGGTACATTCATAGCAAAGGAAGAAGAAACTCCAAAAGCTGAAGAATCGGTGAAGAATGAAACAAAGTGCTCACAATGCGATAACGTCAAGACTGATAATGACAAACTCGTGAAAGACATGGCAAGTTTGGAATCTGAAGTCAAAAGACTGAACGATGAGAAGCACGCTGCTGAAAACCAGATTCTTTGGTTACATGAAAACTGTGAGAATCTAAAAACAGAAAATGACAAACTGTTAAATGATTTTGACAGTTTAACTTTAAAAAATCAAGAATGTGAAGAGCAAATGAAAATTCTTGAAGATGGGAGAAATGTGTTTAGCAAAAACAACATTGAAAAACAGAAAATGATAAATTGCCATCTTCAGAAAATTATCGAACTTGAAAAAGAAGGTGAATGTGCTCAAATGAAAATCAGAAAGTTGGAAAAAGAACTTGAAAATAAACAGAAATCATCAGAAGATGAAGATTTCTGGATCAAGTTGGAAAACAAGAACTTGAAAGCGAATGAATCAAAATTTCAAGAACAGATAAAAGTTCTGGAAATTAAAACATCTGTTCTTGAAAATTTGAAAATTGAGAATGAAAATTCTATCAAGTCTCATCTTGAGAGAATATCTCAGCTTGAGGAAGAAGCTAAGAATTCCAGGATCAAGATAGATGAACTTGAGAAGAAATTGATCAGTTTTGCGATGAAATCCGACAAGTTGAATATTCCTTGTCCAAAACCGATCAATTCAGTTCCAATAAGTGACTGTGTCACAAACTTTGACTCTGTCAAAGTTGAAGATTGTGATGATGCATCCGATGATGAAAATGTTAAAAAAGAAAAACAAAAATTGTTTTTAAATTTGAAAGAAAAATTTCAGAAAACTGTTTTGCAATCGACCGAAAAAGGTGAATGTTCTAAGCAAAAGCCTTTGAAGAAGAAAGCAGAACAGAAACAAAAAGATAATAAAAGTTCATCGGATCGATCATCCAATCAAAAACAAAATAAACTCAAAAATGTTGGTAATAAGTGGTGCAGGTTAGACCACAGTGCTCAAAAATCAAATCCAACAATCAAGAGAAGAAAAGAGTATCACCAAGCCAAACAATGTTTTGATTTGAGCGTTTGGACTAAAAATGGTGATAGGTACGATAACAGAGTGTGTTACAGCTGCGGCTATCATGGACACATTGCTGTTAACTGCCGGTATTGGAGTTATGAGACCAGGAGATGCTTTAATTGCAACATTAAAGGTCACATTGCCAGAGATTGCCCAAGGAGATCAAATGAAAGATCGAGGGATGTATCTCAGAAGTTGGCAAAGAAACCAGTCACTGTCAAGCCCAAGGAACTGAGAGTTTCACATCAGAAAGTCAAAGAACAGAAGGTTCAAGAACCTAAAGTTCTAGAAAAGAAAGTGAAACTTTCTCAAGGGCAGAAAGACAAATTGCGAAAGAAGAGGAAGAAAGCCAGAGAATATCTGGAGAAGATTTTGTCCTCGGGTTCACGAGACAAACAGAATAACAGTTCTGATGAATCTACTCCCTCAGCTGAAAAGACAAGCAAAAAGAATTCATCAGATGCAAATCTGAGGACAAAAGAGGAGAAAAAGAAGAAAGTGAAGTTTTCACTTCCTGGCGATGATTTTGTTTCTTCGAAAACAAAGGAGCCACATGTCGGCGATGAATCTGACTCATTAAAGTCAGACAAGCCACATTCAGGCAATGATTCTGGAATGGTAAAGCCAGATGAGCCATGTGTTGAGGTAAAAGTCGAGAATTCTGATTTAACGATGGATGAGAAAAATTTTCCACCATTGTTGAACAAGAATTCAAAATCACCCAAGGCTGGTCAGGCTTGGGTGAAACTTTTCAAATAGAAAAACCTGACTTGCCGGAGCTCCCAGGTTTGTAAGCGTGGAGCATGAATCGGCATCTTTTTAAATCTGTGTTTGAAGATTTTGCAGGAATTGCCGGAGATCCCAAGATGGTATCGTGGATCATGAATCGGCATCTTTCTTGAATTTTATTCGGTAACGTCAATCATGCAAACGGTAAAGAGGTTTGGTTATGTTTGTGAATGTTTTACAAGTAGTACAGAGGATTCTGGACTGCATATGGTAAATCAAGGACATTAACTTGTACTTGGATTTTCCTACTTTTGTGTAGAAAACAAGATAATGAAGTAACCCCGTACCTAAACTGTTTGGTAAACAAACTAAGTTTTCCGGAAAAGCCATTTTGATTAAAACAAACTTAAGTGTTTTGAAATCACAATGGGAAAATAGTTTGTTGTGAGGGGGAGTTCTGATTGTTTATGCCAGGTGGATAGAGAATTGAAGTGATTCTCATCAGGTTGTCAAGTTTGTACAGTTTGTTTCAAATTTTCCCAGAAAATCAAAATTGAAACATATTTTGATTTTAGGGGGAGAAAAATTTTAAAAAAAATTAGAAAATTTGAAAATGTCAAAAACATTGAAAAATTGTAAAAATGAGTTTTGTTGTGAAAAAGAGGAAATGATAGTAAATCAGTGGACTATCACAGCATGCTAAAGAAATGTAATGTAAAATGTGATAAACGGTCTCACTGATGATGTGACGATAGGTTTTTATACATTTAGTAGATTTATTCGGGATATAAACCTAAAATTTCAAACTTATGAAATTCGTGGGGAACACTACTTGGATATATAGGTAACCCCTGAAATCTTGTTTGAAAGGTCTCGTATTCTGATATACTAGGTGTTTATACTCTATGATGTCTGGGGTATTATTCCGGGACTTCTGCTGAACGGTAGTTCTGACCTAGTCCTTGGCTAATACTTTCCACAAAATGCTTGAAATATAGCATAAAGCCCTCAGTTGATTAGACAATAAAATTGATAATCATCTGTTGTAGCTGAAAAGATCCTCTAAAGGGGACACACTGCTAAGTCGAAGCTGATATCTCTCTGCTGAACGGAAGTTCTGACCTGAGATCCCTCAGTTCTCGCATCTTTCCCCTAATTTATGTACAGACATCATTGTAGTGTTCATACCTGTAAGACTGAATATTGGGATTCTGGATACGGGAGTATATTCAAGAGGTGGGACACATGAATTGAACTAAGTTCATAAAAAACCTAAATAGTATCCTGAATAGATTGAAAATTGTATGAAAATTTAAGAGGACAATTATATCGTCAATCTACGTGAATCGTTTAGAACTTAAAACGATTAAAAGCTTAACGGTGCTTGTGTTATGTCTCAAAAACTGATATGATCCTCTTGCACAAACTCACAAAAATATGTTTGTTTTGCATTTAAATTTCTGTTTTTGCATTTATGTTTCATATTTTCAAAAATCCAAAAAGATTTTCGACAACTGATGTTGAAAAGCTGATTTTCAAAATCTCAAAGGCTAAACTTGATGAACAGACAGGTTGGTTAAATCGTTTGAAATGTTTAAAATGATTCATTAGGTTGAATCAGTAATTGAAATGTTTCAAATTTGTGATCAGTGTTTAAATTGTAAAAATTCTCAAATAATTTGTTGATTCATTAAGTTGAATCACAACTTTATTTGTTTGTGATAGAGTGTTTGAGATGATGCAGATGATGAGCTGAACAGAGAGAAGCCAGGAGATAATTTCGATGGTGGTAACAAAATCCCAGACAACTATCCTAGCAGAGTGATAGGGGGAGTCTGATGAAGGTTATAGCCAAAGAAAGTTAGATCCAGGCAGAATTCTTGAAGAAGACCGAACTATATCCGAGAATGTTATGTTGAAGACTCTCACTGAAGATTCCGTCGACATTCAAGGGGGAGTCTGTTGGTGCAGTTGTCTGTCGACTACATCTTTGTTCGAGTCTTAGAGAGAGAGAAAGACAAGTCGTTATGATTTTCACTACGAGATTGACTACGGCAATATCCAAGGGGGAGATTGTTGATGCATATTTTGTCTATCGCCTTCGTCAATCCGGTTAATCCGAGTCGTAGTGAAAAGCCGAGAAGAAATCAAGCGTATTATGTCATATCTAGTTAGAAATGGCAAGGTGGCAAACTTGTAATTAGTGGGAATTCTCACTAAGTTGCCTTGACCATATAAATAGGTAGTTATGTCATATTTTTAGATAGACTTTGGAAGATGCTTGGAAGACTTTGAGTTAGAGATTTAGAGAGGAGACTTTCTAGAGAGAGAAAGTAGAGAGAGAAAGCTGTAAATCCGTGATTCGTGTATCGATCTTGTCAAGTTATCAATGGAATCACGTTAAATGTACGCTATCGTGTGTTCGGTCACGTTCGTTCACGGATTCCGCACGTGAAACGAACGTTACGCAATCGAACGGCGTCAAAACCGTTTGTACTCACATTGAAGTGCAAAGTATCCTCAATTTAAAGAACACAACAAGCTCAATCAAACCAAGGAAACTCAAGCAGCACCTAATAAACGAATTACTAGTCAAACAATAGATGCCTAAATCGGGAGATCGGACAGAATGAGGTCTTGTAAACCAAATTGAGTATTGGAACTCATGTGATATGGTTTAACAAAGCCTACATTCTAAATTGAAACCTAACCTAAGTGCTTTTGACCCATTGCGACCTATTAAGGTAGCTTACTGTCACACCCCGACCACGTAGGACAACAAACCGTGGCGGAAATGTCGGGGAGTGTTGCAACAGAAGCTATTGTTTCACAACGATGGATACAAAATAGTTTTGTTTTATTGATAAAATTAATCATTTCATTGTCTTAACACATAGAACAAACTAGTTTTATGTCGTCTATCATAGTTGTTATGTCACTAAGGCCTTGTCCAGATCCTATGTGACGCATGCATCCTAGAAATCAATCAAGCATCAACACCTGAAACATATGTAAAAACTTAGTCAGCAAAGAAATGCTGGCGAGTACATAGGTTTTATAAGAGTATCAGAATCATGGCTCGTTTATATGTAGCAGTACTTTATTAGACTGCAAGAGTCAAAATACAAACCTTGTTTTGAAAAATGTATTGCCGCATAGTTAACCAACTCAAATCAAGTTGATTATAGTTTATAAAATCTCGTAGCCATGCTTCTTAACCCCAAAACATTTGTTTTAGAAAACCAACTTGTAAAATATCTTGTAAAAACTTGTTAAAAACTCGTATAGTTTATATCTCTCAGAAAAACCTCGTTGTGTGACATCGTTTCAAAATCGTTTACCCAAGTGAACTAAATAACGCCACGATATGTAATGTGATGAAAACACTTATATATAGGAAGTACCAGTGGCGTATCCACCAAGCTTTCATCACATTACACCCGTCCCGTTATCTAAACACTAACCAAAAACCAATCGTTTACCCAAATCGTTTAACTTGATAAAATCGTTTCGAAATCGTTAACTCGTTTAAAATCGTTTAAATCATCCTCGTTTTAATTTGTGAAAAACTATTTATGGTCGTCTCGCTAACAACATTCAAACCTTCGTGTCTTGATCACCTCGCTTCTCGCTTCTCGAATTAACAAACCACCAAAGGGCAAGTTAACAAACATCAGATTCAGTCGCTACCCACAACCCCCACACATAACCATGGGTGTAGTCAAGTAACGGGATTTGTCAGATCCTATGGTACCATAACCTAATACTGGTCGATTGGGCCAAAATTAATGAATGTCATTCGTTATGTAACTACAACCATCAGGTTTTGTTCACATTATTGAAATCGTTATTAGTTTAGTAAAATCGTTTTAATCGTTTTTGAAATCATCGTTAAACCTTGAAAACATTTCGTACATATGAGTCACCCCAAAACATTTAGAAACAATAAAATAGGGGAACTATGTACTCACATGAAGTGCAAAGTATCCTCGATCAATAGAACTCAAGCAAACTTAAGCAAACCAGAGAAATCAAGTAGCACCTAGTAATCGAACCACTAGTCAAACAATAGACGCCTAAATCGGACGATGGGACAGAATGAGGTCTTGTAAACCAAATGAGTGTTGGAACACATGTGATATGGTTTGACAAAGCCTATATCCTAAATCGAAACCTAACCTAAGTGCTTTCGACCCATCGTGACCCATTAAGGTAGCTTACGCTAGTTTAACGCGTCGTGCGCGCAAAAGCGCGTTCGAGACGTCTAACTAGTCCTATGACAAGTATTATATGCCTCTTTATGTTTAAATATCTTACATAATCAGTTACGTGGCAAAATCTTAGGTTACATATGCTTAATTACCAATTATGTATGAAAAGGGCATTTTGGTAATTTACCAAAGGCATATAAACTACTTATCTTGCGACTACCTAAACTAGGTGACCATAAGGTATAACCTCGGAAGGTTATTCCCTATGATACTATGGTCACTAAACATGTTTGGTCGGATCCTAAAGATCGATCAAACGGGTCGTGTTCGAAAGTCTAAGCGGGTGTTTAGTCCGCTTGACTTACGACTTTATATAAGCACTAATCTAAAAAGTGACGAGCTAAACATGCTAGAACATGTTTAGTTAAGTTAGAAAACAGGTTTTGATATCCTAGAGTAGTTTGGTTACAAAATTCGCGAGAAAACGCATTTTGGCCGAAACTACGACTCGTCACTGAGCCTAGATAACATGGAAATCAGTAGGTATAGTCACTAAGGACTATAACTATCGTGATTACGCTCACATTATGAAGTTCAAATGAACTTCGCGTTGACCATAAACTGGTCAACGCAGAAAGTCAAACACAGTTTGACTTTAACGATAAAACGAATGAAAATAACAAAAGAATACTTACTGAAGGTCCCCGCAATATTTGATTCCGATTTTTCTCTCAGGTCGGAAGCATATACTTCCACTTAGAGAGCATAAATCAGATTTCAAATTGTGGGTTTTGAAGTGAAATGGATGGGGTATATATAGGATTTCTAGAACCGTTAAGATCGTTCCTCGAAAACTGAGCTTTGATCTGGACCTTACATGTGTGCCCATGGTTTTCTAAAACCATGGGAGCCCCTAATGTGGACTATGTTCATTGAATACCAGCCCATGGTTTTGCAAAACCATGGGTGAAAACCATCAACACTTCAAAATGGACCAGGTTCATTGAATCTGCCAGAAATTTCAAAAATGGTCCCTACACTTGTAAAACTTGATTTTTTTTGGCACTTTTAAGCCCCGTTAACCCCATTTCATGGATCTAAAATAAAGTTAAAGTATAGAGAACTTAAAATATGCTCAAAAACATCTCGGATGTCGGTTCGTTTGGTCGTACGGTTGCGTTATTCGCTTAATTACGACGGAAGTCGTAACGGACGCAAAAACGATCCAAATCAAGCGACGAATGGGATTTTCTTATGCCAAACACTATAATAAAATATTTTAGTGCTTACATAATTTTCTTTTGGATGTCCGGATATATTCAGAACGTAAGATATGCGCGAAAATGCAAACTTGTGCACTTTTTGACTCTTTTAGTCTCTATTGATCAATAAAGTTTATTTTAGCATACCGAACCCCTCAAAGCCTATTTCTAAGCTATGTAAAGGATATTTAGGGTATGTTTAACTTATGATCAAGTTCCGGAATGTTCGTTAATATAAAAATCGGTATAGTTTCACAGTTTGACACACATAGTCCCTGCGATCGAACAAACATGATTTCAACACACCAAACCTTCCAAAAATTATTTCTAAGTTATGTGGAGGTTATTTAAGGTATGTTAAGCCTATTTCACTATTCCAGAGTGTTTGTTGCATTAAAATGGTTATATTTACGCATCAGTGCGCGTATAACCTTCCAGAAGCGATTTAGAGCTTGAAATCGGAATCTAATTAAATTGCAAAATCACCAAACACAAACACACACATAATAACACAAAAACACATATAATAACACCAAAGCACATTGTTTTATATTAAACCGCGACTACAGAACACAGTTGTCACAGTCTCCCCTACTTCAGGAAATTTCATCCCGAAATTTTTAACCAGAGGAAGCTTGTGAAAACAAATGCGGATATTTCGCCTTCATCTGGTCCTCACATTCCCATGTAAACTCTGGGCCATGTTTGGATTCCCAGCGAATTTTTACCAATCGAATCCGTTTGTTCTTCAACTGTTTGAAAGTACGGTCCATGATCTCCACGGATTTCTCGATAAAGTGCATCGTTTCATCGATTCGGATCTCGTCGAGAGGAATGTGAAGATCAGCGTCAGCTAAACATTTTCGCAAATTGGACATGTGAAAAGTCGGGTGAATATCCCAAGCTCTGGAGGTAGCTCTAATCATATCCTCTAAAGTTTGAATCGTTCGCTCAGATTGACTATTTGTTTGGGGATGATAAGCAGTGCTTAGATTCAGTTTGGTTCCCAAAGCAGATTGCATGGTCTTCCAAAAGTGAGATGAAAATAGAGCATCAGGATTAGAAATGATATCCAAAGGCACACCATGTCGTGATACAATCTCATCAACATAAATCTTTGCAAGTTTATCAGCAAATAGATCCTCGCGAATTGGAATAAAATGAGCTGATTTCGTTAATCGATCGATAACAACCCAAATAGCATCGTGACCTTTAGATATACGTGGTAGCTTAGTGATGAGATCCATTGCAAGGCTCTCCCACTTCCAAACCGGTATCTCTGGTTGTACAAGCAAACCAGGAGGTCGTTGATGTTCAGCCTTGACTTTAAGACAAGTTAGGCATTTTGATACGTACAAGGCAACATCCTTTTTCATACCAGGCCACTAGCACTGAGTACGAAGATCCTTGTACACTTTATCAGCACCACGATGGATAGAATATCGAGACTTGCGAGATTCGTCCATTACCAAGGTGCGAAGATCGTCTTGTTTTGCAATCCACAAACGATCCTCGAAATAGAGCAACCCATCGTCCTTCGTTTCGAGTTTAAGCTCAAGCTGATGTGGTAATTCCGTACCCATCAAATTTTGTGAAACACAAAATTGCTGAGCTTGAAGAACACGAGTTTGAAGATTAAATAGCGTTTGGAACGCTTCTTCTTGTTTGGGTCCCCACTCAAAAGGCTTATTCTTTTGAGTCAAAGCAGTGAGTGGAACCGCGGTTTTTGGGAAGTTGAAATGAATTGACGATAATATCCAGCAAGACCAAGAGAAGATCGAATCTCTGTTGGTGTTGTTGGTGTATTCCAGTCTTTAATAGCAACAATCTTGGATGAATCCACATGAATACCCTGCTCATTGACTATATGACCCAAGAATTGAACTTCTTTAAGCCAGAATTCACACTTGGAGAATTTAGAAAAAAGTTGTTCCTTCTTCAGGAGTCCAATGTTAAGCGAAGGTGTTGCTCGTGCTCGGCTCGAGACTTCGAATAGACAAAAATATCTTCGATGAACACAATGATGAACTTGTCTAAATAAGGTTTATAGACCCTATTCATTAAGTCCATAAAGATGGCTGGAGCATTTGTCAAACCAAGAGGCATGACAGAGAACTCATAATGCCCATATCTTGTGCGGAAAGCAGTTTTGGGAATATCTTCTTCGAGAACATGAAGTTGATGATACCCAGAACGCAGGTCGATCTTTGAAAAGCATGAAGCACCTTGCAGCTGATCAAAGAGATCATCAATTCGAGGTAGGGGATATCGATTCTTGACGGTAAGCTTATCAAGCCCACAATAATCGATACACATTCGAAAAGACCCATCTTTCTTTTTCACGAAGAGGACAGGGGCTCCCCAAGGCTCGGACGGATGAATCCTTTATCAGATAACTCTTGAAGCTGCTTCGATTATTCTTGCATCTCTGACGGTGCAAGTCGATAAGGCGTTTTTGCAATTGGGTATAAGGTTAAAATGAAACAGGACTTGACGAACTGGAGGTAAACCAGGCAGTTCGTCAGGAAACACCTCTGGATAATCCCGAACAATCGGAATATCCTGTATACTCTTGCGCTTGTCTTTCTTCTCGGTGACATGTGCTGTGAAAGCAACATATTCTTTTCTTCAATAACTCTGAGGTTTTTGTTTCTTAAAAGAAATGGGCGTTTAAGGTTCTTGGTGAGATCACAAGTGATCAAAAAAAATGACAAAACCACACGAGTGGTTTATTTTTGTATTGACATTATAAGGTTGCATCAAACATTCATACAATTGCATTGGTTCACAAAAATAAAAACCACAAATTTTTTATTTATATAACAACCGCATTGTCTTTAAATGTTAAAAGATAACAACCAGAGGAAGTACAAAATACTAATCGTTTGTTGTTGCATCGTTGATTGCCTTATTGATGTTATACACTCGTCCTCGTGTTGGATTCACATTGACGTTGACGTTTGCATTCGGGTTTGCATTAGCATTCGCGTTTGCATTCACCAGTCTTGGACAGTTGTTGCGGAAGTGACCAAACTCTCCACAGTTGAAACATGAACCCGGTGGGAATCTCGCAGCATTCCCCTGAACCGGAGCTTGAACCTGAGCAGCCTGATTCTGTCCCAGACGACAAATATTGGCCAAATGCCCAAGCATACCGTGCAACATAATGACCGTTGCAGCGAGCACAATGAGGTGCGGTACCTGCATACGCCTTCTTCGCAGGAGGCTGAGCCGGTGGGTTCTGATCAGTCTGTGCCGTAACAGCAAAATTCTGAGCATCCTTCCGCTTCCTCGACTTCTTTGTCGTCTCACCTTCCTTACACTTACCCTTTTTCTTGTCTTTTCCAGAATCAGTCGCCTTCTTTTTATCACCCTTGCGGGTGAGTTTACCGTTCCTGACTTGAGATTCAGTCAGGGTGGCCGATAACTCGATTGCTTGACGAAGGGTAGTAGGATTAACACCAGTCACAATATCCAGCATAGAATCGGGTAGACCATCGATATATCTTTCGATTGCTTTCTCTGATGGGGTAACCATGGTGGGACACAATAGACTGAGTTCCTCAAAATGATCCGTGTACACACGGTGTTCAGCCCCATCTTGCTTTAGATCGTCAAACTCTCGCTCCACAGCCCGAATCTCGTGACGGGGACAAAACTCTTTCATCATGAGAGCCCCGAAGCTCATCCCATGTTTGTGCCAATGCCACTTCGGCACCCCTATCGCGCATAACACCATTCCACCAGGTAAGCGCTCGCTTCTCAAACACACTAGAAGCAAATTCAACCTTCCGCGCATTTGGACACTGGACATGTCTGAATGTGCTCTCAATACTCTCAAACCATTGCAAGAGCGCAGTTGCTCCTTGCGACCCAGAAAACTTTAGAGGCTTAGCAGAATTGAAGCTCTTGAAGTTGCATGGCGCATTGTTGTTATTATTATTGTTGTTGAATATCTCGTGGACTTAGGTCACAAAGCCTGGAAGCACAGCAGCCACTTGCTGAGAAACCAAGGCTGCGATTTCTTCAATAGTGAAGGATTGTGCTTCACGTCGAGGAGGCATTGTCTAATAAGGACATAAGAGAAACGAGTGAGGTTAAAAAGCAAAAGAGGTATTGAAAATACCGTCAAAATACCAGAAAGGTGATCATTTGTTCGTTACCTCGAACAAACAAACGACACGGGGAGACTAATTAAAGTAAATGGATCAAAAATAATGTATCGCCGAAGACATGCTCGCCTATAAGTGGACACTCACCCCAAGAGTTCCCAGGTAAGAGTGACTGGTCCGATACTGCAGATTTGTACGAACACTCTAGCTTTAGACAGAAAACTCAGAGTACAGGCACCCACTCTTCCAGTTTGCACGTGTTCACACTATTTAGACCCAAACCTTGACGAGATTTTGAAAACTCAAAAGGGTTCAAAACCATATAACAGAGGGTTCAAAACCTAGTAATCAATCATCCTAGAACAGATGATTAGTTTTCAAAGCGGATTCGAACTTAGCGTTCCCATTGTGGTTATCACCTAAGGATAGGTGACGGTATTGTTTTAAAATCTAAATGCAAGAAACTTGCGTTATGGTCCTAAAAGTTATAGTCTAGGTCAAAGCATTACTAATAACCTAATTCCCTATAACCACTGGCTCTGATACCAACTTCTTCTGTCACACCCCGACCACGTAGGACAACAAACCGTCGCGGAAACGTCGGGGAGTGTTGTAACAGAAGCTATTGTTTACCAACCATGGATACAAAATAGTTTTGTTTTATTGATAAAATTAATCATTTCATTGTCTTAACACATAGAACAAACTAGTTTTATATCATCTATCATAGTTGTTATGTCACTAAGGCCTTGTCCAGATCCTATGTGACTCATGCATCCTAGAAATCAATCAAGCATCAACACCTGAAACATATGTAAAAACTTAGTCAGCAAAGAAATGCTGGCGAGTACATAGGTTTTATAAGAGTATCAGAATCATGGCTCGTTTATATGTTGTAGTACTTTATTAGACTAAAAGAGTTAAAATACAAACCTTGTTATGAAAAATGTATTGCAGCATAGTTAACCAACTCAAATCAAGTTGATTATAGTTTATAAAATCTCGTAGCCATGCTTCTTAACCCCAAAACATTTGTTTTAGAAAACCAACTTGTAAAATATCTTGTAAAAACTTGTTAAAAACTCGTATAGTTTATATCTCTTAGAAAAACCTCGTTGTGTGACATCGTTTCAAAATCGTTTACCCAAGTGAACTAAATAACACCAGGATATGTAATGTGATGAAAACACTTATATATAGGAAGTACCAGCGGCGTATCCACCATGCTTTCATCACATTACACCCGTCCCATTATCTAAACACTAACCAAAAACCAATCGTTTACCCAAATCGTTTAACTTGTTAAAATCGTTTCGAAATCATTAACTCGTTTAAAATCGTTTAAATCATCCTCGTTTTAATTTGTGAAAAACTATTTATGGTCGTCTCGCTAACAACATTCAAACCTTCGTGACTCGATCACCTCGCTTCTCGCTTCTCGAATTAACAAACCACCAAAGGGTAAGTTAACAAACATCAGATTCAGTCGCTACCCACAACTCCCACACATAACCATGGGTGTGGTAAAGTAACGGGATTTGTCAGATCCTATGGTACCATAACCTAATACTGGTCGGTTGGGCCAAAATTAATGAATGTCATTCGTTATGTAACTACAACCATCAAGTTTTGTTCACATTATTGAAATCGTTTTTAGTTTAGTAAAAATCGTTTTAATAGTTTTTGAAAATCATCGTTTAAACCTTGAAAACATTTCGTACATATGAATCACCCCAAAACATTCAAAAACAATAAAATAGGGGAACTATGTACTCACATGAAGTGCAAAGTATCCTCGATCAATTGAACTCAAGCAAACTTAAGCAAACCAGAGAAATCAAGTAGCACCTAGTAATCGAACCACTAGTCAAACAATAGACGCCTAAATCGGACGATCAGACAGAATGAGGTCTTGTAAACCAAATGAGTGTTGGAACACATGTGATATGGTTTGACAAAGCCTACATCCTAAATCGGAACCTAACCTAAGTGCTTTCGACCCATCATGACCCATTAAGGTAGCTTACGCTACTTTAACATGTCGTGCGCGCAAAAGCGCGTTCGAGACGTCTAACTAGTCCTATGACAAGTATTATATGCCTCTTTATGTTTAAATATGTTACATAATCAGTTACGTGGCAAAAGCTTAGGTTACATATGCTTAATTACCAATTATGTATGAAAAGGGCATTTTGGTAATTTACCAAAGGCATATAAACTACTTATCATGCGACTACCTAAACTAGGTGACCATAAGGTATAACCTCGGAAGGTTATTCCCTATGATACTATGGTCTCTAAACATGTTTGGTCGGATCCTAAAGATCGATCAAACGGGTCGTGTTCGAAAGTCTAAGCGGGTGTTTAGTCTGCTTGACTTATGACTTTACATAAGCACTAATCTAAAAAGTGACGAGCTAAACATGCTAGAACATGTTTAGTTAAGTTAGAAAACAGGTTTTGATATCCTAGAGTAGTTTGGTTACAAAATACGCGAGAAAACGCGTTTTGGCCGAAACTACGACTCGTCACTGAGCCTAGATAACGTGGAAATCAGTAGGTTTAGTCACTAAGGACTATAACTATTGTGATTACGCTCACATTATGAAGTTCAAATGATCTTCGCGTTGACCATAAACTGGTCAAAGCAGAAAGTCAAACACAGTTTGACTTTAACGATAAATCGAATGAAAATAACGAAAGAATACTTACAGAAGGTCCCCGTAAGATTTGATTCCGATTTTTCTCTCAGGTAGGAAGCATATACTTCCACTTAGAGAGCATAAATCAGATTTCAAATTGTGGGTTTTGAAGTGAAATGGATGGGGTATATATAGGATTTCTAGAACCGTTAAGATCGTTCCTCGAAAACTGAGCTTTGATCTGGACCTTACATGTGTGCCCATGGTTTTCTAAAACCATGGGAGCCCCTAATGTGGACTATGTTCATTGAATACCAGCCCATGGTTTTGCAAAACCATGGGTGAAAACCATCAACACTTCAAAATGGACTAGGTTCATTGAATCTGCCAGAAATTTCAAAAATGGTCCCTACACTTGTAAACCTTGATTTTTTTGGCACTTTTAAGCCCCGTTAACCCCATTTCAAGGATCTAAAATAAAGTTAAAGTATAGGGAACTTAAAATATGCTCAAAAACATCTCGGATGTCGGTTCGTTTGGTCGTACGGTTGCGTTATTCGCTTAATTACGACGGAAGTCGTAACGGATGCAAAAACGATCCAAATCAAGCGACGAATGGAATTTTCTTATGCCAAACACTATAATAAAATATTTTAGTGCTTACATAATTTTTTTTGGATGTCCGGATATATTCAGAACGTAAGTTATGCGCGAAAATGCAAACTTGTGCACTTTTTGACTCTTTTAGTCCCTATTGATCAATAAAGTTTATTTTAGCATACTGAACCCCTCAAAGCCTATTTCTAAGCTATGTAAAGGATATTTAGGGTATGTTTAACTTATGATCAAGTTCCGGAATGTTCGTTAATATAAAAATCGGTATAGTTTCACAGTTTGACACAAATAGTCCCTGCGATCGAACAAACTTGATTTCAACACACCAAACCATCCAAAACTTATTTCTAAGTTATGTGGTGGTTATTTAAGGTATGTTAAGCCTATTTCACTATTCCGGAGTGTTTGTTGCATTAAACTGGTTATATTTACGCATCAGTGCGCGTATAACTTTCCAGAAGCGATTTAGAGCTTGAAATCGGAATCTAATTAAATTGCAAAATCACCAAACACAAATACACACATAATAACACAAAAACACATATAATAACACCAAAGCACATTGTTTTGTATTGAACCACGACTACAGAACACAGTTGTCACACTTACGCTACTTTAACGCGTCGTGCGCGCAAACGCGCGTTCGAGACGTCTAACTAGTCCTATGACAAGTATTATATGCCTAAACATGTTTAAATAGGTTGCATAATCAGTTTAGGTGACAACAGTTAGGTTACATATGCTTAAAGTCCAATTATGCATGAAAAGGGCATTTTCGTAATTTACCTAAGGCATATAATCCACCTATCATACAACTACTTAAACTCGGTGACCATAAGGTATAACCTCGGAAGGTTATTCCCTATGCAACTATGGTCACTAACCATGCTTGGTCAGATCCTAATGATCGACCAAACGGGTCGAGTTCGAAAGTCTAAGCGGTGGTTTAGACCGCTTGACTTACGACTCTAAACAAGCACTAACTAAAAGTGACGAGCTAAGCATGTTAAAACATGCTTAACTAAGTTAGAAAACAGGTCTTGATATCAAAACAAAGTGTTTTGATACCAAGAGTAGTTTGGTTGCAAAATACGCTTAAATGCGCATTTTGACCGAAACTACGACTCGTCACTACGCCTAGTCAACGTGGTAATCAGTAGGTATAGTCACAAGGGACTATAACCATCGTGATTACGCTCACATTGACCATGGACTGGTCAAAGCAGAAAGTCAAACAAAGTTTGACTTTCAAGATAGGAAAGCAATAAAAGAATGAAAGAGGACTTACAAAGGGTCCAAATAGATTTGATTCCAAGTTTTCTCAGGTAGGAAGTGTAATATCACAACCACTTAGAGAAATCTCAGATCAAATATGCAGAAAATGGAATGGGGACATGGCCTTATATAGTTTTTCGAAAACTGTTAGGATCATTTCTTGGAAAAGAGGGAATGATCTAGGCCATAAAATTGTCAAAGAATGATTGGGGGACTTGTTCACCACACAAACCAGCCCATAGCATGAAATACCAGGGATTAAAACCATTGGAACAAGTGGAATGGAACAGATTCAATGTTTCTACATTTCTACTGATCTGGGGACTGCTTACGGACCGTAAGCACATGCCCATACGGTCCGTAAGGGACCTGCAGACCAGCACTTTAATAAAATGACAATTTAGCCCCTGAGCTTGCAAAACTTGCATTTCGGCTCATTTTTGACACGTTTAAGCCCCGTTAACCTCATTTCAAGGTTCTAAAATGAAGTTAAAGTATAGGGAACTCAAAACATGCTCAAAAATATCTCGGATGTCGGTTCGTTTGGTCGTACGGTTGCGTTGTTTGGTTAATTACGACGGAAGTCGTAACATACGCAAAAACGATCCAAATTAATCGACGAATGGAATTTTATCATGCCAATCACTAAAATAAAATATTTTAATAATTACATAAATTTGTGGATGTCCGGATATATTCAGAACGTAAGATATGCGCGAAAATGCAAACTTGTGCACTTTTTGACGCTTTTAGTCCCTGAATGACCAATAAGTGTATTTTTGCGCACCAAACACCTCAAAGCCTATTTATAAGCTATGTAAAGGATATTTAGGGCATATTAAACTTATGATCAAGTTCCGGAATGTTCGTTACTATAAAAATCGGTATAGTTTCGTAGTTTGACACAAATAGTCCCTGCGATCGAACAAACTTGTTTTCGATACACCAAACCATCCAAAACTTATTTCTAAGTTATGTGAAGGTTATTTAAGGTATGTTAAGCCTATTTCACTTCCCCGGAGTGTTTGTCGCGTTTAACTGATTGCGTTTACGCACCAGTTTGCGTATAACTTTCTAGAAAGCGATTTAGAGCTTGAAATCGGATTGAATCAAATCGTAAGATCACCAAACACATAAAACACATATAGTAACACCAAAACACATTGTTTTATTGATAATTAACATTGTTTTGCATTGTTCATCAATTAAAGAGCACAGTTATCACAGTCTCCCCTACTTTAGGAAATTTCGTCCCGAAATTTTAACTAGAGGAAACTTGTGAGAACAATTGCGGATATTTCGCCTTCATTTGGTCCTCACGTTCCCAAGTAAACTCTGGGCCATGTTTGGACTCCCAACGTACTTTGACTAATTTAATCCGTTTGTTCTTCAACTGTTTGAATGTACGGTCCACTATCTCCACAAGTTTCTCGACAAAGTGCATCGTTTCATTGATTTGGATCTCGTCGAGAGGAATGTGAAGATCATCGTCAGCTAAACACTTCCACAAATTGGACACATGAAAAGTCGGATGAATATTTCCAAGCTCTGGAGGTAGCTCTAGTCGATAGGCAACCTTCCCAACTCTTTCAACAATCCTAAATGGTCCAACATATCGTGGTGCAAGTTTTCCTTTCTTTCCAAATCCCACCACTCCCTTCCAAGGAGACACCTTGAGTAGGACATGGTCTCCGACTTAAAATTCTAAGGGCTTGCATCGCATATCCGCATAACTCTTTTGACGGCTTCTAGCTGTCACAAGATAATCGCTAATTTTCTTGATTTTGTCTGTCGTTTCCAGAATGAGCTCAGGTCTAGTAAGCTGAGCTTCACCGACCTCATTCCAACAGACAGGTGAACGACATTTTCGACCGTAAAGAGCTTCGAATGGTGACATATTGATGCTAGCATGATAACTATTGTTGTAAGAGAACTCGATAAATGGCAGATGAGAGTCCCAATTACCACCAAAGTCTATCACGCATGCTCTAAGCATATCCTCCAAAGTTTGAATCGTCCACTCGGATTGTCCATCTGTTTGGGGATGATAAGCATTGCTTAGATTTAGTTGGGTTCCCAAAGCAGATTGCATGGTTCTCCAAAAATGAGATGAAAATCGAGCATCACGATCAGAAATGATATCCAAAGGAACACCATGTCTGTCACACCCCGACCACGTAAACAACAAAACGTGGCGGAATCGTCGGGGAGTGTTGTAACAGAATCATTGTTTCATAACACATGGAAAATTGAAATTTTGTTTTATTGATTAAAGGAGTTAAAATGTCTTAACAAACAAAGAATATAACATAATCAACTAGTCTTGCATCTTTTATTGTCACTAAGGCCCAAGTCCACCTATGTGTATCTTGATCAATCCTATGTATCATCTCCTGAAACACATGTGAAAATAGGTACGTCAGCATAAAAATGCCGACGAGTACATAGGTTTTATTGATTTAGGACTCATGACTTATAAGTTTGGAAAAAGTTGTTTAACAAAAGTCAGTCATGATCCTTGTAAAAGTGTTTTTTTTTTATAAATCATTTGAAAAACGATGATAGATATGTATATGTAAAAGAATAATGTATGGTTAAATGAATAACCAAGTAAAATGAGTTTGTATATAACAAAAAGTTTTGTAAAACAATGTCTTGTGAAAAATATGTCATTTGTATAAAATGTATAAGTCCAAATTGAAGGATTTATGTAACGCTACGATATGTAATATAATACAAGCACTTATATATAGGAAGTACCAGCGGCGTATCCACCATGCTTGTATCATATTACACACATCTCGTTACTTAAATCACTTACCCAAACAAACCACCAATGTAAATTGCCCATGTCTAAACCAATTGTCAAATGTCATTGTGAAAACCATGTCAAAAATGTCTATGTCAAATGTCAATTATGTATTGTGTAAACAAAATGTCATGTATGGCAAGTGAAATATGTATCACTAAACCATAGGTGAAAATACACAAAACAAAGTATTGAAGTAAAACTTGGTTTAAATCAAAGTTATGTTTTGTGGAAATGCATGCTATACTGATACAAACACTTATGCGGTATGTTAAACGCATACATTCAAGCCTTGAGACAGACGGATAACCTTAAGTAAAGGTTATCAATGTGAAATGTTTTCGGATTCAGTCATTCCTTTCATCCAAACCAACCCAGGATGTCAGGAACGGGATTTGTCAAGTCCTATGGTACCATTACTTACTACCGAGCGGCGTAGCTAATGTTAATGAATGTATATAAGTCCCGTTTTTACAAACCAAATGTTATACCGAATGTAAGCATGTGATGTGATGTGAATGTACTAAGTATGGACTAAATGAACATACATAGCATGAAAAGGTAAATGTAAATCAAATGTACTAAGTATGCTAAGTTAACATACAAAGCAGAAAAGTCATGTAAAACAATGTGCTAGCATGTTAAGTAAACATACATAGCAAAATAAATGTAATGTAAAACAATGTGCTAGCATGCTAAGTAAACATACATAGCAAAACATAATGAAATCATGTACTAATAGTATACTAATGAAAATAGCAAGTATATGATATGAAAACATGGAAAACGTGAAAGTAACAAGTAGGCACATGTGTTTCACCCCAAAATAGTTTGAAAACAGTAAAAGAGGGGACTATGTACTCACTTGAGGGTGCTTAGAAGTCTTGAACAACAACCAAGCAAAGCTAGAGGGATCACGGAAATCAAACGGCACCCTATATAGATAACTTCATAACTAACCGGACCTAAATCGGGAGATTGGGTAGTATGAGGTTTTGTAAACCAAATGAGTATGGGAACTCATATGATATGGTTCAACAAAGCCTACATACTAAAATGAAACCTAACCTAAGTGCTTTTGACCCGTTATGACCCGTTTAGGTAGCTTATGCCACTTTAACGCGTCGTTCGCGTAAAACGCGTTCGGACCGCCTAACCAGTCCTATGACAAGTAGAATATGCCTTAACATGTCTAATATAGTTTCCTAATCAGTTTAGATGTCAAAATTTAGGTCACATATGCTTAAAATGAATTTATGCGTAAAAAGGGTATTTTGGTAATTTACCTAAGGCATAAGAACTACTTATCATACAACTACTTAAACGACGTGACCATAAGGCATAACCTTGGAAGGTTATTCCCTATACAACTATGGTCACCTAATGTGTTTGGTCGGATCCTAATGATCGGCCAAACGGGTCGGGTGTAACATTTGTGCTTGTAATCGTCATGAACAGTTCTATTATCAATAAAACAATATTATTTGATCCCAATGTTTGTTTGGTTGTGTTTTACATTTTTCATGTTTTAACTTTTGTTCAATTTCAAACTCTACATCGCTTTCTGGAGCATTATACGCAAACTGGTGCGTAAACGTACTCAGTTTAATGCGACAAATACTCCGGAACATCAGCATATACTCAACATACCTTAAATAACCTTTACATAACTTAGAAATAAGTTTTGAAGGCTTTGGTATAGCAAAAACAAGTTAATTCGCTTACAGGGACTAAACTTGACAAACTGCGAAAGTATGCCAATTTAAACTGTAACGAACATTCCGGAACATGTCCATAAGTTAAACATACCATAAATATCCTTTACATAGCTTAGAAATAGGCTTTGAGGGGTTTGGTATGCTAAAACTAACTTTTGGATCATTCAGGGGCTAAAAGTGTCAAAAAGTGCACAAGTTTGCACTTTCGCGCATAACTTACGTTCTGAATACATCCGGACATCCAAAAATTTATGTAAGCATCCTAATATTATGCCTTAGTGTTTGGCATAAGAAAAATCCATTCGTTGCGTCATTTGGATCATCTTTCGCGCTTATGCGCATTCCGTCGTAATTAAGCGAACATCGCAATCGTACGGCCAAACGAACCGACATCCGGAATATTTTTGAGCATATTTCATGTCCCCTACACTTTAACTTCATCTTAGAGCCTTGAAATGAGGTTAACGGGGCTTAAACGTGCCAAAAATGGGCCAAAATACGTGTTTCCGAAGTGCAGGGACCAAAATTGTAAATTCTGATCTGGGAACCTTAGGCGGGGCGCGTAAGGATTTACCAAATCCTTACGCGGGGCGCGTAAGACTGTCAGACAGATTCAATGTATCTATTTAATGCAGTTGGCCTTTCGTTCGATCAAGAGGCAATGCCCTTTCACCTAATCAAGAGCCAAGGGGCAATTTCTGACTTACCACAAGAATTTGACAAGTGTACGCTCGAGATCGTGGCACGATATTCGATAAACGATCCTAACGGTTCCACTTTTCCTATATATACCCCCCCCTTGTTCCAAAAACCCACACAATCTGATCTTAAGGCTCTAAGTTGGAACCGTTGTTTCATACCTGAGCTATTTGATCTAGATTAGCACTCGGGGACCCTCCGTAAGTATTCTTTCGCTCTTTTATTCGCTTTTCGAGTCCGAAAGTCAACGTTTTGTTGACTTTCTGCATTGACCAGCTTATGGTCGATGCGAAGTTCATGGAACTTCATAACGTGAGCGTGATCACGATGGTTATAGTCCGTAGTGACTATACCTACTGATCACCACGTTATCTAGGCTCAGTGACGAGTCGTAGTTTCGGCCAAAATGTGCATTCTTGCATATTTTGTAACCAAACTACTCGTGGGCATCAAAGCCGTTTGTTTTGATGTCAAACCTGTTTTCAAACTTAGTTAAGCATGTTCTAACATGCTTAGCTCGTCACTTTTAGTTTAGTGCTTATATAGGGTCGTAAGGTAAGGGATCTAAACCATCGCTTATACTTTCGAACCCGACCTATTTGGTCGATCATTAGGATCCGACCAAACACCTTAGGTGACCATAGCTATAACCTTCCGAGGTTATACCTTGTGGTCGCGGTGTTAGGCGTTCCAAACGCGTTCTACGCGAACGACGCGTTGGGGTAGCATAAGCTACCTAAACGGGTCGTGATGGGCCGTAAGCACTTAGGTTAAGTTTCATTTTAGTATGTAGGCTTTGTTAAACCATATTACACGAGTCTCCATACTCGTTTGGTTTACGAACCCACATACTATTCGATCCTTCCGATTTAGGTCCGGTATATTAACATAGCTACCTATTAGGTGCCGTTTGATATTCCGTGATCTAGCATTGTTTGATTATTATACAAGAACTCAAAGCAATCTCAGGTGAGTACATAGAACCCCTCTTTTACTGTTTTCCAAACTGTTTTGGGGTGAAACACATGTGCCTACTTGTTACTTTCATGCTTTCCATGTTTTCACATCATATGCCTGCTATATTGTTAGTACATTATAGTACACGATTTCATTACATTTTATGCTATGTATGCCCATTGTGTGCGTACTTAGTGCATTGATTTACATAACATTTCTGTTGCATATGTTTACTCAGCATATGGACACATTGATTTACATGAACATTTCTGTTGCATATGTTTACTCAGCATATGGACACATTGATTTACATGAACATTTCTGTTGCATATGTTTACTCAGCATATGGACACATTGATTTACATGAACATTTCTGTTGCATATGTTTACTCAGCATATGGGCACATTGATTTACATGAACATTTCTGCTTCGTATGTTTACTTAGCATACTTAGTACAATTGTTTACATCACATGCCTTCATTTTGTTATGACATTTGGTTTGTTTAACATGGGACAATACATTCATTAACATTAGCTACGCCGTTCGTTAGTAGGTAGTGGTACCATAGGAATTGACAACTCCCATTCCTGAAGTCCTGGGTTTGATAGGACTGGAAGGAGTGACCGAATTCGATATACATAACTTAGATAAACCTTTAATTTGTTTAACGGTTTATCGCCGCAGTCTCAAGGCTTGGATGTATGCATAGTTTACAATACCGCATAAATGTTAATATCAATAGAGCATGCATTTTCCGCAGAACATAACGTTGATTTAAACCACGTTTTACTTCAACGACTTGTTTTGTGCATTTTATATATGATTTAAGTTGATACATTTCGCTTACCATACATGATACATTTTGGGATGCACATTACATGATTTACATTGAACATAAACACGTTGACATTGACATACACATTTGGTGGTTTACATTTGAACATAAACATTTGACATGGTTTACACAATAACACTTGACATTTGGTTTACACATGAACAATTTACATGGTGGATTGGTTTGGGTAAATGATTTAAGTAACGTGGCGTGTGTAATATGATACAAACATGGTGGATACGCCGCTGGTACTTCCTATATATAAATGTTTGTATAATATTACATACCGTGGCGTTATCTAAGTCATTTCAGTTTAGACACATTACATTTTACATAAGTAACATATACTTCACAAGACATTATTTTCACAAACAACTTATCTTATTCAACTCATTTTACTTGGTTATTCATTTAACCTTGCACTTATTTATACATATCCTTTGATGTTATCGTTTTTCAAATGGTTTACAAAGCAAGAAAAATTACAAGGTTCATGACTGACTGTTATTAAACATTCTTTAAACTCAAGTCATGAATCCCATTTTCACAAAACATATGTATCTCACAGGCATTTTTATGCTGACGTACCTACTTTCACATGTGTTTTCAGGAGCTATTCCATAGGATGATGATCATGACACTAGGGCGGACCTGTGCCTTAGAGACTAAAACTGAAGATAGACTTAGTTAACTTTGTTATAAACTCCTTGTTTTCCTGTTTAAGACAATGTACTACCTTTGTTTGATAAATAAAATGTAACTTTAATTTCCATGGTTGTATAACAATTAATTCTGTCCACAACACTCCCCGGCGTTTCCGCCGCGGTTGCATGTTATACGCGGCCGGGGTGTGACAGAAGTGTTGGTATCAGAGCCAATGGTTATAGGGAATTAGGTTATTAGTAATGCTTTGACCTAGACTATAACTTTCTAGGACCCTAACACAAGTTATCTTGTGTTTAGAGTTTAAAACATGCACATCACCTATCCTTAGGTGATAACCACAACGGGAACTTCGGTTCCGAATCCGCTTTGAAAATTAATCATCTGTTCTAGGATGATTGATTACTAGGTTTTGAACCCTCTGTTATAAGGTTTTGAACCCTCTGTTATATGGTTTTGAACCTCTTTGGATTTCAAAAATCCCGTCAAAGTTTTGGGTTAATAGTGTGAACACGTGCGAACTGGAAGAGTGAATGCCTGTACCCTGGGTTTTCTGTCTAAGGCTAGAGTGTTCGTACAAATCCACATAATCGGACCAGTCACTCTTACCTGGGAACTCTTGGGGTGAGTGTTCACTTATAGGCGAGCATGTCTTCGCGATACACTAATTCTGACCCATTCACTTTGACTAGACATTTCATGTCGCTTGTTTGCTTTGCGATGCATTACCGCCATCTTTGCTTTTGATAATATTGCTTCATCTCATTCTCTTCATCCAATCATCTCACTCGTTTCATTTCATGTTTTTCTCTTCTAGAATGCCTCCTCGACGCGACAACCACATAGCTACTGCCGAGCTGGCGGAGATTATTGCGCAGCAGATGGCTGCTCAATTCCCAAATCTCTTTGCTCAATGGAACCAGGCCAATAACAACAACAATGGTACATGCAAATACAAGGATTTTAACTCGGCTAAGCCACTCAAGTTTAGTAGTTCTGAGGGAGCAACTGGGCTTCTTCAGTGGTTCGAAAGCATCGAGAACACTTTCCGTCATGTGCAGTGTCCTGACAATCGCAAGGTCGAGTTTTCTTCAAGCGTGTTTCAGAAGAGGGCTCTTACATGGTGGAATGGGGTTATGAGAGATCAAGGTGCAGAAGTTGCTCTAGCTCAAACATGGGCTGAACTGAGAGCTCTTATGATGAGGGAGTTTTGTCCTCGTCATGAGCAACGAACGTTGGAGAAAGAATTTGATGTTTTGAAGCAAGATAGTGGCGAGCACAGGGCTTATACGGATAGGTTTGAGGAGTTGAGTCTTCTTTGCCCGACTATGGTTACCCCACTCGATAAGGCCATCGAAAGGTACATCGACGGCCTACCTGACTCAGTACAAGACATCCTTACTGGTAGCAACCCTACCACACTCCATCAGGCAATCGAGTTATCAGCGACACTGACTGAGTCGCGGATTCGAAAGAATAAGCTACACAGGAAGGGCGACAAGGGCAAGAAACTGTCGGCTGACAAGGAAGATAGCAAGAAAGGTCAAAACAAGAAGGGAAAGGATTCTGGTTCCTCAAGGGGGTCAAGGAAGCGTAAGGCTTCCCAAAACTATGCTGTCACTGCCCAAGCTAACCAGGCAGCTCCCAACCAGCCTCCAGCAAAGAAGCCCTATTCAGGGAGTGCACCTTTGTGCAATCAATGCAACAGTCACCATCAGCCGCAATATCAGTGCCGTTTCTGTACTAACTATGGGAAGTCGGGTCATCTTGCCGATGTTTGTCGGTTTGCTCAGAATCGCGCAGTTCAGAACCCTGCTCAACAAGTTGCTCAGCAACAGGGTCAGGCTGCACGACCAAACTACCCACCAGGTGCTTGTTATAACTGTGGGGATCTGACCAACTACAGAAATCGGTGTCCAAGGCTAGCCAACCAGAACCAGAATGCAAACCAGAATCAGGCACAGGCTCGAGGTCGAGTCTTCAACATGAATGCACAAGAAGCACAAGCAGACAACGAGGTGGTGAACGGTACGTTCTTTATTAATAATCAGCCAGCATCTGTTCTTTTTGATTCGGGTGCCGACAAGAGTTTTGTGTCATTGTCTTTTGAGACAATGCTTCGCGTGTCTAAAACGAAACTAGGTAAACCTTTGACAGTAGAGGTTGCCAGTGGTGAACCCATTGTTCTTAATTCTGTTCTACGCAACTGCCAGTTGAACCTTAACGACCATATTTTTCCTATTGACCTCACGCCAATGCAACTTGGAAGCTTCGACGTTATAGTAGGTATGGATTGGTTATCTAAGCATCACGCAGAGATAGTTTGTTCTGAGAAGATTGTTCGTATACCGCTGTCGACATGCGAGATCTTATAGGTTCGTGGTGAGAAACCTGCCGGTGGTCTCAAACTCATGTCTTGTTTTAAAGCACGGAAGTATCTACGGAAGAAATATGTGGCTTTCTTAGCACATGTTACAGCAGATAAAGGCAAGGGTAAGACTATTTCAGATATTCCTGTCGTTCGGGATTATTCTGAAGTTTTCCCTGAAGAGTTACCTGGTCTACCTCCAGCATGCGAAGTCGAGTTCCGTATTGATCTCGTACCTGGTGCAAATCCCATTGCCAGAGCTCCATACCGTCATGCACCATCAGAGATGCAAGAATTATCTAAGCAGCTTCAGGAGCTCTCCGACAAAGGTTTTATCCGTCCTAGCTTTTCACCTTGGGGTGCTCCCGTTCTTTTTGTCAAGAAGAAGGATGGATCTTTCAGGATGTGTATCGATTATTGTGAGCTTAACAAGCTCACCATCAAGAATCGATATCCCCTACCTCGCATTGATGATCTCTTTGATCAATTTCAAGGCGCTTCTTATTTTTCAAAGATTGATCTACGATCTGGATATCATCAGCTTCGTGTGCATGAAGAAGATATTCCGAAGACAGCATTCCGTACTCGTTATGGACATTATGAGTTCACAGTCATGCCATTCGGTTTGACTAATGCTCCTGCTGTTTTCATGGACTTAATGAATAGGGTCTGCAAACCTTACTTGGATAAGTTCATCATCGTTTTTATTGATGACATCTTGATATATTCTAAGACGCGAGCCGACCATGAGCAACATCTCCGTCTTACGTTGGAACTCCTAAAGAAAGAGCAACTTTTCGCCAAATTCTCCAAGTGTTAATTTTGGCTTAAGGAGGTTCAATTCTTGGGACATATTGTCAACGAACAAGGTATTCATGTAGATCCCTCCAAGATCAGTGCGATTAAGGATTGGGATACACCTACTACTCCTACTGAAGTTCGTTCTTTTCTTGGTCTAGCGGGTTATTACCGCCGCTTCATCAAGAACTTCTCAAAAATTGCAGTTCCTCTAACTGCCCTAACTCAGAAGAACAAGCCATTTGAGTGGGGAGTCAAACAAGAGGAAGCATTTCTGACTTTGAAACAAAAGCTTTGCGACGCGCCTGTCCTAACATTGCCTGAGGGCAATGATGATTTCGTCGTTTATTGCGACGCATCTAAATTAGGTCTTGGCTGCGTCCTGATGCAAAGAAACAAAGTCATAGCATACGCATCAAGACAGTTGAAGATACATGAGAAGAACTACACCCCTCATGATCTTGAGTTGGGTGCAGTTGTCTTCGCTCTCAAAATCTGGAGACACTACTTGTACGGTACAAAATGTGTGGTTTTCACGGACCACAAAAGTCTTCAGCATATCTTCAATCAGAAAGAACTCAACATGAGGCAACGACGTTGGGTTGAACTTCTAAACGACTACGACTGCGAGATTCGCTATCATCCTGGTAAGGCGAATGTCGTAGCCGATGCTTTGAGTCGCAAGGAACGAACTAAGCTTCATTGTGTTCGTGTCCAATCTGTTATTCAAACTGATATACAACCCCGTATTTCTCAGGCTCAACAAGCTTGTGTTTCACAAGGCTTGATGGATAAGGAATTTCCTTATCACATAACACCTGCTCTTGAACTGAAAGACAATGGATCATATTACTTCATGGACCGTTTGTGGGTCCCGAGCCAAGATAATCTTCGTACCTTGCTTATGGATGAAGCCCATAAGTCTCGTTATTCTATTCATCCTGGCTCAGATAAGATGTATAAGGATCTTCGTATACAGTATTGGTGGCCTGGTATGAAGAAAGACATTGCCTTATACGTATCAAAATGCCTTACTTGTCTTAAGGTTAAGGCTGAATACCAGCGTCCTTCCGGATTATTGGAGCAACCAGAGATCCCAGTTTGGAAATGGGAAAACATTACCATGGATCTCATTACCAAACTCCCGCGCACAAAGAAAGGTCACGATGCCATCTGGGTAGTCGTGGATCGTCTTACCAAGTCAGCGCATTTCTTGCCAATCCGTGAGGATTTTTCGGCTGACAAACTTGCTCAAATCTACGTAGATGAAATTGTAGCTCGACATGGTGTTCCTTTGAACATCATTTCTGACAGAGATGCTCGTTTCACTTCTCATTTTTGGAGAACCATGCAATCTGCTATGGGATCTCAACTTAATCTGAGCACAGCTTATCATCCGCAAACGGATGGTCAATCTGAAAGAACAATCCAGACACTAGAGGATATGCTTAGAGCGTGTGTGATCGATTTCGGTGGTAGTTGGGATTCACATCTTCCATTGATTGAATTCTCCTACAACAACAGTTATCACTCCAGCATCAACATGGCTCCTTTCGAGGCTCTCTATGGTCGAAAATGTCGTTCACCAGTCTGCTGGAATGAGATTGGCGAGGCTCAACTTACTGGACCTGCCCTCATTTTAGAGACAACAGATAAGGTAAAGAAAGTTCGTGATAACCTTCAGGCAGCTAGAAGCCGTCAGAAGAATTACGCGGACTTAAAACGCAAGCCCTTGGATTTTCAAGTCGGCGATCGTGTATTACTTAAAGTCTCACCTTGGAAAGGTGTGATCAGATTCGGAAAGAAAGGAAAACTTGAACCAAGATATGTTGGACCATTCAAGATCGTCGAAAGAATCGGCAAGGTAGCCTACAGACTTGAGCTACCTCCTGAACTTGGAAATGTTCATCCAACCTTTCACATGTCCAATCTCAAGAGGTGTTTAGCTGATGAGAACCTCCACATACCGCTTGACGAAATTCGTGTTGATAAAACTCTGAAATTTGGTGAGAAACCAGTGGAAATCATGGAACGTGAAGTCAAGTGGCTCAAACGCAAGCGCATTCCTTTGGTCAAGGTTCGCTGGGAATCTAAACGTGGACCCGAGTTTACTTGGGAACGTGAAGATCAAATGAAGGCAAAATATCCGCATCTTTTTCCACGAGTTTCCTCTAAATAAATTTCGGGACGAAATTTCCACAAGTAGGGGAGACTGTAACATTTGTGCTTGTAATCGTCATGAACAGTTCTATTATCAATAACACAATATTATTTGATCCCAATGTTTGTTTGGTTGTGTTTTACATTTTTCATGTTTTAACTTTTGTTCAATTTCAAACTCTACATCGCTTTCTGGAGCATTATACGCAAACTGGTGCGTAAACGTACTCAGTTTAATGCGACAAATACTCCGGAACATCAACATATACTCAACATACCTTAAATAACCTTTACATAACTTAGAAATTAGTTTTGAAGGCTTTGGTATAGCAAAAACAAGTTAATTCGCTTACAGGGACTAAACTTGACAAACTGCGAAAGTATGCCAATTTAAACTGTAATGAACATTCCGGAACATGTCCATAAGTTAAACATACCATAAATATCCTTTACATAGCTTAGAAATAGGCTTTGAGGGGTTTGGTATGCTAAAACAAACTTTTGGATCATTCAGGGGCTAAAAGTGTCAAAAAGTGCACAAGTTTGCACTTTCGCGCAGAAATTACGTTCTGAATACATCCGGACATCCAAAAATTTATGTAAGCATCCTAATATTATGCCTTAGTGTTTGGCATAAGAAAAATCCATTCGTTGCGTCATTTGGATCATCTTTCGCGCTTATGCGCATTCCGTCGTAATTAAGCGAACATCGCAATCGTACGGCCAAACGAACCGACATCCGGAATATTTTTGAGCATATTTCATGTCCCCTACACTTTAACTTCATCTTAGAGCCTTGAAATGAGGTTAACGGGGCTTAAACATGCCAAAAATGGGCGAAGTGCAGGGACCAAAATTGTAAATTCTGATCTGGGAACCTTAGGCGGGGCGCGTAAGGATTTACCAAATCCTTACGCGGGGCGCGTGAGACTGTCAGACAGATTCAATGTATCTATTTAATGCAGTTGGCCTTTCGTTCGATCAAGAGGCAATGCCCTTTCACCTAATCAAGAGCCAAGGGGCAATTTCTGACTTACCACAAGAATTTGACAAGTGTACGCTCGAGATCGCGGCACGATATTCGATAAACGATCCTAACGGTTCCACTTTTCCTATAAATACCCCCCCCCCTTTGTTCCAAAAACCCACACAATCTGATCTTAAGGCTCTAAGTTGGAACCGTTGTTTCATACCTGAGCTATTTGATCTAGATTAGCACTCGGGGACCCTCCGTAAGTATTCTTTCGCTCTTTTATTCGCTTTTCGAGTCCGAAAGTCAACGTTTTGTTGACTTTCTGCATTGACCAGCTTATGGTCGATGCGAAGTTCATGGAACTTCATAACGTGAGCGTGATCACGATGGTTATAGTCCGTAGTGACTATACCTACTGATCACCACGTTATCTAGGCTCAGTGACGAGTCGTAGTTGTCACACCCCCAAAATCCACCCGCAGAGTACCACCGCTTGGGAGCGTGACTGACCAGGATCAAGCCATCAATCATATCAAACATAGCATTTAATAATAAAAATAATCAATGTAAATCATCATGACATGATTGATGTTCCAAAACCAAACATCGTTTAAATAGCGGAAGCATAGTAATGTATCTCAAAATAAATATGAGTTCGAATAACGTTCATGAATCCAAATCCCACAACGACCTGCTCCTCCCTGTGCAAGCTCCATAAATGTACCTAAGGTCCTGCAAGGCATGCAGCAAATAATCAACAAACTAGTTGAGCGAGTTCACAGAAAGTAAGTTCATAACATAGTGCATAAGTATAACTAGTGGGGGCTTCCCATACTAGTGTGTACTATAGGTGGGGGCTTCCCATGTTTATCCTGGCTAATGAGGGCTTCTCATTAACGGTACTTACTAGACTAACTTCCGACCATGTGTTCTTCTTTACCGAGAACAGGAAAACGTACAGGGTCACGTAGGCTTTACGTGACGTGCCCTTCCCCGAGGACAGTGGTACGCGTGGGGGCTACGTAGGCTTTACGCAGCGTGGCCTTCCGACCTGGAAGCCAGTAGATGGTATTGGGTTACGTAGGCTTTACGTAACGTGTCCTCCCGACCCGGGAGACATATGGCAATTGTACTGGGTTACGTAGGCTTTACGTAACGTGTCCTGACTAACCTGAGGACGATGGTCTATAGTCTGGTATATGCGTAAGTACGAGTAACTCCTTTTACAATAACATATCCAACCCAATTCCCAACCGGGAATCCCATGCCTTGGCTGTGTGAACTCACCTTGGTTTGCTCGGCAGATACACAAAGGAAAGAGGGTTCTTGAACTAATAGTGGTCAACCACGTCCTAGTAGGGTTACCACACAAGTCAGGTTCGTATAAACACGTAGGTTACTAACACGTATTAATCATGACAATGAACACGTATTCCAATAGCAGCCCAAAGCAGACATTTAAACAAATAGCCAAGTGTCCGGCCCAATCAGTTGGGCCTGTAATAGTGAAGGTCCAATAGCAAACAGTCCACAAATCAAACCATTGGGCCTGTGACAGTGGAGGCCCAAACAGTGTGCGTGTAAATGGTGGTCTCGAGTCGCAACGGAGATCTCGAGTCGCAACCGGAGATTACGAGTCGCAACAGCTGGTTGCGAGTCGCAATGGTGATCTCGGTTCATCATGGTCTGGTTACGAGTCGCAACGGGACTCGCAACCGTGGTTACGGTTCATGCTGTTGTGGTCTCGAGTCGGGATCATGGGGTTTCGACTCGCAATCTGAGTCGCAACCGTGTGTGTAACTGATTTTCCTGATTTCCTTAATTACCAACAACATTTACTCCGTGATTTCAGCAAACATATTCAGCAGTTTCGGAACAGATCAAACACAGAAAATTAATCAGTTTTCATATCACATTCAACCTGTTCATATTCATCATCAAGAACAACAATCGGACCAACCTACCACCCTAGACCAAATTAGTTATTATCATGTAACATGCCATGGAATTTCGAGATTATAATATCACAGCCGGTTTAATCAACAACATCAGAACTAATCATCATATAGCCAAACCTATATGCAGCCGATTTCATGTCAAGTAACCATGTAGCCTAATCATACATGTTAATCAAGTATCTAATATCATCAACATGATTATTATAAGCACTCACAACAAAACATCAACAACCAATAATAAAACACTAACCGATCGGATTGAACAAAAGGAAAAGTGAGCCGAGATCCTTGATCCGAGTGAGGGTTGTTCGCCGTCGGGTTCCAAGCAAGCCGAGAAAGGGAGAGAGCAAATAGAGTTGTGTGTGTGTTTGTGATTTTCAAAAGTGGTAAAACAAACCTCTAGTCCTGGTTTTGTGTTGCGAGTGGGGAGTGGGCCGAGCCCAACTCGGGTATCAAATGGAGTCCGATTTCAAGTGTGGCCCATAGGGCCTGTGTGACCGGTTTGTGTTGTTTGGGCTCATGCAACGCATAACATACATACACACATAACACATGTAAACAAATATTCATTTAAAATCATATAATTCAGTTCCCTTAATCACGTAACGTTACATCAAAGCAAGTCGAAAGTTCGAGTTGTCACATTATCCCCAACTAATTGGAAATTTCGTCCCGAAATTTGGTATGCACTCACTGAGGAAGCTAGGTAAACTGTACTGTTCACTGATTTTCCTGGGGTGTCACATCCTCCCCCCGTTGATCTGGAATTTCGTCCCGAAATTCCGAAGTAGTAGCTTCAGCCTCAGTAGTGGTAGCATTGGTTTCGAATAACTGGGGGTACTTTTCTGTCATCCTGTCTTCGCGTTCCCAGGTGTACTCTGGGCCACGTTTGGAGTTCCAACGAACTCGAACAAGAGGGATTCTCTTGTGTTTGAGGACCTTTACATCCCGGTCCGTGATTTCAACTGGTTCCTCGACGAACTGCAACCGCTCGTCGATAGTGAGTTCCTTGAAAGGAATGATGAGGTTTTCATCAGATAGGCACTTCTTTAAGTTCGATACATGAAAGACATTGTGAACTGCCCCAAGTTCAGCTGGTAAATTCAACTTGTAGGCTACCTTGCCAATCTTTTCTATAATTTCGAATGGTCCGACGTACCGCGGATTCAGTTTACCCCGTTTGCCAAAACGAACCACACCCTTCCAGGGTGAAACTTTCAATAAAACCCGGTCCCCGACCTCAAATTCCAATGGCTTTCTACGCTTGTCCGCGTAGGCTTTCTGACGGTCGCGTGCTGCCGCCATGCGTTGTCGTATCTGTGCTATCTTTTCTGTGGCGTCCACTACAATCTCTGGACCCGTAATTTGACTATCCCCCACCTCTGCCCAACAGAGAGGTGACCGGCATTTACGCCCGTACAATGCCTCGAATGGAGCGGCTTGAATGCTGGTGTGATAACTGTTATTATACGAGAACTCCACCAAAGGGAGGTGCTTTTCCCAGCCGTTGCCGAAGTCAATAACGCATGCCCGAAGCATGTCTTCAAGTGTTTGAATCGTACGCTCAGACTGCCCATCCGTCTGAGGATGATAAGCTGTGCTCATGTCTAATCGTGAGCCGAAAGATTTGTGCATCGCTTGCCAAAGTTCTGACGTGAATCGTGCGTCGCGATCCGAAATGATGGATGTGGGCACCCCGTGCCTCGAGACAACTTCTTTGAGATAGACGTCTGCAAGAGTGGAGAACTTGTCCGTTTCCTTTATAGGTAGGAAGTGTGCAGACTTAGTGAGTCGATCCACGATCACCCATATCGTATCGTTCCCACGCTGGGATCTAGGTAAGCCCGTAACAAAATCCATGGAAATTTCTTCCCATTTCCACTGTGGTATCTTAGGCTGCTGAAGTAGACCAGCTGGCTTCTGATATTCAACCTTGACTCTCGCACAGGTCAAGCATTTTCCAACGTACGTAGCGATGTGGGCCTTCATACTAGGCCACCAATATGTAGTGCTGATGTCGTGGTACATTTTATCCGACCCTGGATGTACTGAGTAGCGAGACTTGTGAGCTTCATCCATTACAAGTTCGCGTAAACCGCCATAAAGTGGGACCCAAATCCGGCCCGTTACGTAGTAGGCGCCGTCTGCCTTCCGTTCCATTTGCTGCCGTGAGCCGCGTAAGGCTTCAGCCTTGACGTTTTCGGGCTTCAATGCTTCTGCCTGAGCATCCCGTATCTGTGCAGGAAGGCTGGACTGAATCGTAAGCTGTAGCGCTCGCACGCGCCGTGGTAGAGTGTCTTTCCGACTGAGGGCATCAGCCACAACATTGGCTTTGCCTGGATGATACTTGATGGCGCATTCGTAATCGTTAAGTAACTCGACCCATCGTCGTTGACGCATATTCAAATCCTTCTGCTTAAGGATATGCTCGAGACTCCTGTGATCGGTGTAAATCGTGCACCTGGTACCGTACAGGTAGTGTCGCCATATCTTAAGCGCGAAAACAACAGCTCCCAGCTCTAAATCGTGCGTCGTGTAGTTCCGTTCGTGAACCTTGAGTTGACGAGAGGCGTAGGCAATAACTTTATCTCGCTGCATTAACACACATCCCAGTCCCCGAATGGATGCATCACAATAAACTACGAAATCATCGGTGCCCTCTGGCAAAGAGAGGATAGGTGCACTACAAAGTTTATCCTTTAGGTGCTGAAAAGCAGTCTCCTGGGGCTCTCCCCAGCGATAAGTAACACCCTTCTGTGTCAGTAGCGTAAGCGGCTGAGCAATCTTCGAAAAGTCTCTAATAAACCGTCTGTAGTAACCTGCCAGACCCAAGAATTGGCGTATTTCTGTCGGCGTACGCGGTGCAGGCCAGTTTCTGATCGAATCTACCGTGGATGGATCGACATGGATCCCATCCCTGTTTACCACATGGCCTAAGAAGTGGACTTCACGGAGCCAGAAGTCGCATTTAGAAAGCTTGGCGTACAACTGTTCCTTCCGAAGGAGTTCCAAAATAAGACGAAGATGCTGCTCGTGTTCCTCCCGACTCTTGGAGTAAATCAGAATGTCGTCGATGAATACTATGACGAACTTGTCAAGGTAGGGTTTGCATACCCTGTTCATAAGGTCCATAAATACAGCAGGCGCGTTCGTTAACCCGAACGGCATGACAAGAAACTCGTAGTGACCGTAACGAGTTCTGAAGGCTGTCTTGGAGACGTCCTCATCCCGGACTCTCAGCTGATGATACCCAGACCTCAAGTCTATCTTTGAATAGCAACACGACCCTTGCAACTGGTCGAACAAGTCGTCTATGCGTGGAAGAGGATAACGGTTCTTCACCGTCACCTTGTTGAGTTCACGGTAGTCGATGCACATCCTGAACGTACAGTCTTTCTTTTTCACGAAAAGTACTGGAGCTCCCCAAGGCGAAGAGCTTGGTCGTATGAAACCCTTTTTCAAGAGTTCTTGCAGCTGTTTTGACAATTCCTCCAATTCTGATGGAGCTAGACGATATGGTGCGCGAGCTATGGGTGCTGCTCCTTGAGCGAGCTCGATCTGAAATTCGACCTGACGATGAGGCGGTAAGCCAGGTAAGTCTTCAGGAAACACCTGAGGGTAATCACGTACAATTGGAATATCCTCCAATTTCTTTTCCTTCGCTGATGCGTCTGAAACAAGAGCCAAAATGGCTGTGTGACCCTTACGTAAGCATTTCTGAGCCTTCAAGAAAGAGATGATGCCAACCACAGCACCACTCTTGTCGCCTTGAACTTCGAGAGGTTCCTGACCCGAACGAGGAATGCGAATTATCTTCTCACTGCACAAGATTTCTGCCTGGTGTTGGGATAACCAATCCATCCCAATCACAACGTCGAAGCTACCCAAAACTATGGGAATGAGATCAATAGAGAAAGCTTGGCCAGCTAGGATAAGATTACAACCCTGAACTACGTGCGTGGCTTCTAGACTTTTACCGTTAGCTAACTCTACTACATGTTTGGTGGGTAAAAGTGTTGGTGCACGTTTTAGCAGTTGACACATTTTCACAGACATATAGCTTGTATCCGCACCCGAATCAAATAAGACAGTAACGTAAATATTGTCGAGGAGAAACTTACCCATAACAACGTTGGGATCGTTCACTGCGTCTCCTCTTCCCAAAACGAAAGCTCGACCTCTTGCCTCGTTGCCATTATTGTTATTCCCGCCGTTGTTGTTGCCGTTGCCCTGGTTGTTGTTGTCGTTGCGGTTCTGGTTCAACTGAGGGCAATCGCGTTTGAAGTGACCTTCAGCCCCACACTGGAAACATCCCCGGTTTCCACGCTGTGGCTGCTGTTGCTGCTGTTGGTTCTGTGGAGCGGGTTGCTGAAGCTGCTGATTCTGATTCGCAGGCCGTGGACTCCTACAGTCTTTGGCCTCGTGCCCCATCTTAAGACACCTTTGACAGCGACCCTTGTTACACGGGCCGTGGTGATGCCTGTTGCAATTGTGGCACCTAGGTTGACTACCCTGATATCTCCTCTGTCTGTGACTACCAGAGGATTGCTGACTGGGACTCTGATAGTGGTCGATCTTCTGCTGCTGAGCTTGAGACTGAACGGATGCTGAACCTTTACTAGAATCTCCATCCCATTTCCTTTTGTTGTCACCAGATGTAGCAGGAGTAACTGAGGTGGTGACGTTAGCAGTAGCATTAACACGCTTGGGCAGTTTATTCTGATCCACTGCCTGATCAGTGATACGGTGAGCGAGACGCTGAATTTCCTGGATGTTTTCGAGGTTAGCCGACGTCACGTGGCTCTGAATTTCTGGCGCCAATCCCTTGAGGTACAATTCAATGCGCTTGTAGGGAGGGTCCACCATAGTAGGACACAGAACGGCCAGCTCGTTCGACCGTTTAGTGTACGCTTCGATTTCTGATCCAACCATTTTCAGGTTATACAGCTCGTCTTCCAGCTTGTGAATATCTTCACGCGTACAGTACTCACGCTTGATGAGTTCCTTGAAATCGTTCCATGGGGTGGCGTTAGCAGCTGCCAACCCTAAGATCTGAACTTGGGCGTTCCACCAAGTCAGTGCTATCCCTTCCAAAGTACCGGTGGCAAACTTGACCTTGCGAGCCTCAGGGCACTCGCACATTTCGAATACTGATTCTAGCTTTTCAAACCAGTGGAGGAGTCACACTGCCCCCTCTGTGCCGCTGAAAGAGTTTGGACGACAGTCCATGAAGTTCTTGAAAGTGCAGACTGGCTGCTGCGCGTGTTGACCTATTGTGTACGAATAGGACGAAGTTAAATACGAGAGTTAATGTAGGATCTAAAGATCCTAGTGTGTGCCTATACTGCAGGATATACTACCTGCTTGAGCTGCTGCAACTGCCGCAGCAACTTGAGCTTGAACGAGAGCCTCTAGCTGGGCTTGTGTCATGTTAATTCTTCCAGACATGATCTTCATAGTAAAAAGTAACGTATATGAGAGCGATTCGCGAGTTGGGCGATGACAGAAAAGTGTAAGCATGTAGGGTTTCTCACGCTATAGTATCATGTGTATCTAAGCGTAATGCGAGCAAGTTCTAAGCAGTTCTAGCAAACAGGCAATAATCATAGCCTTATTACCTAAGATGTCGAGTCTTGCACGTGGAGCGAAGCGTCGTTGTGGATCGTTGAGAGCACTGTTCTGGTTATAGTCCGGTTTTAAATAAAACGTTTTCCCATATTAAAACCAAGTTCTCTATAACCAATGGCTCTGATACCAATCTGTCACACCCCCAAAATCCACCCGCGGAGTACCACCGCTTGGGAGCGTGACTGACCAGGATCAAGCCATCAATCATATCAAACATAGCATTTAATAATAAAAATAATCAATGTAAATCATCATGACATGATTGATGTTCCAAAACTAAACATCGTTTAAATAGCGGAAGCATAGTAATGTATCTCAAAATAAATATGAGTTCGAATAACGTTCATGAATCCAAATCCCACAACGACCTGCTCCTCCCTGTGCAAGCTCCATAAATGTACCTAAGGTCCTGCAAGGCATGCAGCAAATAATCAACAAACTAGTTGAGCGAGTTCACAGAAAGTAAGTTCATAACATAGTGCATAAGTATAACTAGTGGGGGCTTCCCATACTAGTGTGTACTATAGGTGGGGGCTTCCCATGTTTATCCTGGCTAATGAGGGCTTCTCATTAACGGTACTTACTAGACTAACTTCCGACCATGTGTTCTTCTTTACCGAGAACAGGAAAACGTACAGGGTCACGTAGGCTTTACGTGACGTGCCCTTCCCCGAGGACAGTGGTATGCGTGGGGGCTACGTAGGCTTTACGCAGCGTGGCCTTCCGACCTGGAAGCCAGTAGATGGTATTGGGTTACGTAGGCTTTACGTAACGTGTCCTCCCGACCCGGGAGACATATGGCAATTGTACTGGGTTACGTAGGCTTTACGTAACGTGTCCTGACTAACCTGAGGACGATGGTCTATAGTCTGGTATATGCGTAAGTACGAGTAACTCCTTTTACAATAACATATCCAACCCAATTCCCAACCCGGGAATCCCATGCCTTGGCTGTGTGAACTCACCTTGGTTTGCTCGGCAGATACACAAAGGAAAGAGGGTTCTTGAACTCACCTTGGCTGTGTGAACTCACCTTGGCTGTGTAAATGGTGGTCTCGAGTCGCAACGGAGATCTCGAGTCGCAACCGGAGATTACGAGTCGCAACAGCTGGTTGCGAGTCGCAATGGTGATCTCGGTTCATCATGGTCTGGTTACGAGTCGCAACGGGACTCGCAACCGTGGTTACGGTTCATGCTGTTGTGGTCTCGAGTCGGGATCATGGGGTTTCGACTCGCAATCTGAGTCGCAACCGTGTGTGTAACTGATTTTCCTGATTTCCTTAATTACCAACAACATTTACTCCGTGATTTCAGCAAACATATTCAGCAGTTTCGGAACAGATCAAACACAGAAAATTAATCAGTTTTCATATCACATTCAACCTGTTCATATTCATCATCAAGAACAACAATCGGACCAACCTACCACCCTAGACCAAATTAGTTATTATCATGTAACATGCCATGGAATTTCGAGATTATAATATCACAGCCGGTTTAATCAACAACATCAGAACTAATCATCATATAGCCAAACCTATATGCAGCCGATTTCATGTCAAGTAACCATGTAGCCTAATCATACATGTTAATCAAGTATCTAATATCATCAACATGATTATTATAAGCACTCACAACAAAACATCAACAACCAATAATCAAACACTAACCGATCGGATTGAACAAAAGGAAAAGTGAGCCGAGATCCTTGATCCGAGTGAGGGTTGTTCGCCGTCGGGTTCCAAGCAAGCCGAGAAAGGGAGAGAGCAAATAGAGTTGTGTGTGTGTTTGTGATTTTCAAAAGTGGTAAAACAAACCTCTAGTCCTGGTTTTGTGTTGCGAGTGGGGAGTGGGCCGAGCCCAACTCGGGTATCAAATGGAGTCCGATTTCAAGTGTGGCCCATAGGGCCTGTGTGACCGGTTTGTGTTGTTTGGGCTCATGCAACGCATAACATACATACACACATAACACACGTAAACAAATATTCATTTAAAATCATATAATTCAGTTCCCTTAATCACGTAACGTTACATCAAAGCAAGTCGAAAGTTCGAGTTGTCACAGTAGTTTCGGCCAAAATGTGCATTCTTGCATATTTTGTAACCAAACTACTCGTGGGCAACAAAGGCGTTTGTTTTGATGTCAAACCTGTTTTCAAACTTAGTTAAGCATGTTCTAACATGCTTAGCTCGTCACTTTTAGTTTAGTGCTTATATAGGGTCGTAAGGTAAGGGATCTAAACCATCGCTTATACTTTCGAACCCGACCCATTTGGTCGATCATTAGGATCCGACCAAACACCTTAGGTGACTATAGCTATAACCTTACGAGGTTATACCTTGTGGTCGCGATGTTAGGCGTTCCAAACGCGTTCTACGCGAACGACGCGTTGGGGTTAGGTTAAGTTTCATTTTAGTATGTAGGCTTTGTTAAACCATATTACACGAGTCTCCATACTCGTTTGGTTTACGAACCCGCATACTATTCGATCCTTCCGATTTAGGTCCGGTATATTAACATAGCTACCTATTAGGTGCCGTTTGATATTCCGTGATCTAGCATTGTTTGATTATTATACAAGAACTCAAAGCAATCTCAGGTGAGTACATAGAACCCCTCTTTTACTGTTTTCCAAACTGTTTTGGGGTGAAACACATGTGCCTACTTGTTACTTTCATGCTTTCCATGTTTTCACATCATATGCCTGCTATATTGTTAGTACATTATAGTACACGATTTCATTACATTTTATGCTATGTATGCCAATTGTGTGCGTACTTAGTGCATTGATTTACATAACATTTCTGTTGCATATGTTTACTCAGCATATGGACACATTGATTTACATGAATATTTCTGTTGCATATGTTTACTCAGCATATGGACACATTGATTTACATGAACATTTCTGTTGCATATGTTTACTCAGCATATGGACACATTGATTTACATGAACATTTCTGTTGCATATGTTTACTCAGCATATGGGCACATTGATTTACATGAACATTTCTTCTTCGTATGTTTACTTAGCATACTTAGTACAATTGTTTACATCACATGCCTTCATTTTGTTATGACATTTGGTTTGTTTAACATGGGACAATACATTCATTAACATTAGCTACGCCGTTCGTTAGTAGGTAGTCGTACCATAGGAATTGACAACTCCCATTCCTGAAGTCCTGGGTTTGATAGGACTGGAAGGAGTGACCGAATTCGATATACATAACTTAGATAAACCTTTAATTTGTTTAACGGTTTATCGCCGCAGTCTCAAGGCTTGGATGTATGCATAGTTTACAATACCGCATAAATGTTAATATCAATAGAGCATGCATTTTCCGCAGAACATAACGTTGATTTAAACCACGTTTTACTTCAACGACTTGTTTTGTGCATTTTATATATGGTTTAAGTTGATACATTTCGCTTACCATACATGATACATTTTGGGATGCACATTACATGATTTACATTGAACATAAACACGTTGACATTGACATACACATTTGGTGGTTTACATTTGAACATAAACATTTGACATGGTTTACACAATAACACTTGACATTTGGTTTACACATGAACAATTTACATGGTGGATTGGTTTGGGTAAATGATTTAAGTAACGTGGCGTGTGTAATATGATACAAACATGGTGGATACGCCGCTGGTACTTCCTATATATAAATGTTTGTATAATATTACATACCGTGGCGTTATCTAAGTCATTTCAGTTTAGACACATTACATTTTACATAAGTAACATATACTTCACAAGACATTATTTTCACAAACAACTTATCTTATTCAACTCATTTTACTTGGTTATTCATTTAACCTTGCACTTATTTATACATATCCTTTGATGTTATCGTTTTTCAAATGGTTTACAAAGCAAGAAAAATTACAAGGTTCATGACTGACTGTTATTAAACATTCTTTAAACTCAAGTCATGAATCCCATTTTCACAAAACCTATGTATCTCACAGGCATTTTTATGCTGACGTACCTACTTTCACATGTGTTTTCAGGAGCTATTCCATAGGATGATGATCATGACACTAGGGCGGACCTGTGCCTTAGAGACTAAAACTGAAGATAGACTTAGTTAACTATGTTATAAACTCCTTGTTTTCCTGTTTAAGACAATGTACTACCTTTGTTTAATAAATAAAATGTAATTTTAATTTCCATGGTTGTATAACAATTAATTCTGTCCACAACACTCCCCGACGTTTCCGCCGCGGTTGCATGTTATACGCGGCCGGGGTGTGACAGAATTAATTGTTATACAACCAACTCTTCTGTCACACCCTGGCCGCGTATAACATGCAACCGCGGCGGAAACGCCGGGGAGTGTTGTGGACAGAATTAATTGTTATACAACCATGGAAATTAAAGTTACACTTTATTTATTAAACAAGGGTAGTACATTGTCTTAAACATGAAAACAAAGAGTTTATAACATAATTAACTATGTCTATCTTCAGTTTTAGTCTCTAAGGCACAGGTCCGCCCTAGTATCGTGGTCAACATCCTATGGAACAGCTCCTGAAAACACATGTGAAAGTAGGTACGTCAGTATAAAAATGCCTGTGAGATACATAGTTTTTGTGAAAATGGGATTCATGACTTGAGTTTAAAGAAATGTTTGATAACAGTCAGTCATGAACCTTGTAATTTGTCTTGCTTTGTAAATCATTTGAAAAACGATAACATCAGATGATATGTATAGATAAGTGCAAGGTTAAACGAGTAACCAAGTAAAATGAGTTGAATATAATAAGTTGTTTTGTAAGACAATGTTTTATGAAAAGTATGTTATTTGTATAAAATGTTATATGTCTAAACTGAAATGATTTAGATAACGCTAAGATATGTAATATTATACAAACATTTATATATAGGAAGTACCAGCGGCGTATCCACCATGTTTGTATCATATTACATACGGCACGTTACTTCAACCATTTACCCAAACCAATCCACCATGTAAATTGTTCTTGTATAAACCAAATGTCAAGTGTTATTGTGTAAACCATGTCAAATGTTTATGTTCAAATGTAAACCACCAATGTGTATTTCAATGTCAACGTGTTTATGTTCAATGTAAATCATGTAATGTGTATCCCAAAATGTATCATGTATGGTAAGCGAAATATATCAACTTAGACCATATGTAAACTGCACAAAACAAGTCGTTGAAGTAACACGTGGTTTAAGTCAACGTTATGTTTTGTGGAAAAATGCATGCTCTATTGATATTAACATTTATGCGGTATTGTAAACTATGCATACATCCAAGCCTTGAGATTGCGGCGATAAACCCTTAAACAAATTAAAGGTTCATCTAAGTTATGTATATCGAATTCGGTCATTCCTTCCAATCCTATGAACCCAGGATTTCAGAAACGGGAGTTGTCAATTCCTATGGTACCACTACCTACTAACGAACGGCGTAGCTAATGTTAATGAATGTATTGTCCCATGTTAAACAAACCAAATGTCATAACAAAATGAAGGCATGTGATGTAAACAATTGTACTAAGTATGCTAAGTAAACATACGAAGCAGAAATGTTCATGTAAATCAATGTGCCCATATGCTGAGTAAACAAATGCAACAGAAATGTTCATGTAAATCAATGTGTCCATATGCTGAGTAAACATATGCAACAGAAATGTTCATGTAAATCAATGTGTCCATATGCTGAGTAAACATATGCAACAGAAATGTTATGTAAATCAATGCACTAAGTACGCACACAATGGGCATACATAGCATAAAATGTAATGAAATCGTGTACTATAATGTACTAACAATATAGCAGGCATATGATGTGAAAACATGGAAAGCATGAAAGTAACAAGTAGGCACATGTGTTTCACCCCAAAACAGTTAGGAAAACAGTAAAAGAGGGGTTCTATGTACTCACCTGAGATTGCTTTGAGTTCCTTGTATAATAACTAGATAATGCTAAAGATCACGGAATATCAACGGCACCTAATAGGAAGCTTATGTTAATATACCGGACCAAATTGGAAGGATCGAATAGTACGCGGGTTCGTAAAACAAACGAGTATGGAGACTCGTGTAATATGGTTTAACAAAGCCTACATACTAAAATGAAACTTAACCTAAGTGCTTACGGTCCATCACGACCCGTTTAGGTAGCTTATGCCACCCTAACGCGTCGTTCGCGTAGAACGCGTTCGGAACGCCTAACATCGTGACCACAAGGTATAACCTCGGAAGGTTATAGCTATGGTCACCTAATGTATTTGGTCGGATCCTAAAGATCGACCAAATGGGTCGGGTTCGAAAGTATAAGCGATGGTTTAGATCGCTTACCTTACGACCCTATATAAGCACTATACTAAACGTGACGAGCTAAGCATGTTAGAACATGCTTAACTAAGTTTAGAAAACAGGTTTGGCATCAAAACAAACGGCTTTGATGCCCACGAGTAGTTTGGTTACAAAATACGCAAGAATGCGCATTTTGGCCGAAACTACGACTCGTCACTGAGCCTAGATAACGGGGTAATCAGTAGGTATGGTCACTATGGACCATAACCATCGTGATCACGCTCACGTTATGAAGTTCCATGATCTTCGCATCGACCATAAGCTGGTCAATGCAGAAAGTCAACAAAACGTTGACTTTCAGACTCGAAAAGCGAATAAAAGAGCGAAAGAAGACTTACGGAGGGTCCCCGAGTGCTAATCTATATCAAATAGCTCAGGTATGAAACAATGGTTCCAACTTAGAGCTTTAGATCTGATTCTTGTGGGTTTTTACACAAAAGGGGGGGGGGGTATTTATAGGAAAAGTGGAACCGTTAGGATCGTTTATCGAATATCGTGCCGCGATCTCGAGCGTACACTTGTCAAATTCTTGTGGTAAGTCAGATATTGGCTCTTGGCTCTTAATAGGGTGAAAGGGCATCGCCCCTTGATCGAACGAAAGGCCAAACTGCATTAAATGCAGAATATTTTCTGTCAGACACCCTCACGCGGCCCGCGTGAAAGTGCATGCAGATCTTACGCGGGCCGCCTGGTCCCGTCTGATCTGCACCACTTGCATAATTTACATATTTGGTCCCTGTTGCGTGTTTAAGCTATTTTCAGCCCTTCTAAGACCTGTAAAGCCAACTTTAAGGCCCTAAAATGATGCCTAAACATTGTGGACATGAAACATGCTCAAAAATGTTTCGGATGTTGGTTCGTTTGGCCGTACGATCGCGATGTTCGCTTAATTACGACGGAATGCGCATAAGCGCGAAAGACGATCCAAATGATGCGACGAATGGATTTTTCTCATGCCAAACACTAAGGCATAATATAAGGATGCTTACATAAATTTTTGGATGTCCGGATGTATTCAGAACGTAAGTTATGCGCAAAAGTGCAAACTTGTGCACTTTTTGACACTTTTAGTCCCTGAATGACCCAAAAGTTTATTTTAGCATACCAAATCCTTCAAAGCTTATTTCTAAGCTATGTCAAGGATATTTATGTTATGTTTAACTTATGGACATGTTCCGGAATGTTCGTTACAGTTCAAATTGACATACTTTCGCAGTTTGTCAAGTTTAGTCCCTGTAAGCGAATTAACTTGTTTTTGCTATACCAAAGCCTTCAAAACTTATTTCTAAGTTATGTAAAGGTTGTTTAAGGTACGTTGAGTATATGTTGATGTTCCGGAGTATTTGCCGCATTAAACTGAGTACGTTTACGCACCAGTTTGCGTATAATTCTCTTAGAAAGCGATGTAGAGTTTGAATTTGAACAAAAGTCAAAACATGAAAAATGGAAAACACAACCAAACAAACATTGGGATCAAATAACATTATTTTATTGATACTTGAACTGTTCACAATGATTACAAGAACAAATGTTACAGTCTCCCCTACTTGTGGAAATTTCGTCCCGAAATTTATTTAGAGGAAACTGATGGAAAAAGATGCGGATATTTTGCCTTCATTTGATCTTCACGTTCCCAAGTAAACTCGGGTCCACGCTTAGATTCCCAACGAACCTTGACCAAAGGAATGCGCTTGCGTTTAAGCCACTTGACTTCACGTTCCATGATTTCTACCGGTTTTTCAACAAATTTCAGTGTTTTATCAACACGAATTTCGTCAAGCGGTATGTGGAGGTTCTGATCGGCTAAACACCTTTTGAGATTGGACACGTGAAAGGTTGGATGAACATTTCCAAGTTCAGGAGGTAACTCAAGTCTGTAGGCTACCTTACCGATTCTTTCGACGATCCTGAATGGTCCAACGTATCTAGGTGCAAGTTTTCCTTTCTTTCCAAATCTGATCACACCTTTCCAAGGTGAGACCTTAAGTAATACACGATCACCGACTTGAAAATCCAAGGGTTTGCGTTATACATGCAACCGCGGCCGGGGTGTGACATCGGGTTCGAAAGTATAAGCGATTGTTTAGATCGCTTACCTTTACGACCCTAGACAAGCACAAATCTAAAAGCGACGAGCTAAACATGCTAGAACATGTTTAGTAAAGTTAGAAAACAAGTTTGGTATTAAAACAAACGGTTTTAATACCCTAGAGTAGTTTGGTTACAAAATACGCGAGCAAACGCATTTTGGCCGAAACTACGACTCGTCACTGAGCCTAGATAACGTGGAAATCAGTGGGTATAGTCACTAGGGACCATAACCATCGTGATTACGCTCACGTTATGAAGTTCAAACAAACTTCTCGTTGACCATAAACTGATCAATGCAAAAAGTCAAACGCAGTTTGACTTTAATGCTAAAATGAACGATAAACGCGAAAGAATACTTACAGAAGGTCCCCGCAAGATTCAAACCCGATTCACTCTCAGGTAGGAAGCATATACTTCCACTTAGAGAGTGTAGAATCATATTCAAATGTGAGGAAGAATGAAATGGGTGTGGGGCATTTATAGATTTCATGGAACCGTTAAGATCGTTCGTCGTAAAACGTGATTTAATCTCAACCGTACACATGTGCCCATGGTTTTGTAAAACCATGGGAGCCCCTAATATGAGCCCATAGAATTGTAATAACCATTAAATATCAGCCCATGGTATTGCAAAACCATATGTTTAAAACCATCAAATCTCAAAAGTGGACCAAGTTCAATGTATCTGCCAGAAATTTCAAAAATGATCCCTGCACTTGTAAAACTTGATTGTTTTGCACTTTTAAGCCCCGTTAACCCCATTTCATGGCTCTAAAATAAAGTTAAAGTATAGGGAACTTAAAATATGCTCAAAAACATCTTGGATGTCGGTTTGTTTGGTCGTACGGTTGCGTTGTTCGGTTAATTACGACGGAAATCGTAATGAACGCAAAAACGATCCAAATTACGCGACGAATGGAATTTTATTATGCCAATCACTAAAATAAAATATTTTAATGATTACATAAATTTTTGGATGTCCGGATATATTCAGGATGAAAGATATGCGCGAAAATGCAAACTTATGCACTTTTGACGCTTTTAGTCTCTATTGATCAAATAAGTTTATTTTAGCATATCGAACCCTTCAAAGCCTATTTCTAAGCTATGTAAAGGATATTTAGGGTATGTTTAACTTATGATCAAGTTCCAGAATGTTTGTTACAGTACGAATCGACATACTTTCGCAATTTGTCGAATTTAGTCCCTATAAGCGAATAAACTTGATTTCGGCACACCAAACCTTCCAAAACTTATTTCTAAGTTATGTAAAGTTATTTAAGGTATGTTAAGCCTATTTCACTATTCCGGAGTGTTTGTTGCATTAAACTGGTTATTTTTACGCATCAGATCGCGTATAACCCCGAAATCGATCAAGAATTAATATGTGCAAACGATACACATATTTATACAAATCCCAAGTATGAAATACAATATTTCATTGGTTTGGTACTTGTTTGATGGCTGAAGTGACAAAGGTGTCACAGTCTCCCCTTCTTCAGGAAATTTCGTCCCGAAATTTATTTAGAGCAAACTTGTGAGAGCTTGAAACATGAAGTTGAAAAGATCGAACAACACTGGTTAGAGTCCTGAACTTCTAGTAACTTTTAAATAACATCATGCTTAAAATGTGAGAGGGACACTTAAGCATATAAGGTGTTATTGGTGCGTCCACCGTACCTCTATTACATTGTTCACATTTTGTTATGGTTGTCACTATCGGTTCTTACACATAATAAGTCTTACTATGGTTTCCGTGCACTGAACTTCGTAATTATGTATGCATCCATAATTATGTAATTCCTTGCATAGTCACGTAGTGCATCTTAGAATGTGTAGGGGAGGAAAACAATGAACGAGCCTGTGATGATTGTGATTCGACCATACTGGGGTCCTTTTTAATTGAGTCAATAAATGATCTCCAGACCGCCAAGGAGTTTTTTCAGCTTATATCATCATATGTCATTCTCAACCAGATTTTGAATCAATCCTTTGACTAGACCACTCAAAGGGTCTCTTTTTGTATCATGGAATGGTACTATATAATCCAAGGGTCTTGACTATCATGTATAAGCCCAATAAGGATTTAAGATAGTACCTTTTTGAATATCCTACTACGAATCCCTCATATGAAGATATGAAAGGTTCCACGAGGATTTGGATAACGAATATCAAGAGTATACAAAAACACAAAATGCATAAAAGAAAACACAAAATGCATAAACACATAATCACATAATTGTTTAACTTGATTTTGGATTTGTTATCATTTTGTTAATTTGTTCTGCTAACCGAGGACATGAATTTAAAGCACACCAGGAATCCAATTTGTGGATTTCGATTGGCACTTTAAATATTTCCAAGAATCTAACTATAAGATAGATAGATTTTAAAAATTCGATTTCGATTATAAGGAACCGAAATGTTCGAATTAAGATACACAAGGAATCCAATTAAGGACTCTGATTTAAATGATAATCAACCACAAGGGTCTAATTGTAAAGATAAAAAGATCCCATATGGATTTTAGAAGTTGAATATGTTTTGAAACCTTGCACTGGATGTGCTTTAAGTCAAAACATGAAGTAAAAATGCTTATGAAGTTGAGATGCTAGATATGCCAAGGCGGCATATGAAGTGGAATTTGAAGGTTAAGTCAATGTATGAGGAAAATACTTTGAAAACTATGCATGGGGTTCTTTTTTTTAAAAAATGTGTTCAATGTTTTTGGAAACCTTATATGTATAATACTTCTGAAATCATAAAGTAGGTGTATTGGGTAGGTATATTTATAAAAAAATGTTTAAAAATCATGCAGGATGAATTTTGAAATTATGTATAAGGTTTTTGAAAACATGAATGATGCTTTTGAAATCATGCACTTGATATAAGTAGTTATACTGTATTATTAACATTTTGAAATCATGAAGGTCGTTTTTGAAAACATAGACAATGTTTTTGAAAAATTGTTTTTGAAAACATAGACAATGCTTTTGAAATCATGGATGTGATATGTTAAGTAAATACACTATATTAAAAACGTTTTTGAACTATATATAAAATGTTTTTGAAATCATGTTGTTTTGAAAACTTATGTTATGCATGTTGAAAAAATCAGAACGTAATGGGTATGAGATTTGAAAAAGCCCTTAGTTATCTAACCAAGGATTCAAAGGCACAGATGTGCAAAAAGCACAATTACTCACAATTTCGCTTTATTTCTTGTACTTCGTCTCCTAGAATGAAACGGGTACTTAAAATTTTCGAGGATATCATGAGCGATCACTTGAAAGGGAGAATCACAAGAGTAGTTTGTAAAGAACATAGTTCCTTGATGTAGGTATCATAGGGAAATGCCATACACATGTAACTACACTTGTACATCAGAATTGCGAACAACGACTTTTATTTATGAACAAAACAGATTGTTTCACAATACAAGAAAACAAAAGAAACAAAGGCATAGGACAGCAACATCTTTTGCTTAGCCAAATGCTCATCCAAGGGTTGAATTTGCATTGACAATCTTCGGGCATTTGTTTCTGAAATGGCTCGTCTCACCATAGTCGTAGCAAGTACCCGATGGGAAACGAGCTTGAGTAGGGTTGACTAGGAGTTGGGTAGCAGCAAGGTTTATAGCAGCTTTGTTTTGGATAGCAAAGCGGCATATGTTAATCAAATATCCCCACCGTCCACAGTAGGTACATTTAGAGCAGGGTAGGAGGTTTAAATGATGACGATTGCATCGTCTGCAATGGGATGGTTCCTAAGTACGGCTTCCTAGCTGGTGGCGCTGCCACTTGGCTAGGTCCCGCTTGATTAGGTGTAACTGCTGCGGGTTTCTTTGAAGACTTACGCTTCCTTGATTTTGGTGCAGGCTCGACTTCTACTTCCTTCGGTGACTCTTGAGTGGCTCCATTTTTGAGACAAGACATGGCAATGCCTAGATCCATAGACTTCAGAATCACTTCGCCTATTTGCTGGGCAAATTTGGCTGTTTGCTCGGACATTTGACCGTTGTTGAGGTGAAGAGATATTCTAGAAGGAAATGAAAGATATAGGAAGAAACAAATGAAATGTTATCTGATAAACAAGACAGAAAGGCAATGCATACGAATTGCGATAATTTGTTTGTTACCTAAGGCAAACAAATGAGAAGGTGACAAACCAAAGCAAGCGGGTCATAATAATGTATCGCTGAAGACATGCTTGCCTATAAGTGAACACTCACCCCAAGAGTTCCCAAGTAAGAGTGACTGGTCCGATACTGCGGATTTGTACGAACACTCAAGCCTTAGACAGAAAACTCAGAGTACATGCATTCACCCTTCCAGTACGCACGTGTTCACATTATGAGACCCAAACTTTGACGAGATTTTGAAAACTTAGAGGGTTCAAAACCTTATAACGAAGGGTTCAAAACCTAGTAATCAATCATCCTAGAACAGATGATTAGTTTTCAAAGCGGATTTGAAATTTATGTTCTTGTTGTGGTTGTCGCCTAAGGATAGGTGACGGTATTGTTTTATGACTAAACGCAAGTAAACTTGCGTTAGGGTCCTTGGAAGGTTATAGACTAGGTCAAAGCATTACTAATAACCTAATTCCCTATAACCATGAGCTCTGATACCAACATTTCTGTCACACCCCGACCACGTAAACAACAAAACGTGGCGGAATCGTCGGGGAGTGTTGTAACAGAATCATTGTTTAATAACACATGGAAAATTGAAATTTTGTTTTATTGATTAAAGGAGTTAAAATGTCTTAACAAACAAAGAATATAACATAATCAACTAGTCTTGCATCTTTTATTGTCACTAAGGCCCAAGTCCGCCTATGTGTATCTTGATCAATCCTATGTATCATCTCCTGAAACACATGTGAAAATAGGTACGTCAGCATAAAAATGCCGGCGAGTACATAGGTTTTATTGATTTAGGACTCATGACTTATAAGTTTGGAAAAAGTTGTTTAACAAAAGTCAGTCATGATCCTTGTAAAAATGTTTTTTTTATAAATCATTTGAAAAACGATGATAGATATGTATATGTAAAAGAATAATGTATGGTTAAATGAATAACCAAGTAAAATGAGTTTGTATATAACAAACAGTTTTGTAAAACAATGTCTTGTGAAAAATATGTCATTTGTATAAAATGTATAAGTCCAAATTGAAGGATTTATGTAACGCTACGATATGTAATATAATACAAGCACTTATATATAGGAAGTACCAGTGGCGTATCCACCATGCTTGTATCATATTACACACATCTCGTTACTTAAATCACTTACCCAAACAAACCACCAATGTAAATTGCCTATGTCTAAACCAATTGTCAAATGTCATTGTGAAAACCATGTCAAAAATGTCTATGTCAAATGTCAATTACGTATTGTGTAAACAAAATGTCATGTATGGCAAGTGAAATATGTATCACTAAACCATTGGTGAAAATACACAAAACAAAGTATTGAAGTAAAAATTCGTTTAAATCAAAGTTATGTTTTGTGGAAATGCATGCTATACTGATACAAACACTTATGCGGTATGTTAAACGCATACATTCAAGCCTTGAGACAGACGGATAACCTTAAGTAAAGGTTATCAATGTGAAATGTTTTCGGATTCAGTCATTCCTTTCATCCAAACCAACCCAGGATGTCACGAACGGGATTTGTCAAGTCCTATGGTACCATTACTTACTACCGAGCGGCGTAGCTAATATTAATGAATGTATATAAGTCCCGTTTTTACAAACCAAATGTTATACCGAATGTAAGCATGTGATGTGATGTGAATGTACTAAGTATGGACTAAATGAACATACATAGCATGAAAAGGTAAATGTAAATCAAATGTACTAAGTATGCTAAGTTAACATACAAAGCAGAAAAGTCATGTAAAACAATGTGCTAGCATGTTAAGTAAACATACATAGCAAAAGAAATGTAATGTAAAACAATGTGCTAGCATGCTAAGTAAACATACATAGCAAAACATAATGAAATCATGTACTAATAGTATACTAATGAAAATAGCAAGTATATGATATGAAAACATGGAAAACGTGAAAGTAACAAGTAGGCACATGTGTTTCACCCCAAAATAGTTTGAAAACAGTAAAAGAGGGGACTATGTACTCACTTGAGGGTGCTTAGAAGTCTTGAACAACAACCAAGCAAAGCTAGAGGGATCACGGAAATCAAACGGCACCCTATATAGATAACTACATAAAAAACCGGACCTAAATCGGGAGATTGGATAGTATGAGGTTTTGTAAACCAAATGAGTATGGGAACTCATATGATATGGTTCAACAAAGCCTACATACTAAAATGAAACCTAACCTAAGTGCTTTTAACCCGTTATGACCCGTTTAGGTAGCTTATGCCACTTTAACGCGTCGTTCGCGTAAAACGCGTTTGGACCGCCTAACTAGTCCTATGACAAGTAGAATATGCCTTAACATGTCTAATATAGTTTCCTAATCAGTTTAGATGTCAAAATTTAGGTCACATATGCTTAAAATGAATTTATGCGTAAAAAGGGTATTTTGGTAATTTACCTAAGGCATAAGAACTACTTATCATACAACTACTTAAACGACGTGACCATAAGGCATAACCTCGGAAGGTTATTCCCTATACAACTATGGTCACCTAATGTGTTTGGTCGGATCCTAATGATCGGCCAAACGGGTCGGGTTCGAAAGTATAAGCGATTGTTTAGATCGCTTACCTTTACGACCCTAGACAAGCACAAATCTAAAAGCGACGAGCTAAACATGCTAGAACATGTTTAGTAAAGTTAGAAAACAGGTTTGGTATTAAAACAAACGGTTTTAATACCTTAGAGTAGTTTGGTTACAAAATACGCGAGGAAACGCATTTTGGCCGAAACTACGACTCGTCACTGAGCCTAGATAACGTGGAAATCAGTGGGTATAGTCACTAGGGACCATAACCATCGTGATTACGCTCACGTTATGAAGTTCAAACGAACTTCTCGTTGACCATAAACTGATCAATGCAAAAAGTCAAACGCAGTTTGACTTTAACGCTAAAAGGAACGATAAACGCGAAAGAATACTTACAGAAGGTCCCCGCAAGATTCAAACCCGATTCACTCTCAGGTAGGAAGCATATACTTCCACTTAGAGAGTGTAGAATCATATTCAATGTGAGGAAGAATGAAATGGGTGTGGGGTATTTATAGATTTCATGGAACCGTTAAGATCGTTCGTCGTAAAACGTGATTTAATCTCAACCGTACACATGTGCCCATGGTTTTGTAAAACCATGGGAGCCCCTAATATGAGCCCATAGAATTGTAATAACTATTAAATATCAGCCCATGATATTGCAAAACCATATGTTTAAAACCATCAAATCTCAAAAGTGGACCAAGTTCAATGTATCTGCCAGAAATTTCAAAAATGATCCCTGCACTTGTAAAACTTGATTGTTTTGCACTTTTAAGCCCCGTTAACCCCATTTCATGGCTCTAAAATAAAGTTAAAGTATAGGGAACTTAAAATATGCTCAAAAACATCTTGGATGTCGGTTTGTTTGGTCGTACGGTTGCGTTGTTCGGTTAATTACGACGGAAATCGTAATGAACGCAAAAACGATCCAAATTACGCGACGAATGGAATTTTATTATGCCAATCACTAAAATAAAATATTTTAATGATTACATAAATTTTTGGATGTCCGGATATATTCAGGATGAAAGATATGCGCGAAAATGCAAACTTATGCACTTTTGACGCTTTTAGTCTCTATTGATCAAATAAGTTTATTTTAGCATATCGAACCCTTCAAAGCCTATTTCTAAGCTATGTAAAGAATATTTAGGGTATGTTTAACTTATGATCAAGTTCCAGAATGTTCGTTACAGTACGAATCGACATACTTTCGCAATTTGTCGAATTTAGTCCCCATAAGCGAATAAACTTGATTTCGGCACACCAAACCTTCCAAAACTTATTTCTAAGTTATGTAAAGGTTATTTAAGGTATGTTAAGCCTATTTCACTATTCCGGAGTGTTTGTTGCATTAAACTGGTTATTTTTACGCATCAGATCGCGTATAACCCCGAATTCGATCAAGAATTAATATGTGCAAACGATATACATATTTATACAAATCCCAAGTATGAAATACAATATTTCAATTGTTTGGTATTTGTTTGATGGCTGAAGTGACACAGGTGTCACAGTCTCCCCTTCTTCAGGAAATTTCGTCCCGAAATTTATTTAGAGGAAACTTGTGAGAGCTTGAAACGTGAAGTTGAAAAGATCGAAACTGGTTAGAGTCCTGAACTTCTAGTAACTTTTAAATAACATCATGCTTAAAATGTGAGAGGGACACTTAAGCATATAAGGTGTTATTGGTGCGTCCACCGTACCTCTATTACATTTTTCACATTTTGTTATGGTTGTCACTATCGGTTCTTACACATAATAAGTCTTACTATGGTTTCCGTGCACTGAACTTCATAATTATGTATGCATCCATAATTATGTAATTCCTTCCATAGTCACGTAGTGCATCTTAGAATGTGTAGGGGAGGAAAACAATGAACGAGCCTGTGATGATTGTGATTCGACCATACTGGGGTCCTTTTTAATTGAGTCAATAAATGATCTCCAGACCGCCAAGGAGTCTTTTCAGCTTATATCATCATATGTCATTCTCAACCAGATTCTGAATCAATCCTTTGACTAGACCACTCAAAGGGTCTCTTTTTGTATCATGGAATGGTACTATATAATCCAAGGGTCTTGACTATCATGTATAAGCCCAATAAGGATTTAAGATAGTACCTTTTTGAATATCCTACTACGAATCCCTCATATGAAGATATGAAAGGTTCCACGAGGATTTGGATAACGAATATCAAGAGTATACAAAAACACAAAATGCATAAAAGAAAACACAAAATGCATAAACACATAATCACATAATTGTTTAACTTGATTTTGGATTTGTTATCATTTTGTTAATTTGTTCTGCTAACCGAGGACATGAATTTAAAGCACACCAGGAATCCAATTTGTGGATTTCGATTGGCACTTTAAATATTTCCAAGAATCTAACTATAAGATAGATAGATTTTAAAAATTCGATTTCGATTATAAGGAACCGAAATGTTCGAATTAAGATACACAAGGAATCCAATTAAGGACTCTGATTTGAATGATAATCAACCACAAGGGTCTAATTGTAAAGATAAAAAGATCCCATATGGATTTTAGAAGTTGAATATGTTTTGAAACCTTGCACTGGATGTGCTTTAAGTCAAAACATGAAGTAAAAATGCTTATGAAGTTGAGATGCTAGATATGCCAAGGCGGCATATGAAGTGGAATTTGAAGGTTAAGTCAATGTATGAGGAAAATACTTTGAAAACTATGCATGGGGTTCTTTTTTTAAAAAATGTGTTCAGTGTTTTTGGAAACCTTATATGTATAATACTTCTGAAATCATAAAGTAGGTGTATTGGGTAGGTATATTTATAAAAAAAATGTTTAAAAATCATGCGGGATGAATTTTGAAATTATGTATAAGGTTTTTGAAAACATGAATGATGCTTTTGAAATCATGCACTTGATATAAGTAGTTATACTGTATTATTAACATTTTGAAATCATGAAGGTCGTTTTTGAAAACATAGACAATGTTTTTGAAAAATTGTTTTTGAAAACATAGACAATGCTTTTGAAATCATGGATGTGATATGTTAAGTAAATACACTATATTAAAAACGTTTTTGAACTATATATAAAATGTTTTTGAAATCATGTTGTTTTGAAAACTTATGTTATGCATGTTGAAAAAATCAGAACGTAATGGGTATGAGATTTGAAAAAGCCCTTAGTTATCTAACCAAGGATTCAAAGGCACAGATGTGCAAAAAGCACAATTACTCACAATTTCGCTTTATTTCTTGTACTTCGTCTCCTAGAATGAAACGGGTACTTAAAATTTTCGAGGATATCATGAGCGATCACTTGAAAGGGAGAATCACAAGAGTAGTTTGTAAAGAACATAGTTCCTTGATGTAGGTATCATAGGGAAATGCCATACACATGTAACTACACTTGTACATCAGAATTGCGAACAACGACTTTTATTTATGAACAGAACAGATTGTTTCACAATACAAGAAAACAAAAGAAACAAAGGCATAGGACAGCAACATCTTTTGCTTAGCCAAATGCTCATCCAAGGGTTGAATTTGCATTGACAATCTTCGGGCATTTGCTTCTGAAATGGCTCGTCTCACCATAGTCGTAGCAAGTACCCGACGGGAAACGAGCTTGAGTAGGGTTGACTTGGAGTTGGGTAGCAGCAAGGTTTATAGCAGCTTTGTTTTGGATAGCAAAGCGGCATATGTTAATCAAATGTCCCCACCGTCCACAGTAGGTACATTTAGAGCAGGGTGTGAGGTTTAAATGATGACGATTACATGGTCTGCAATGGGGTGGTTCCTAAGTACGGCTTCCTAGCTGGTGGCGCTTCCACTTGGCTAGGTCCCGCTTGATTAGGTGTAACTGCTGTGGGTTTCTTTGAAGACTTACGCTTCCTTGATTTTGGTGCAGGCTCGACTTCTACTTCCTTCGGTGACTCTTGAGTGGCTCCATTTTTGAGACAAGACATGGCAATGCCTAGATCCATAGACTTCAGAATCACTTCGCCTATTTGCTGGGCAAATTTGGCTGTTTGCTCGGACATTTGACCGTTGTTGAGGTGAAGAGACATTCTAGAAGGAAATGAAAGATATAGGAAGAAACAAATGAAATGTTATCTGATAAACAAGATAGAAAGGCAATGCATACGAATTGCGATCATTTGTTTGTTACCTAAGGCAAACAAATGAGAAGGTGACAAACCAAAGCAAGCGGGTCATAATAATGTATCGCTGAAGACATGCTTACCTATAAGTGAACACTCACCCCAAGAGTTCCCAGGTAAGAGTGACTGGTCCGATACTGCGGATTTGTACGAACACTCTAGCCTTAGACAGAAAACTCAGAGTACATGCATTCACCCTTCCAGTTCGCACGTGTTCACTTTATGAGACCCAAACTTTGACGAGATTTTGAAAACTTAGAGGGTTCAAAACCTTATAACGAAGGGTTCAAAACCTAGTAATCAATCATCCTAGAACAGATGATTAGTTTTCAAAGCGGATTTGAAATTTATGTTCTTGTTGTGGTTGTCGCCTAAGGATAGTTGACGGTATTGTTTTATGACTAAACGCAAGTAAACTTGCGTTAGGGTCCTTGGAAGGTTATAGACTAGGTCAAAGCATTACTAATAACCTAATTCCCTATAACCATGAGCTCTGATACCAACATTTCTATCACACCCCGACCACGTAAACAACAAAACGTGGCGGAATCGTCGGGGAGTGTTGTAACAGAATCATTGTTTAATAACACATGGAAAATTGAAATTTTGTTTTATTGATTAAAGGAGTTAAAATGTCTTAACAAACAAAGAATATAACATAATCAACTAGTCTTGCATCTTTTATTGTCACTAAGGCCCAAGTCCGCCTATGTGTATCTTGATCAATCCTATGTATCATCTCCTGAAACACATGTGAAAATAGGTACGTCAGCATAAAAATGCCGGCGAGTACATAGGTTTTATTGATTTAGGACTCATGACTTATAAGTTTGGAAAAAGTTGTTTAACAAAAGTCAGTCATGATCCTTGTAAAAATGTTTTTTTTTATAAATCATTTGAAAAACGATGATAGATATGTATATGTAAAAGAATAATGTATGGTTAAATGAATAACCAAGTAAAATGAGTTTGTATATAACAAACAGTTTTGTAAAACAATGTCTTGTGAAAAATATGTCATTTGTATAAAATGTATAAGTCCAAATTGAAGGATTTATGTAACGCTACGATATGTAATATAATACAAGCACTTATATATAGGAAGTACCAGCGGCGTATCCACCATGGTTGTATCATATTACACACATCTCGTTACTTAAATCACTTACCCAAACAAACCACCAATGTAAATTGCCCATGTCTAAACCAATTGTCAAATGTCATTGTGAAAACCATGTCAAAAATGTCTATGTCAAATGTCAATTATGTATTGTGTAAACAAAATGTCATGTATGGCAAGTGAAATATGTATCACTAAACCATAGGTGAAAATACGCAAAACAAAGTATTGAAGTAAAAATTGGTTTAAATCAAAGTTATGTTTTGTGGAAATGCATGCTATACTGATACAAACACTTATACGGTATGTTAAACGCATACATTCAAGCCTTGAGACAGACGGATAACCTTAAGTAAAGGTTATCAATGTGAAATGTTTTCGGATTCAGTCATTCCTTTCATCCAAACCAACCCAGGATGTCAGGAACGGGATTTGTCAAGTCCTATGGTACCATTACTTACTACCGAGCGGCGTAGCTAATGTTAATGAATGTATATACGTCCCGTTTTTACAAACCAAATGTTATACCGAATGTAAGCATGTGATGTGATGTGAATGTACTAAGTATGGACTAAATGAACATACATAGCATGAAAAGGTAAATGTAAATCAAATGTACTAAGTATGCTAAGTTAACATACAAAGCAGAAAAGTCATGTAAAACAATGTGCTAGCATGTTAAGTAAACATACATAGCAAAAGAAATGTAATGTAAAACAATGTGCTAGCATGCTAAGTAAACATACATAGCAAAACATAATGAAATCATGTACTAATAGTATACTAATGAAAATAGCAAGTATATGATATGAAAACATGGAAAACGTGAAAGTAACAAGTAGGCACATGTGTTTCACCCCAAAATAGTTTGAAAACAGTAAAAGAGGGGACTATGTACTCACTTGAGGGTGCTTAGAAGTCTTGAACAACAACCAAGCAAAGCTAGAGGGATCACGGAAATCAAACGGTACCCTATATAGATAACTACATAAATAACCGGACCTAAATCGGGAGATTGGATAGTATGAGGTTTTGTAAACCAAATGAGTATGGGAACTCATATGATATGGTTCAACAAAGCCTACATACTAAAATGAAACCTAACCTAAGTGCTTTTGACCCGTTATGACCCGTTTAGGTAGCTTATGCCACTTTAATGCGTCGTTCGTGTAAAACGCGTTCGGACCGCCTAACTAGTCCTATGACAAGTAGAATATGCCTTAACATGTCTAATATAGTTGCCTAATCAGTTTAGATGTCAAAATTTAGGTCACATATACTTAAAATGAATTTATGCGTAAAAAGGGTATTTTGGTAATTTACCTAAGGCATAAGAACTACTTATCATACAACTACTTAAACGACGTGACCATAAGGCATAACCTCGGAAGGTTATTTCCTATACAACTATGGTAACCTAATGTGTTTGGTCGGATCCTAATGATCGGCCAAACGGGTCGGGTTCGAAAGTATAAGCGATTGTTTAGATCGCTTACCTTTACGACCCTAGACAAGCACAAATCTAAAAGCGACGAGCTAAACATGCTAGAACATGTTTAGTAAAGTTAGAAAACAGGTTTGGTATTAAAACAAACGGTTTTAATACCTTAGAGTAGTTTGGTTACAAAATACGCGAGGAAACGCATTTTGGCCGAAACTACGACTCGTCACTGAGCCTAGATAACGTGGAAATCAGTGGGTATAGTCACTAGGGACCATAACCATCGTGATTACCCTCACGTTATGAAGTTCAAACGAACTTCTCGTTGACCATAAACTGATAAATGCAAAAAGTCAAACGCAGTTTGACTTTAACGCTAAAACGAACGATAAACGCGAAAGAATACTTACAGAAGGTCCCCGCAAGATTCAAACCCGATTCACTCTCAGGTAGGAAGCATATACTTCCAATTAGAGAGTGTAGAATCAGATTCAAATGTGAGGAAGAATGAAATGGGTGTGGGGTATTTATAGATTTCATGGAACCGTTAAGATCGTTCGTCGTAAAACGTGATTTAATCTCAACCGTACACATGTGCCCATGGTTTTGTAAAACCATGGGAGCCCATAATATGAGCCCATAGAATTGTAATAACCATTAAATATCAGCCCATGGTATTGCAAAACCATATGTTTAAAACCATCAAATCTCAAAAGTGGACCAAGTTCAATGTATCTGCCAGAAATTTCAAAAATGATCCCTGCACTTGTAAAACTTGATTGTTTTGCACTTTTAAGCCCCGTTAACCCCATTTCATGGCTCTAAAATAAAGTTAAAGTATAGGGAACTTAAAATATGCTCAAAAACATCTTGGATGTCGGTTTGTTTGGTCGTACGGTTGCGTTGTTCGTTTAATTACGACGGAAATCGTAATGAACGCAAAAACGATCCAAATTACGCGACGAATGGAATTTTATTATGCCAATCAATAAAATAAAATATTTTAATTATTACATAAATTTTTGGATGTCCGGATATATTCAGGATGAAAGATATGCGCGAAAATGCAAACTTATGCACTTTTGACGCTTTTAGTCTCTATCAGACCTGGCAAACGGGTCGGGTCGGGTTGGGTCATGGGTCAAAACGGGTTCGGGTCAGAACGGGTTCGGGTCAAAACGGGTCAATTAAGAAAAGGGTTGTTTTGGTTCGAGTCGGAACGGGTTCGGGTCGGAACGGGTTCGGGTCAGAACGTGTTCGGGTTGAAACGGGTCCGGGTCAGAACGGGTTTCGGGTCGGGTCGGGTCGGGTCAATTTTTTTTTTTTTTTGAACAATCACATAGCCTAGAACATTCAAAACTTGCTCGATAATGAATCATTAAGTAGAAAGAAATTACCACTTGCTGTACTTATTCCACAATACTAAATGTAACATTAAAACTGCAACAATATCGATTTGGGGCCATTTCAAAAAAAGTGATTTCAATTAACTTTTCAAACAATATTTCAACTCAGCATCACAACTTATTGTTAAGAAAATGCAATGATAAAAAAATGGTCAAATCACTTCCATAAAGTTGTGTATCAAGTAGGGATGAGCAAATACCGATACCGTCCCGATCCCGAATTTTGTGTAAACTTGGTACCGATACCGAAATATGCCGGTACGGTATCGGTATTTTGAGGGTAAAATTCGGTGTGTTACCGATACCGTACCGTTCCGATACCGAAATTGCCGAAAAGTGGATACCGTTTCCGGTACCGAAAAAATTCGGGATCGGGATCGGGACGGAAATGAGATCGGGACGGTATTTTATACCAATTGCTCATCCCTAGTGTCAAGTACAGTGGATACATGGAGAATGCAAGTTGCGACAAAACAAATCGTCACAATAAAGTTTTGTCTTCTTTGTTTTCAAATAACCATCAGATTCTCTTCTTCTTCGTTTATCACTCAAATGGCAACGAATAAGGTGATGATAATGGTACACCAGTGTCAGTGTTCGGAGTTTAATGGTGATGGAGGTTTGCGTTGAAACGGTACGGGTTGAAAAGATACGGGTCGAAACGGTACGATTCAAAACGGTACTGGTCGAAACGGTACGGGTCAAAACAGTTCGTCGAAACGGTTCGATTCGAAACGGTATTGGTCGAAATGGTACTGGTAGAAACGGTACGGGTTGAAAAGGTTCGCGTCGAAACGGTACTGGTCGAAACGGTACTGGCAGAAACGGTATGGGTCGAAACGGGACGCGTTGAAATGGAACGAAACTCATCCCGACCTGAAACTCATGTCGTGCGGAAACTCGTGTCGGCCCCAAACCCGTTGCGATGCGAAACCCGTCCCGTGCAGAAACCCGTGTCGTCCCGAAACCCGACCCGAACCGACCCGTTCCGATCCAAAACCCGCGTCGTGCCGAAACCCGTCTCGGCCCGAAACTCAATTTGACCTGAACCCACATCGACCCATTTCTTTAATGTTGTCGACCCGCTTTGACCCGAAAATAACAAGATAAAATTTCAAGTGACCCATTGTGACCCATTTAGTTAAAATATCTTACCCAAACCAACCCATATAATTTTAAAAGCAACCCAAACTGACCCATTTAAAAGACTTTGGGTCAAGATTGCCCCCTCTAGTCTCTATTGATCAAATAAGTTTATTTTAGCATATCGAACCCTTCAAAGCCTATTTCTAAGCTATGTAAAGGATATTTAGGGTATGTTTAACTTATGATCAAGTTCCAGAATGTTCGTTACAGTACGAATCGACATACTTTCGCAATTTGTCGAATTTAGTCCCCATAAGCGAATAAACTTGATTTCGGCACACCAAACCTTCCAAAACTTATTTCTAAGTTATGTAAAGGTTATTTAAGGTATGTTAAGCCTATTTCACTATTCCGGAGTGTTTGTTGCATTAAACTGGTTATTTTTACGCATCAGATCGCGTATAACCCCGAAGTCGATCAAGAATTAATATGTGCAAACGATATACATATTTATACAAATCCCAAGTATGAAATACAATATTTCATTGGTTTGGTATTTGTTTGATGGCTGAAGTGACACAGGTGTCACAGTCTCCCCTTCTTCAGGAAATTTCGTCCCGAAATTTATTTAGAGGAAACTTGTGAGAGCTTGAAACGTGAAGTTGAAAAGATCGAAACTGGTTAGAGTCCTGAACTTCTAGTAACTTTTAAATAACATCATGCTTAAAATGTGAGAGGGACACTTAAGCATATAAGGTGTTATTGGTGCGTCCACCGTACCTCTATTACATTGTTCACATTTTGTTATGGTTGTCACTATCGGTTCTTACACATAATAAGTCTTACTATGGTTTCCGTGCACTGAACTTCATAATTATGTATGCATCCATAATTATGTAATTCCTTGCATAGTCACGTAGTGCATCTTAGAATGTGTAGGGGAGGAAAACAATGAACGAGCCTGTGATGATTGTGATTCGACCATACTGGGGTCCTTTTTAATTGAGTCAATAAATGATCTCCAGACCGCCAAGGAGTCTTTTCAGCTTATATCATCATATGTCATTCTCAACCAGACTCTGAATCAATCCTTTGACTAGACCACTCAAAGGATCTCTTTTTGTATCATGGAATGGTACTATATAATCCAAGGGTCTTGACTATCATGTATAAGCCCAATAAGGATTTAAGATAGTACCTTTTTGAATATCCTACTACGAATCCCTCATATGAAGATATGAAAGGTTCCACGAGGATTTGGATAACGAATATCAAGAGTATACAAAAACACAAAATGCATAAAAGAAAACACAAAATGCATAAACACATAATCACATAATTGTTTAACTTGATTTTGGATTTGTTATCATTTTGTTAATTTGTTCTGCTAACCGAGGACATGAATTTAAAGCACACCAGGAATCCAATTTGTGGATTTCGATTGGCAATTTAAATATTTCCAAGAATCTAACTATAAGATAGATAGATTTTAAAAGTTCGATTTCAATTATAAGGAACCGAAATGTTTGAATTAAGATACACAAGGAACCCAATTAAGGACTCTGATTTGAATGATAATCAACCACAAGGGTCTAATTGTAAAGATAAAAAGATCCCATATGGATTTTAGAAGTTGAATATGTTTTGAAACCTTGCACTGGATGTGCTTTAAGTCAAAACATGAAGTAAAAATGCTTATGAAGTTGAGATGCTAGATATGCCAAGGCGGCATATGAAGTGGAATTTGAAGGTTAAGTCAATGTATGAGGAAAATACTTTGAAAACTATGCATGGGGTTCTTTTCTTAAAAAATGTGTTCAGTGTTTTTGGAAACCTTATATGTATAATACTTCTGAAATCATAAAGTAGGTGTATTGGGTAGGTATATTTATAAAAAAAAATGTTTAAAAATCATGCGGGATGAATTTTGAAATTATGTATAAGGTTTTTGAAAACATGAATGATGCTTTTGAAATCATGCACTTGATATAAGTAGTTATACTGTATTATTAACATTTTGAAATCATGAAGGTCGTTTTTGAAAACATAGACAATGTTTTTGAAAAATTGTTTTTGAAAACATAGATAATGCTTTTGAAATCATGGATGTGATATGTTAAGTAAATACACTATATTAAAAACGTTTTTGAACTATATATAAAATGTTTTTGAAATCATGTTGTTTTGAAAACTTATGTTATGCATGTTGAAAAAATCAGAACGTAATGGGTATGAGATTTGAAAAAGCCCTTAGTTATCTAACCAAGGATTCAAAGGCACAGATGTGCAAAAAGCACAATTACTCACAATTTCGCTTTATTTCTTGTACTTCGTCTCCTAGAATGAAACGGGTACTTAAAATTTTCGAGGATATCATGAGCGATCACTTGAAAGGGAGAATCACAAGAGTAGTTTGTAAAGAACATAGTTCCTTGATGTAGGTATCATAGGGAAATGCCATACACATGTAACTACACTTGTACATCAGAATTGCGAACAACGACTTTTATTTATGAACAAAACAGATTGTTTCACAATACAAGAAAACAAAAGAAACAAAGGCATAGGACAGCAACATCTTTTGCTTAGCCAAATGCTCATCCAAGGGTTGAATTTGCATTGACAATCTTCGGGCATTTGTTTCTGAAATGGCTCGTCTCACCATAGTCGTAGCAAGTACCCGACGGGAAACGAGCTTGAGTAGGGTTGACTTGGAGTTGGGTAGCAGCAAGGATTATAGCAGCTTTGTTTTGGATAGCAAAGCGGCATATGTTAATCAAATGTCCCCACCGTCCACAGTAGGTACATTTAGAGCAGGGTAGGAGGTTTAAATGATGACGATTGCATCGTCTGCAATGGGGTGGTTCCTAAGTACGGCTTCCTAGCTGGTGGCGCTTGTCACACCCCGACCGCGTGTAACATGCAACCGCGGCGGAAAACGTCGGGGAGTGTTGTGGACAGAATTAATTGTTATACAACCATGGAAATTAAAGTTACATTTTATTTATTAAACAAGGGTAGTACATTGTCTTAAACAGGAAAACAAAGAGTTTATAACATAGTTAACAAAGTCTATCTTCAGTTTTAGTCTCTAAGGCACAGGTCCGCCCTAGTATCGTGATCAACATCTTATGGAACAGCTCCTGAAAACACATGTGAAAGTAGGTACGTCAGCATAAAAATGCCTGTGAGATACATAGGTTTTGTGAAAATGGGATTCATGACTTGAGTTTAAAGAAATGTTTAATAACAATCAGTCATGAACCTTGTAATTTGTCTTGCATTGTAAATCATTTGAAAAACGATAACATCAAAGGATATGTATAGATAAGTGCAAGGTTAAACGAGTAACCAAGTAAAATGAGTTGAATAAGATAAGTTGTTTGTAAATCAATGTCTTGTGAAAAGCGTGTTATCTGTATAAAATGTTCT